>NC_057397.1:45150102-45474517 GCF_019320065.1 Cervus canadensis | reverse complement strand
GGGTCGCAAAGAGTCAGACACGACTGAGGGACTGAACTACAGCAATCAAATTGAAAATGAAAGCTTTCTTATCAAACTAAAGAGGGTTCTTCGTTCAAACCTTGTAAAGAGAAAAAAAAAGCCGCAAATGATACTTAAAGGGAAGCAGGTAAATTGGTTTTAATGGTGGCTTTGATAAAGTTTTATGAACTGTGGATTGTGAATAAAAGATCTTGCCTATGGACATTTTCAGAAATGAAAATGGGCTGAAATCTTGTGTGTCCCAAGCCTGGACAGAAACACGAGGGGAGTTTGCTTCCCATGATAACACACAACCACATAATTGCTCTTGGTTTGCATAATCAGTTGACTGGGAGATCCTTTTTATGATAGTATTTTTAAATGATGGTGTTTTTTCTGGACATCTTCTCAGTGAATTTGCTGCATTTCCCCACTGGAATGAGTGATCCCTGAGGGGAAGAGAATGTGGTAGCTCCACTTGTGTCTGCAACAGAAACAATGTCTTTTGTGTTTGTCACCATCCCAGTGCTGAATCAGAATCCATGCTCCAATGAATCCTGTCCAGGCAGTGGGGGAGTTTGGGTCCTATGTATCAACTATTTCTGGTTCTTCTCCCTCCAAAAAAGATGGCTTCATTACACTTTCCACCCCCTTGATAGGAGGCTGGCCATATGGCTTGCTTTGTCCAGTGAAATGTCAACCAGAGTGGTGTAAGTCACTTCCAAGTGAACAAGTGCTGGTCCAAAATTCACCTCTTCGTCTCTTCCTATTGCCCATTATCTGGCAAGTGCTTATCAAGGTGGAGCTTTGTCATTAGAAGCCCTGAGTGGTTACAGTGCCCCCTGCTGGCTGCACTGCACATGTCTCATGAGAAATAGAACACTGTTCCATTAAGCTACGGAGACCAAGAAGGTGTTTGTAATTGTGCTGTAACCTAATCCATTCTAGGTCCACAGGGATCAATGTTAGGATCCTTTTTTTTTTTTTTTTCCTCATTTCTGCCTTGGCTCTCTCCCCTTGTGCCACCCTCTCACACCAAATTATCACTTGGAAATGAGTTGACATCCTGGCTGTCATTTCCTTGCTATGTGATCTTGAGAAAATTAATTTGCCATTCAAAACCTGTTTCTCTACCTGGAAAATGGGGCTAATAACATTACCTACCTCAGAGGGTTGTTATGATAATGGCTTTAAAGCACTTAGTGCAGTGACTGGCCTGGAGAAATCACTCAATAACCATTCATTAAAAAGGAAGCGTGGGTGGGTGAAGAATTTCCAAAAGGGCTCCAGTGAGGAATGAGAATATTCCTCAGAGGATGGAAGGATTTTATCTGAATGTCACCTCCTGGGACTAGGGAAGGAATTCAGTAAGCTGTGAGAAGTAGGGAAAATAGGCTGGGAAGCTCATGAGTTTGGGGACACATAAACAGACCTGTCTGGGTAGATTGGAGGATATGATTAGGGAGACATGGAAAGAGCGATTATAACAGTAAATTGAACTTGGACACTCGATCCAGACCCAGAAGCCAGACCAAGAAGTTTGGGTTTTGTCTCACATTCTACTTATTCAGTAAAATTGGGCACCTTGTCTTTAGTTCTTATGAAAAATGTTTTAATTCAAAGTACATTTTCCTAATAAACCCAGATACAATCATGAAAAAAACATCTGTTTTTCCCTTCATATTGTTCAGGAGCAAATCCCAGTTTGATTTTCTATTCAGAAGCTTGTTCAGTCCTAATGTAAAAAATACATAATGGGGCTCAAGTGGTACATAAAACTATTTCAAAGGAATTTTAATTTAAAAAATGGTTAAGGAAGCCCCTTATGAACCCCAAAGACACCAAAGGTAAGTGAATTCTTAGGCTTTTCTTCCATTTTCCTTCCAAGATAACAGCTTTTCTAAAAGAGTAAGTTGGAATGTGAGGCTTATTTTAATCTAATGGGCAGAGATAGTGAAGGACAGGGAAGCCTGGTGTGCTGCAGTCTATGGGGTCGCAAAGAGTCGGACACGACTGAGCAACTAGGCAACAGAAGTCATTTAGAGTTAGTGAAACTTCTGAGCTTTCCAGTATTTTTAAAGTTATCTTAATAATTTCTAGAATAATATATTAAATCATAGATTGACAAGGTGTTTTCCAGGTAGACATCTTAATGAACTGGTAATGCATCTTAGCGATTCGATGTAAATGTATTCTGTTACAATGACTTAAAGAATGATTGGAAAAGTTCTTTCTCCCTTTAAATGCAATCATACATACAATTAGTCAGTAACAGGCACAAAACTGAATGAGATGGACTCCCCGTTCTCCAGGAGATCATAGTCTAGTGTAAGAAAATGACAATATGCGCCAAGACACTACAATAGAAGTAAAACCAGAGTCTTATCAGCAGAATACCTAAGAAACTATCTCCTTGGTTCTCACATATGGTTACTTTGTGTAACACGTTTCACTTGAGAACAGGAGAAGCTCCTAAGACTTAATTTCACTCTCATTGATTCCAAATTAGCAGATTCCAAACACATTAAAATCTCAATGCGTGCAATATATTACACCCATCTTCTTCCAAAATCTTCCCAAAAGAAAGTACCTTTTGCTCCAAACCTACCTCTCTGCCCTTTGCTTACTTGAAACCCTGATGCTGAAACCTTTGGAGGAAAGTAAGCATCTGCTTACGTGTCACTAGGCTGAGAGCATCTTGGTGATAAGGATTGGAGATTTAGTTGGTTTTTTTTTTTTGCTTAACTCCCTAGGCCTTAAGACATACTAATAAAAAGTGAGAAAGAAAATGACTGAGTGAATGAGTGAATGAGTACATGAGTGAAAGGATATTTTAAGAAAAAAGAGCTTTGTCCAGAGAACAGTCATTCTGTTGAGGAAATTTCATCTAAGAACATACTGTAATCATAATAGATAACAATTACTGAATGCTCACCATGTGCTACATTTTGTTCTGAGCACTTTGTATTTGTTCATTTAATCTTCATTGTACAAGGGATTGTCTTTATTTATTAAATAAGATAAATGGACTCAGGTTACATAATGTAGGGAGCTGGAACATGTTTAAATGTTCTTCACTTGGGTACATGGTCTCATAGGGGCTTTCAGGAATCTGCACCTAAATTCACATGCTAATTTATATATATGTGTGTGTGTGTGTGTGTGTGTGTGTGTGTGTGTGTGTGTGTATTTTAGGCAAGATGGGTCATATTTGATTCAGATACCCAAAGTGGACATACCCTCTCCTCCAAAGTTAAAATATTTTATATTTTTAAGTCTCAACTTAGATATTAATCTTTAAGGAATGAAGGAGTCACACTAAATTGACTATAAATCTAGCAGTAATATTTTAAAATAAGGGTTTTCCACGCTCCAACTCAATTTCCTCCAGGTTCTCTCTTAAAAATAAATGAACACGCAAAAAGACCTTTAGAGCAACTAATTCCACCAAACTTCCTAAATGTCCATCAGACATTTCCATAAAAAAGAAAGAATTAATAATAAAACCAGGAAAGCTCAACAGTGACCACATGTTTGCCATCTCACAGCATTTTCTGGAGTCTCCTTTATCTTGGGGTTGGTACTAGATACACTCCTGGAAATCGAACCCCTCCTTCTCCTTCTGACTCTACTCCTGTCTCCCATTCTTTCTGTCTCCTTTGTTGACTTCTCCTCGACTGGTGGGTAACCCCCAAATCTCGTTCCTCAAGGCTCTGCTGTTCCTTCTTCTCACACTTTGTCAAAGTTCTCATTCTGTCTCATCACTTCAACATGAACCTCTAACCAAGTAACTCCCCAGTCTTTGTAATTCATGACCTTCCTCCAAAGGACGAGTTGCACTTTCAATTGCACCTTGGACATTTCCAATGGATGTCTTGTTGTCCTCCCAAATTCAATGCATCTGAAAGTTAACTTGGCATCTTCTCCATCAGCTCCATCAGACTGACTCTATCAACTGTCCTCTAGTTCCATCAGTGATACCACCGTGACTAAGAGGGTCTGTGTTTAAAATCAATACACCACTTGGTGTGACTTTTTCTCTCACTACCCTGTAGCCAAGATCTACGTTTCACAATATTTGTTTCCTCTGTCCCTTCCTTTTAATTCCTTCTGCACACATCTTAACCTAGAACTTCCTCATAACTTCCTCCTCCCAAACACGACTAGTCTCTTGGATGTGTAGGTATCTTTCTCTCTGCACTTATTTCCTATGCATCGTTTGGGAGTTAACTCAAGTCCCATCTCTTCCACAAAGCCTTCTCTAGGAACTCTGCAATGACATCTTTGTTCACCAAGTGAACAAACTACTTATTTGACGCTCACCATAAAGACTCAACAGAGTTTAGGAAAGGATGGGATAACCTTGTATGACCCCCTATTTGAGAGAAACTGAAGTCAGAAAATGTTCTGTGACCTGCCCAAGGTCACACCACTAATCTGTGACAGAGAAATTCTGGAAACAAGGACTCCTTTTTCCTAGATAGGGCAGGTTACAGTCTCAGGTACAAGGCTCTCGCTCTTTGGAAGATGAAAGCATGCCTTTTATTTCTTTGCAGGCTCCTTAATGTCCAGCACAGTATTGAAAGTAAAGTGTTAGTTGTTCAGTCACGTCTGACTCTTTGCAACCCCATGGACTGTAGCCTGCCAGGCTCCTCTATCCATGGAATTCTCCAGGCGAGAATACTAGAGTGGGTTACCATTCCCTTCTCCAGGGGATCTTCCTGATCTAGAGATCGAACCCAGGTCTCCCGCATTGTAGGCAGATTCTTCATCATCAGGGCCACAAGGGAAGACCCAGCACAGTATTAGGTGCATAGCAAACGCTCAACAAATGGAAGTAAGATGGAAGGAGAAAGAGATAAAAAGTGGGAAAGAGGAAGGGAGAGAACAAAGACTGTCCGGCTAAACTGGGAAAGCTAAGACATCCACATGATCTTGGGCTGGCTGGGCAGCCAGGACCCACCACCACGCCAGCCCTCTCCTGAGAAGAGGAGAGAGAGCCAGCGCCTGGATCCTACCTGGAGAACCACAGGGACGCCCCGTCCCGGCCTCCGAGTGGCCGCCCGCCTCCACCCGCGCTGAGGGACTTTCCCCAGCCTCCAGCTCCCTGTGTGGCTGGTGAGTCAAAACGACTCCTGTTGTCCAAGGTATCGTGTGTGAAGTGCTTTCTTGGAAGAGAAAATGTTTGGGGCAGCAGGGAGGGGAGCGCCTTGTGCTGGAGCCACAAGGAGGCCTGTTGTGTGTGGTGTGAGAACACAGGCTGCTTACTGGCCTCTCTTCCCCTCGCCTGTGTTTATTTAAAGCTCCCACCGCCACTGGAGGGGGTGTGGGGTGTGTGTGTGTGCACGCGGGCCCAGGACGTCAGGCAGGAGGGTCAGGGCGCAGGCCGGTCACTGCCTGCGGGGCCGCCGTCGTCACGAGCACAGGCCTCGGGGCCCGGGAACCAGGGAGTCCGGCCAGGACAGTGGGAGGCATTGGGAAAGAGCTGTCATTGTGTCTTTGGCAACCCTGTAATTACTGTGCTTGCTGCTGTGATTTCTGTCTCTATTGCCATTGCTCACGGTAAATCTGTTCCCACTTGTGTCTTCTACAGAGAGACCTTTTTTCAAAACATGTATTAGATAGCCAGGCTGCCTGGTTGACTCTGCAAAGAAACTTGGGGGTCCGGAGGGGCTGGTCTCCCTGGGGTAGCTCAGGAGATGGTTGAAGAGAAGACAAACACCCCCAGGGGAGACTTGCATTCCTCAGCAAGGCCAGGACTTCCCTGCTGCCCTCCCCACCCACTGTCCTTTTGCTCAACCAGCACCTCCCAGTGGATTTATTGTCACAGACATCCTGTAGGCAGAGAGTGTCCCAGTGCACTCAGAACCCTCCCCATTGCCCTCTGCATGTTACCTTCTGCTCCATCAAGAGGTGAGAAGGAGGAGGGAAGGGGGACCAGAGTCTCTATGCTCCCAGCAGAGGGGCGCAAGCATCCCACCTCACACATCTTAGGGCAAAGGGTAAATCCACAGAGATGTCTGTGACTTACAGGAAGCAGCCAGACTGTTCTCTCGCTGTTGGAGTCTTCTGCACACACACAAATCATGGCCCAGATTGATCTAATCCTCACCTGGGTTCCTTCCCAGGGCATCTCTGTTTGCCAGGGGCAAACATGAGTGAGGCTGGGCTTCACTTCCATCTCATTTTTCTTTTCTGTTCCCCCAGGAGAATCTCCAAAGGCAAGCAGGATTGAGGCTTTTTAGAGTTAGGAAAATTGTCTTAATAATGACCATAGTGTGTTTTCCAGACCAGGGAGAGAAAAAGAATCTTATGCTTAGATCTACAAAGGCGATATGATTTCACAGTGGTGAGCAGATATTCCATTACAGCCATGCTCCGCCTCAGCTTTTTCTCATCAATTGAAAGCCAAATTCTGTTTTTCAGCTCTTATTCTACCAGGGGCTTGTGAGACACTGGTATTTATAAAAAGAGGAGCACTCTCATTAAAATAACTATTAGGTATTTGTAAACTTAGCACCAACTTTTTCCCCATTAAGAATAACAATACAATGAATATATTCTTATATATAGCTTTTTTTTTTTTTTGAGCTGAATTATTTCTTGGAATAAAGTCCTAGTGTCAGCGTTACTGGGTCAAAGAGTAGGAACATTTTTATGGCTCCTGATAAATATATATAATAAACATATATCTCCTCACACTGCTTTTTGAAAGACTTGTATGAGATAACAATGCTACCAGCAGAGAATGAACTTATTCACTTTTCTAGAAGGTCACCAGCACCGGTCATTACTAGCTGGTATCTCAGCTGCAATGTGTTATTTTCTATCCTTTCTACTATCTAGTGGAAACAGATTTCTACTTTAACTGTTCTTCCTGCCCCAAGTTGTCTTTGGTTATATGCTCCATTATTTTCCCAAATGAATTCTGGGGAAAATTCCCAGGGCAAGAATCCTAGGTTATTTTGATTGGAATTGTGTTATCTGTCCATTAAAATTGTTGTTATTGTTGTTTAGTCACTAAGTCATGTCTGATTCTTGTGATCTGTAACCTGCCAGGCTCCTCTGACCATGGGATTTCCCAAGCAAGAATACTGGAGTGGGTTGCCATTTCCTTTTCCAGGGGATCTTCCCAACCCAGGGATCAAACCCCCATCTCCTGCATTGCAGGCGGATTCTTTACCACTGAGCCACCTGGGAAGCCCTTATGTTAAAATTATAAATCCACAAAGTAACTTTAAAAATAATAGACATATAGAAACATTGTGTTCCCTTTCAAAAACAGTGTCCATTCATTCTGTTGATTTTTTTCCTACCCTTATTGTGTCTACAGCCACATTGGCAGTTGTCAAGTATGATGAGAAAGCCCAGTGCTCTCCAAGACACACTCTCTTTTCTGGACTCTCCCAGGAAGACTACATGTTCCAGTGTCCCTGCAGCCATGAGTGGTCATGTGGCAGAACTCTGGGACACTAGAATATGGAGACAGTGTGTATCTTGCCTCGAACATCACTGGTGAGGACCTCCACGCCCACTGCCTCCCCTCCCAGCCAGATGCAAGGGATCCAGGCAGTACCCAGGACCCCTGAAAGATGGTAGGGCCACTGGGGAGAAGCCTGGTTCCCTAATCACCACAGAGATGGCCAACCCGCCAACACTCTGTTGGATCATGCTATGTGGGAAATAAAGTTTTAACTGAGTCCAGCCCACTGAGATTTGGGAATTGTTTGTTTACAACAGTGAAACTTCCTACCTTCCAAGCTGAAGCTCAATTTAATTTAAAGACTTGTATTAGTCAAGGTTCTCCATATAAACAAAACCAATAGAACAGTGAGAGAGAGATTTTTTTAAATTGCCTCACACGATTGTGGGAGCTGGCAAATGCCAAATCCATAGGGCAGGCTGACAAGCTGGAAATTCAGGTAAGAGTTGACATTGCAGAGTTGGGTCTGAAACCCACAAAGCAAGAAACTGGAAACTCAAGCCGCTTACCATGGTGCAGTCGTCTTTAAAAAAATAATTTCATTTATTTATTTATTTTGGCTGTGCTGGATTTCACTGCTATGAAGGCTTTTCTCTAGCTGCAGTGAGAAGGGGTTTTCTCTACTTGCAAGGAGAGGGAGATTATCTCGAGTTGCAGTGCGCGGGCTTCTCATTGCAGTGGCTTCTCTTGTTGCGCAGCACGGGCTCTAGGGCGCACGGGCTTCAGTAGTTCTGGTGCATGAGTTTAGTTGTTCTGATTCCTGGGCTCTAGAGCAGAGGCCCAATAGTTGTGGCTCACAGGCTTAGTTGATCCACAGCATGTGGGATCGTCCCAGGCCAGGGATAGGACCCATGTGTCCTGCATTGGCAGGCAGATTCTTTACCACTGAGCCCCCAGGGAAGCCCCATGCTGCAGACTTGAGGCAGGATTTCTCTTTCTTAGAGAAACCTCAATCTTTGCTCTAAAGCCTTCATCTGATTGAACGAGGCTCACCCAATAAAGAGAGGGTAATCTGTTTCACTCAAAATCCCCTGATTGCAATGTTAATCACATCTAACAGATACCTTCACAGCAACTCTGAGACTCGTGTTTGACTACATAACTGGGCACTGTACCCTAGCCAAGTTGACACATAAAATCAGCATCATAGGGTCCAAAGCAATAACATTTAAAAAAAAGAAGAAGAAGAAATTGGAGGCATCATGGTGTAATAAAAAAGCAATTGGAGTTTGCATACAGGCAGAACTATTTAAGTCCCAAGTTCTTATCACCGCCATGCCCTCGACTTTCTCGTTTGTAAAATAAAGGTAGTATGACATGTCAGGCAAGTCTGTAGTGAAAACGAAAGAAGACCATGTACGTCAAGCTGAACCCACAAGGCTTGTCCCATGAGAGCCATGATCCTCCTCCCCTCCCGCTCAGACAGGAGGGGTGCCCTCTTTTGCAGCGGCAGCCTTAGAAGGAGAGCCCTGGCGTCAGCCCTCCACAGCCCATTCCTCAGAGCTGATTCACTGGACTTTCCAACCACTTAGTACACGTAGTCCACTTAGGCTACAAAAGCTACTTCATTATAACATGGGGAATCACAACAATTCAAGGACAGGAAATCTATTTACAGGTGGGTAAATTATAGGGACAGTAAAATTCATGAGCTCTTTCACTTGACCAGCTTACCAAAAATGTATGTAACTCATTTCCAAAGTCCACCCTGTTTTGCCCACTTTCCACCTGAGTTAGATTCCTAGGGTTGCCATAACAAAGCACCACAGACTGGGTGACTTAAACAGCAGAGACTTATTTTCCCATCATTCTGGAGGCTAGAAATCTGAGGTCAAGCTGTTGACAGGGCTTGTTTCTTCTGAGGCCCTTCCTCTTCACTTGTAGATGAACTGTCTTCTCACTGTGTCTTCCCTGGTCTTCCTTCTGGGTGTGTCTGTGTCCTGATCGCTATTTTTAAGGACATCAGTCATAGTCTCCTAATTTTAATTTAATTGCCTCTTTTTAAATTTATTTTTAATTGGAGGGTAATTCTTTACAATGTTGTTTGGGTCTCTGCCGTGCAACACCATGAATCAGCTCTAAGTATACATATATCCCCTTCTTTGGAGCCTCCTTCCCACCATCTCACCCAAGACCACTATCTCCAAATACAGTCACGTTCTGAGTTACTGGGCGTAGGACTTCAACATGTGAATTTGGTGAGGGGGTGGGCATAATTTAGCCCATAACTTACCCACTACCTCCATCCCAAGCACCCTCCCATGGTAATATACCCAAACCTGTCAGTCTTTGTCCTTACCCCCTGGCTTAAAGGGACAGAATATGACCTGGCTTGCTACCTAGTGAGACCATAAGAAGTGATGAAAGATTAGAAGGGACACACACACATACTTTGTGATCAGTGTTCCACACTGCAAAGTCAGAGCACAACTTTGATCATGGAACTGAGTCCTCTAGGAATTGAATTTGTGACCTTGTCCACAGGATTAGCTAACTACCCACAAATGAAAAGGGAGCCTATTGCAAAATAGTCACAACAGGTCAGGGTATTCCTCTTAACCTCTTTATCTAGAGACACCAACCATATTGACTTTTACTAGAAATAACTAATATCTAAATTAAATGATTCTGAAGTGCATGAACTATATCAGTAAAGAACATGTATATTTCAGATGAAAGAAGCATAAGCACTTAATTATCATCAATTTAAAAAAGCAAAGGAAAAAGCATCTCAAGGCTCTGCTAACAAAGAGGCAGGCACCGCTCCACATTTTGAACAGGTTTCTAAATCAAAAAGGGCAGTAAATCATGTTACTTATCATTTAAAAATAACTAGGTTTTAAGAAATGAAATTAGACAAGTGATTAATGTGTCAACTTCAGCCAGAGTTCCTTTGATAGTTGGAAGAAAATAAAAGCCAGCCAAGAAATAAACATTTCAGATTCAGGTGCTTCACAATCTGTGCTCCAAATGTTTCCCCTGGGCTCGTGAAGAGGTGGCTTGCTCCGCATACACAGCAGCCAGACTGCCGGCACCAGGAAACCATCTTCAGAATAAGAGCATCGGCACAAAAGAGGAGAAGCCACAGAGCACGTGGTCAGAAGTCCATTTGAGATCCTCCATTGATAGTCAAGGGGCTGGAGGGGTGGGATGCCACTGCCTAAAGGGGAGGGGCGGCCAAGGAGCTGTTGAGAGAGGTTTCGGGTTTTTTCCTTGCTATTTCCATTTATATTGGGAATTCAATATGGGGTAGTGGCTTTTCCATATTGAAACTGAAATATGCTTATGATAGAGTAAGAAATAAACGTAGGTGACAGGACAGTGTGTGCAGAGACAGAGAGAGAGAGGTGCATGGTAGGTTAGAGCAAGCCCCCTAGGAGTCCCACCGAGAGTGAAAGTGTTACTCACTCAGTTGTGTCCAACTCTGCGCGACCGCATGGACTGTAGACTGCCAGGCCCCTCTGTCCATGGGATTCTCCTGGAGCAGGTTGCCATTCTGTTCTCCAGGGGAATCTTCCTGACCCAGGGATTGAACCAGGGTCTCTGGCGTTGCAGGCAGATTCTTTACTGTCTGAGCCACCAGAGAAGCCTCAGGAGCCCCACCAGTTGAGTCCAAATCCACACGCAGGCACTTATGGGCTATGTGGCTTTGAGCACTTTAACTCTGGATGCCTCAGTTTTTCCATCTGCAAAATGGACATGATATAAACAAAACCTGCACCACTGGACTATTATGAGGATTAACACACGTTAAGCACAAAGATTCTACAGAATTATATAGTAGGTGCTATATAGATGTGTAAACTCATTATAGTTTGGTTGTTTTATTTTGTAAAACAAGCCCCCCCAAAACACTTTTTAATAATAATGTGTGTATTCAAGGGCCAGGGCTGGGCAGGAGAACAGTAGAATTCACTTCAGATACAAAATTTAAGGGGTGCCAAAAAGTCCAGTGATCAAGATAAATAATATTTCAATGTAATGTTTTAGAAACCAAAGTAATGCCAAAAAAATCCAAGAACAGAATATCAAAATGTTAAACAAAGTCAAGATGAATATAATTGATTTTTTTTTTTTTTTTTTTTTTGCCTCAGGCTTCAGTATGGAGTCTATTCATATCATAGTAAGCTATCTGGAAGGTTACACACCAAACTTTTATTTCTAGAGTGTGAAATTATATCGAATTTCACTTTGCTTTTCATTTCTGTATATTTTAAACTTTTTACCATGATAAAATATATAATAAAATAAATGAGCCTTTTAAGTTTCATTTCTTAATGAAAACTGGAGAGAAAAACATGGGATGATGCAAAAGTAGATCTAGGCAATCGACAGATTAAAAGACAATGAGGCCACGTACCCCACAGAGAACCCACTGGCAAACCATTCCCCTGCACTGCAGAGCTCATTTGGTAAAACTACAAAAAGAGAAAAGAAAGAAGAAATTGGGGATATAAGAAATAAGAGTAAAATTCACTTAAGCCTGCTGGGCTTCAAGCTTAAGCTTGGGCCCAGGCTGGGGCTCAGGCTTCCTTTTGTAAAAGGAAGGGGTTGGGGAAAGACCCCTAGCAGCAGCAGCGGAGGGTCTCACCAGCATCTCCCTTGGGTTGAGTGAGGATTCTCCCTTGTCTTGTGTCCAAGGAAAGGGCAGGCCTGGCCTTGTTGCCCTGCTCCATCTCACCATGCACCAAAGCCTGGTAGCTCAAAGGCCCTGCAGAACTGGGTTGTGAACACTGGCAGCAGCTGGGATGAACACATGCCTCTGAATCCACAGGCCTAGTAATGCAACCCGGATGCACCCATACCATGCCTGTTAGACTTTGACATTGTCCCTTAACCTCTCTGATTCTGTTTTCTCATCTGTAAATGGGAAATAGTAACACTCACTTCATTGGGTGGCTGTGTAGGTGATGTGAAAAATCTGTCAAGCAATGGTGCATGGTCATCCCTCAATACATGTCACTTCCTCCTCTTCTCCTTTCCTTCTGGGGCAAAACTGAAACTATTCCCATTCAAAGTCCTCTTCACTCCTCAAGGGAAGTAGTAGCATGTCAATACCCAGCAGTACACGGTGGAAAAATGGTGGAGATTTTACTTTAGAGGAAGGTGTGGCTTCTCCTTGGGGGTAGGTGTCCCTCCTCATTACATGACTTTTGAACAAATGTCTAAACTCTTTGATGTTTAATGAACAGGCTGATGATCTAAGGTGACTGAAGAAAGTGCTGGTAACAGAAAGGGGGCTGTGATTAATAATAGGCTATGTCTAAATCCCTAAAGCAGATAAATAGAATGTAGATACGAGTTGATAGTAACCTCTTTTTTTTTTTCTTTTCAGTCTATTTGTAGTAAAGAGAAGGTACAACATTTCCCTAAAATAGGTAACCTTTAAGAAAACTTTACAAAGCAAAACAATACCAGAAAAGTGGGGAAGGGACCATGTGTTACAAAACTTTATAGAAGTTTCTTTTTTTTCCCTAAGATCATTAATAGATAACAACACACTGAAAACAATGAAAGTTCAACATAAACCACTAAATCTTTCCACACACATGCTGCCCATTATCCTTTGTTTTTTTTTTGTTATTTTTTTAGAATATTTTTTAAATTTCAATAATATTTATGAAGATTTTCATTGAAAAAAATATAAAGCCCAAAGTTACAGTGATGTGTAATCCTACTATCTGGGTAGCCTTGCTGGCATTTGAATAAGAAAATAAGAAGCAATGCTCAAAAAGGAGGGGATATATGTGTAACTGATTAACTTTACTGTACAGCAGAAACTAATACAACATGCTAAAGCAACTATCCTCCAATGAAATATTTTTAATAAACAAATAAAATAAACATAACCCATTGAAGCTTCACCAAGGTAGTAAGAAATGTAAGTTTTACCAAAGTATTTCTTATAATTTTATTTTTGTCAATTCCATTAGTTTTCTTATAGAGCAACTTTTTCCCCTTCAAATTAAAACAAATTTAAAACTTTTTAAAAAAGCAATGCTTCTGCATGATTAGAATATTAAATACAGAAAAGTATAAAAGTAAATTAGGAGTTTACCCTCAACCACACTTCAAGCTCATCCAATTTTTCACCAGAAAAGAAAGTATAAAATTCTTTGGAGAGCTTTACAGATAGATTTTTAATGCATATATCTTAAATTACACATTAAAGATTATACTAATCACAAAGTAACACATCTTTCTTTCTCACCCAGGTTATGGTATGAATTGTGCTCCCTCCAAATTCCTATGTTGAAGCCCCAATTCCAAATACCTCAGAATGTGACTATATTTGGAGACGAGGCCTTTAAAGAAGTAATTAAAACAACATTGTAAAGTAATTTTCCACCAATTAAAAAATAATAAAAAAAAGAAGTAACTAAGGTAAAATGAGGACCCTAGAATGGACCCTGATCCAATCTGACTGGTGTCCAAAGAGGAAACTAAGACCCACAAAGAGGCCCCAGGGTTCACATGCACAGAGGAACAATGTGTGAAGAGGCAGCGAGAAGGTGACCGTCCGCAAGCGAGGAGAGAGGCCTCAGAGGAGACCAACCCTGCCAGCACCTTGACCTTGGACTTGCAGTTCCCACAACTATGAGGAAACACATTTCTGTTGTTTAAGCCACCTGGTCTGGGGTATTTTGTTATGGTGGGCCTAACAAACTAGGGTAAGTGAAGTGAAGTGAAAAGGGAAGTCGCTCAGTCGTGTCCGACTCTTTGAGACCCCATGGACTGTAGCCTACCAGGATCCTCAGTCCATGGGATTTTCCAGGCAAGAATACTGGAGCGGGTTGCCATTTCCTTCTCCAACAAACTCGGGTAACATATCGGTAAATGTTTGTGATATTTCTGTATCAGTGCTCACAGATTCACATTTCATAAAATCATCACAGTTTGTTTAAACTCTGCCCTATTGATTGGCACTGACATTGACTTTGGGTTTTTGACTCATTCAAATAGTGTTGCAGTGAATATTCCTGCACTGGTATCTTGGCAGAATTTTGTAAGGAAGTGAATTTCCAGAAGTGGAATTGTTGGCTCAAAGTATAAACGCACACATACTTAATTTCAATAGATATTGTCCAACTGCCCTTCAAAAGTTTCCACTTCCACCAGAGGTGTGTAAAAATGACATTTTCCCCACATTCTCAATATCCCTAGTTTTTTCATTGTTATCAATCCAATAGCTAAAAATTGGTGTACTGTTCCACTTTCTACCTGTGGACAAGTCTGAACATCTTAGAGGGCTGTCGAGAGTACAGGCTTAGGGGGTTGAATTCTGGAGCTGTCTTTTCCCAGCTGTGGGACGCTGACTAAGTTGCCTAACTTCTCTGTGTATCAGGCTCCTCTTCTGTCAAATGAAGCGGTGGAAACTCCCTGGTCACAGACTTCCTATAAGAACTTCATGAGTGAAGAGGTATCAGGTGCTTAGAACAATGCTTGGAATATAGCCATCTCCAAATTAATGTTAGCTATTATTATTTCTACTTAAAAAATAATACATGTTTACTATTTGTATTACTCTTAATGTGCTCTGTGTTATGGACTGAATATTTACATCCCTCCAAATCTCATATGTTGAAGCACTAACCTCCAGTGTGGCTGAATTTGAGATGAGGCCTCGAGAACACCACTTACACATGCCTCCTTAAATCTAAACTGTTTAGCCCCCAAATTTTACCTCAAATGCTGCCTGATTCACGTTTTCAGTCTTTTCCTGGTGGGAAGACCCTAGTAGATATCAACCAATCATGGTCCTTTGGTCAGCACGTCTGTCCTTACAAATCAAATTAAGGTAGTATGGATGAGAGAAACTCGTACAAACCAATAAGCAAAAAACTAACTGGACAGAAATATGAGTAAAAGATGTGAACAGGGAGTATCGGTCTGCTTGGGCCGCCATAACAAAATATCAGGTTTGGTGTTTTAAAAAATGGAAATTTATTTCTCGTATTTCAGGAGACTGCCAAGTCCAGGATCAAGGTTCTGGCAAGGTAAGGTTTAATTCTGAGGCCTCTTCCCTTGGCTTGTAGGTGGCCACCATCTCATAGTGCGCTCAGATGATCTCTTAATTTGATTTGTAAGGACAGATGTGCTGACCAAAGGACCGTGATTGGGTGATATCTACTAGGGTCTTCCCACCAGGAAAAGACTGAAAACATGAATCAGGCAGCATTTGAGGTAAAATTTGGGGGCTAAACAGTGTAGATTTAAGGGGGCATGTGTAAATGGTGTTCTCGACACCAGCACAAGTGTGGCATTCCATAATCTCCTCCAAAGACCTAAGTACCAGGGCACCTTCACTTGACTTTGATTTTTTTAAAACACATCTCCCTCCCTTAAAGAAAAATACAAAGGGTATCAGTTACTTCTTACTGTTGTTCATTTCCACATTAAAGTCTTGGGACTGAAATGCACTTTTTAAAATTTAAATCCAAAATTGTAATTTAATGCAGAGCAATTACAAGTAACAGATGCTGGAAGGTTAGCAGTTTTTGCTTCCACAAGAAAGATACACATTGGATCCAAATTTGGGGATATGATATCCAAACTAACTTAGGAGCTGGCAGTGAGAGATCACTAAATGTAAGCTCAAGCATATAAGCATTAGAGCTGGAAAGTATGGGGCAATTGGGAAACCAGACCCATAAAAACGGCACTGTGTTTGACAGACAGCCCCCTCCACTTGATTGGCACATCAGACTCCAAAGGTAAGGTGATAGAATGTCACAGTAGAAGCATAAACCTCAGAATGGAAGTGTGGTGGATTCAAAACCCAGACCTACCATTTAACTAGCTATGTGATCTTGACCAGGGTAATTTAACCTCTAGGATTCAGTTTCCCCTGCTATAAAAGAAGAATGATGTTGCCTACCTTACTGAGTTGTAAAGATTCTATAAGTTAATGACTAGAAAGCACTCGGTCCCTCGCCTGATAAATGCTAAAAGTCCTGCAAATGACTAAATGTCTCTACAACTCTCTCAGTACCTGAACCCTTTTATTTTCTGAGTTTTTGTGATCCGTCCAACCCAATTCTGTATTCACCAATTGACTGTTAAGTGATTATGGAGTTCTAAGTGCCCGATACCACCCGTACAAGGAATAAAAGAGTAAGACCCTCGAGAAACTTGCAGCCTCATTAAGGAAGCCAAATGGGTACCTATGAAACAATTCGTGAGCCAAACAAGGCTGGAAAAATCAAGTACATCAGACCATAAATGGCCCTGGAACTTGAGCCTGGAGGTGTTTGGGTGGAGCAGGAGGAAAAGTGGTTTCAAGCTGTCAAGGTGGAAATCGGTGCCCAGGTCGGCACTGCTAACGAGCCGTGGCCAGCCGCTCCATTGACTACAATGCTCCATCCCCACCGACCACTAAGCAGGACTTGTTCCTCACAAAGAGCATCCCAGGCACAGAGTGGCTGTGTGGACTCAGGCCAGTTAGGTTCCCCTGAGTTTTCTTTTCCCTGTGGCCTGGGAGAAGAAAGTGGATGTTTCCTTTCCTCTGAAATACTTCCTAGATGACTATCATGAGGCATCCCCATGCGCTTCATTCCCTCTCCTTATTGCACAGGTTCCCTGGCCAGGGGCAAGGCTCACAGAGCCAGGGGAGGTGCCTTCCCTTCTTCGACTCCCCACAGCCAGGAGTCCTGGGCTCCCAGTGACTATCACATCCAGGTAAACACCTAAACAAACACACGAATGAATGCAGTTCATACATTCCCACGTGTCTTGTATCAGAGTGTGGGACAGGTAGAAACAGGACAAAATGGGAAATAAGGAAATACAGCCCCCAAACTTGCTTCTGAGAGACTTGGACACCACTTCCCAGTAGTCTATCCCAACAAGATTTGGTCATAGCCATTCTTTGTTACTTCCATGGCTTGGATTCCTGGTAATAAAGCTGCAGAAGCAAAAGAACATTCCATTTGAAACAGAGTTTTGTTTTCAGAGGAAGTGGCAGGAGATGGGGAGGGTATTTTAATTGTCATGGCAGCAAAATAAGCCCACCTAAAACTTGGTGGCTTAAAATGACAGCATCAGCTATGGTACATATACACAATGGAATATTACTCAGCCATTAAAAAGAATTCATTTGAATCAGTTCTAATGAGATGGATGAAACTAGAGCCCATTATACAGAGTGAAGTAAGCCAGAAAGATAAAGACCAATACAGTATACTAATGCATATATATGGAATTTAAAAAGATGGTAACAATAACCCAATATGCAAAACAGAAAAAGAGACACAAATGTACGGAACAGACTTTTAGACTTTGTGGGAGAAGGCGAGAGTGGGATGTTCTGAGAGAATAGCATTGAAACTATACTATCAAGGGTGAAACAGATCACCAGCCCAGGTTGGATGCATGAGACAAGTGCTCAGGGCTGCTGCGCTGGGAAGACCCAGAGGAATGGGATGGGGAGGGAGCCCGGGAGGAGGGATCGGGATGGGGAACACATGTAAATCCATGGCTGATTCATGTCAATGTATGGCAAAAACCACTACAATATTGTAAAGTAATTAGCCTCCAACTAATAAAAATAAATGAAAAAATAAAAAAATAAAATGACACAGCGTTTTCTGTCTCACGATCCTGTGGGTTGACCAGCTGCAGCTGGGCGGATCCGCCACGGGGACCCTTGTGCGGGTGCAGCCTGAGGACCACTGGGGCTGCAGCCATCCGAAGACTTGACTGGGCTGTGTTTGAAGACGGCGTCTCCACGCAGGTGCCTGCCTCTCCCTCCTGTATCCCATGGCCTCTCTCCTAGCCCTGCTTTCACATGGCATCTCCTCCTCCAGGGCCTCCCCACGTGGCCTGGGTGTGTCTCACATCTTGGTGGTCGCACAGGAGTCTCATTCTCCATGGCAGCCGTCCTCCAAGAGGCTGAAAGTGGAGGCTGCCAAGCCAGGCAAGGAAGGGCCATCCTAGGAGTGTCCACATTATGCCCACCATATTCTACTGGTCGGAGCACTAGGAGGACTGCAGGGAGGGAGAAATGGACTCATTTTCCGATAAGGGAGTGAAAAATCCACATTTAGAGGTGCAGGCAGGACAAAAATGCTGCCGCAGCCAGACTTAAAAACCACAGTCTGCCACTGTTTGCTGTTTTCACTGTCACCGTGGATGCTGGAAGAATCCCTGCTTAGCCCAGAAAAGGCAGAGAACACCTCAAGCCCAAGTCCCACTGCTGTCCTGTTTGATAGCTGAAAGGCAGTAACACAAAGATGCTGCTTGCAACCAAGATTCTTCTCTGGGCCCCCAGGGCTCCTAACCAGTACCCCCCACCAGCCAATGAAGCCTCTCTGTACACAGATGAGACAAAGGCACCCCTTCCTCCAGGTAGGTCACGGCGTGGGAGGGAGGTGCCTCCCCAGGGCACAGCTGCACAGGCCACAGCCCTCCTGCTGGCGTGAGGCTCCCAGTGAAGCAGAAAGGCCTACAGCGAACAGGGGATAATGACCGAAAGAAGGAGCAGGATATAGCCATGCCTTCCTCCCAACAAAGGGCCCACAGAGTAGGGAGGGGAGGGGGGCTGGGTAGCCGGATCAGAAAAGAGACTTCCCCTCCCGTGCCCAGCCCCTCAGCTCCCATGCAGGCACCTGAGAGCCACACCCCACAGCATCCCTCAAGGTGACGAGAATCACGGTACATTTATAACAGGACAGAATACAGTTACATTACAGCCAGGAACCGAAGCTAATGGCAGCTGGCTAATCTAGGAAAATAAAAGTAAGAAGGACTGTGTTATTTATAACCTTAGTGAGGTGACAGGGCCAAAACAATAGTGTCTAAAGTATTACCAAGGAACATAATTTTTCAGATGCGTAGTTCCTCTTTCAGAAACATATAATTCACTAGGGTGATTTTAAAACACTGCCCTTTGCAGCTGTAAATTACCATTTGTGGGTGTTTGACTTCTCTGTCGGCTTATTAAGTCAGACCTTCGTTTTCCCCTTTCCAAGCTACAGCTATCAGTGTATGACTAAACTTTGGCAGGGTGTTTGCTCTGTCTTCGAGACGGCTCAGAAAACTATACCAGCTGCAAGGAGAAATTTCTAGAAGTTGCATTCCTTCAAAATTCCTTAACATATAAACAGGAAAAGTAACCATTTATATGTATACAAAGAGAGACTGAGACTTCCCTGGTGGCTCAGACGATAAAGAATCTGTCTGCAGTGCAGGGGACCCGGGTTTGATCCCTGGGTCGGGAAGATCCCCTGGAGATGGGAATGGCAACCCAAGTACTCTTGCCTGGAAAATCCCACGGACAGAGGAGCCTGGCAGAGGCTATTATGTGTATCTACATATCAATTCTCCCTCTGCTTCTATGATCAAAAGCTTGAGGGACTGTTCACTCAAAATGCCACAGGAGCCTCTATTCAAGCTCCCCCAGAGCCAGTGATATCTCCTGCACCACCAGCCCCCAGCTAAAAATAGGCAGTAAAATGCACTTTCCATGGAATCTATGTAGTATCAGTTTGCATTAGGTAAAGCAAAACCAGAATCCCCAAAGCCTCGTGGGTTTGGAAACCTACCAAATCACTTTGCTCTACCCACCCAGTACTGCTAGGTATGTAAAAATGTAAATATTTTATTTTATAGTTTATATGGGGTGTTTTATAGAGCAGAGAAATCAGAACATGCTTAAGGTGACACCATAAACCCACCAGGCTCTCATATCACCCGGCTCTGTTCCTCTCTTTCCTGCCCTTATCAGGGATGGGGGCAGCTCTTGCACCCATTGAAGGAGTCTGACATTCCTCACAGAAGTTCCTGAACAAAACTGGGTCATTAGAGAGAGTGTGTGGAAGGGAGAAGCAAGTCCTGCCTCTCCTGGACTTGTAAACGTCACCGCAAGAAGCTCTCTTGGAGCTGAACGCGGCGTCTCACGTGTTAAGCTGAGCCAGGGCTGTAAGAACAGCAGCTGAGACTCAGCACGTGCCCGGCAAGCACGCTCTCTGCTTCATTCTCACGTGGTCTATGGGGAGGGCACTGACGGCAATCAGGGCTTCCCTGGTGGCTCAGACGGTAAAGAATCAGCCTGCAATGCAGGAGACCTGGGTTTGATCCCCGGGCTGGGAAGATTCCGCTAGAGGAGGGCATGGCAACCCACTCTGATATTCTTGCCTGGAGAATCCCCATGGACAAAGGAGCCTGGCGGGCTACAGTCCATGTGGTCGCAAAGGGTCAGACACGACTGAGTGACTAAGCACAACAGCAATAAAATCCACAGTAACAGCAAATACCCCTGAGGTGCTCACGCTGCATCAGGCACCATGCTTCTTGTGTATCAACCTGTGTCATCTTTACAACAGCCTGGTGATGTCAGCAGGCTTTATTCTGGTCATCACTGGATGAGGAAACAGGTGCAGGAACCCGCTCAAACTTACAGAGATAGTAAGTGACAGAGTCTGATGCTGAAGTCAGTGCTCTTAACTATGATTCTACCCATTTCACAGATGAGGATATCGAGGCACAGAGAGGCAATGAGACCTATGCTCACAAACCTAGTGAGGGATCAGATGGGGTTCCACACCAAGTATGCCTGGCTCCAGAACAAACGGACACAGAGGGCAACCCCACTTCCTCTTCGTTGAAGAGTGATTCCTTGGACTGTGCTTCCCGGCACGGTTGCTGCTGTTGGCCTTGGCTCTGCCAGCCCCAACAGTGCCAAGCATAGTTTGAAGAAACAGCTTTAAGCGTGGGTGAGAGGGAGCACTGCCTAAGTTATGTGATTCAAACAGTAAAGCATCTGCCTGCAATGCAGGAGACATGGGTTCAATCCCTTGGTCGGGAAGATCTCCTGGAGAAGGAAATGGCAACCCACTCCAGTATTCTTGCCTGAGAAATCCCAAGGACAAAGGAGCCTGGTGGGCTACAGTCCATGGGGTTGCAAAGAGTCGGACACAACAGCACACACATACACATGCCTATGTAACATGAGTTCAAGAGCATCTAAAAATATGCTCCTTCCTATACATAACACATCATTCCCTTGACTTTCGGGTCTGTCTCTTGCAGATGTAAAACATTATGCTACATCAATAATCTGTGTCTGAAGTGCTTTCCCCGGACTTTTCCTCAGAGAGGGAAGAAAAAAAAAAAGACTTTGGGGGGTTGAGGTAGGAAACAAAAGCAGACTCGGACCTACTAGGCATCCCAGACGGAGCCTATTCAGCCTTCACCGCTGGGATTCAAATACATCTAAACAGACTTAATGAGCTAGTAGGGCCAGGCTGCCAGCAGGGCATTTGCATAAAGGAGTAAGAGGCCTTCTGGGAAAGCTTTCACCCCAGTTGTGAAGAGGGTTAGCAGACAGGCTTGGCCCAGTGACAAGGCCCTAGCCACAGGGAAGCAGATTCAGTTCTGGGCAGAGCACCGGGTTCTATCACTCAGCAGTCAGTATCTGAGCGTAAGGTGGCTGTGGGAGAGATGAGGAAGTACCCCGCTTGAGTGGAAGCCTGACAATCTGAGGTGAGAGAGTGCTGACTCGCTACCCACTGGAACGGAGCATGGCCTAAAGTGGGGAGGGGAGTGCTCCCCCAGGTGACAGTTTGGATCCTTGAAGACCCCAGTCCACCAGTCCTGTGATTGGGCGAAAGAGACAGGCACACAGTATTCTCTGAGGTGGCAGCCCTGTCCCGGGGAAGCCAGCACCCAGCCCAGGGTCCTGGGATGAAGATGAGTAACGAGAACCCCAAAACTCATTCAAAGAAAAGCACTGCAGGAAACACTCTCATACCCTGTCACAGCCCAGCTTTTCTCTGAGGACCAGGACTGAAGTCAACCTTCCAATTACACATTCATTCACTCAACAAGTATTTCCAGAGGATACAGCTGTTTCTCCAGACACACCCTTTGCTCCCCACCCTTCAGCCATATTAGCTTTCCTTCAGCTCCTTTCACTCAGGCTCCACACCCCCCAACTCCCTCGACTTGCGACACTTTACCCCACCTCCCCATGGCTGACTTCTCTTTGTCTTTGGTCTCAAAGTAGAAGTCACCTCCTTGCAAAGGCCTTCGTGGCCCACCTATCACATGGGTCTTCTGTTATTCCCTCTCACACCATATATCACCAATTGTAGGGGGAACAGATGTGTGTGTTTCCCTGTCTGTTCCTTTTCTAGATCAAAAGCTCTGCTCCATCCTCAGCACCGGTTCAGTGCCTGGCACACAGCAGGAACTCCATAAATATTTCTTGAATAAGTGTTATTGCCTGAACCCCACTTAATAAATGATTCAAATGCAGACCCAATGGCATCGGATTCAAGCTTATCACGCCGCCTCAAGGACCTCACAGTTCAGTTGTGAAAGAGACACATAAGCACTAAGCAGAGTCATGTGACTCATGTCATCCTACAGCTCTGTCCAAAGGGCTGTGAAAACACGGAAGACAGCCTGATGAATCTGGCTAGAGAATAATGAAAAGCTTCTAGAGAGATGATACCTGGGCAAGCCTTAAAGGAAGAGGAAGCCTGGGGGTGCAGAGGTGCAGTGAGAGCCTGTCCTTTTCGATGCAGGTGGACATGGCATGATGGTGTTCTCCCCCCTCTTCCTCATCAGTAAGGGTTGCTTATTCTGGGCAGCTGCACAAAGATTCTTCCCTCATCCATGCAGTAAGAGTGAGTGGAACTTAGCAAAACACACACAGTCCCTGCCCTCTGAAGGCCAAGGGGCAAAGAGACACGGTTGGCCCACGGCGTTCATGGACAAAGTATTGGGAAGGTTATCAGAGGTCATATCACAGAGGATCATGCTGTGGAAAATCCAGGTGATCCTGCTGACAGCCTGTCAAGCCCTAGACACGTGAGTGATGTTGTTGCAGATCACCCAGCCTCCAGGCTGCCTGCCTGAGGTCCACAGGGAAAAAGTGGGGGGTTAAAGAGGCTTGATGTAAAGGTTAGCCATTATTCCAGAAGCAGAAACCTCAGGAAGGCTAAATGACTTATCCAGGGTCATCAGTTAGCAAGAGAGAAAAGGCTAGAGCATGGGTCTTCTACTCATGAGTCCAGAATTTATTGGGAAAAAGGAAAATGGAAACTATACATAATTCAGCTAATCCATGACGTAAACTATAGACCACATATATCTTCCTGTTAAAATGGTTAAATGTACACAAATATAAATATATAAGAAAAGAACGGGTAGGAGAGGGGAACTCCAGTATTTACTACCACCAGCTCTCCACCTACAGGTAGCATGTCCGTGTGTGCTAAGTCCCTTCAGTCTGTCCAACTCTTCACGACTCTATGGACTGTACCCCACCAGGTTCCTCTGTTCATGGGGATTTTCCAGGCAAGAATACTGGAGTGGGTTACCATGCCCTCCTCCAGGGGATCATCCCGACCCAAGGATCAAACCTGAGTCTCTTGTGTTCCCTGCCTTGGCAAGCAGGTTCTTTACCAAGGTAAAGGGGTCCGGTAGCGGGTTTAGCAATACCTGGGAAGTCCCACCCACATGTAGGTACATTCTTAACAGAGACAGAATCTGAGTGTCAATGTCCATTCTCTAACCTCTCACTGATGTCAGCACTTGACAGGTCTGGCTGTTCTCAAGGGATTTCACCTGTATTTCACTTGCTGGAGTCATCACTATGCAGGTCTCCTTCCAGGACACATTGTCAACTTCACTTCTAATCTGTATCCCCTTAGGTCTCAAGATGATCTGCTTCATGATTTCTGATCTATGCAATTAGCTTGAGGGCAATGTTATATATTTATATCCATAGGCATCATCTTGATTTGGAAGTAGAAAGTGGAGGTAAGATAAGGAAAGAAAGACCAAAAAAAAAACCTTCTTTTTGATCTGTCACACTCTACTGTAGTGACCCATTCTCTCTATACTGCTGTAAGGTCAATGACTAAATTAGACAAAAATTTAGAACGAGGCAGCCTGCTCCTAATATTTCCAGCAGCAGTAATGCTCTTGGCTTTCCTTTCTTCATGGGTTTGTTGCCAAGCATTTCTATCAGATGAGGTGAGGAGGCTTCCTCTTAGTCAAATGCTTCCCTCTCTCCCCCAGCTGCCAGTCTTGTTTCTTTCTTCTCACAGTAAGTTCCAGGAAGCAGCCCTCTTGTGTGAAAACTCAGTCATAAAAGGGCCATCCTTTATTTGATACAGCCAACAGTTTAGAAATGCTTGGGCAGCGCAGACTAGATTATCCAATTATGGTCAGATTTGAGAAGCAAAGCAGAGAGGTGACTGTTGGTCTTACTGTAGGACAAATGGAGACTTAAGTGGTTGAATAAAATGATGCCTGCCAAGCATTATCACGTTGCCTGGCATGTTCTCAGTATGCCTGTCTGAACTTCAAACGTTAGCACACCCAGCTCTCTCACAGCCTTGACTCTTGGTCTACACTACCTCTTCAAGGGTGATCTCCTGCAGGCCTGAGGCTCTCAATGTCCCAATGTCTTCACAACTCCCAAATTTACCATCTAGTCCTGACCTCTCCTATTGGCTAGTCATATATGCAGTTGCCTGACACTTCAAATTGTATCCCCTGCAGACAACCCCAAATTCAGCATTTCCCAACAAAAGCTCATGATTTTTGGCTCTGCTTTCACAATCTGCCCCTCCCCCATCTCAGTAAAAGGAACCATCATGTATTCAAAAACGTAAGAGTCACCCTCAGTCACCCCCTTTTTTCATCACCCCGCCCTTTCCACACACCCATCCAATTTGTCACCTGGATCCAGAGGCACGTTCTCCAAAAGATGTCATGAGTTGGATAACTTATGTTCACCTCTCCAGTTACCCTCCTAATCCAGACCACCATTCTCTTTTCCCTGGACAACTATAAACCTGCATAATGGGTCTCTCTGCTCCCATCCTTGCCTTCCCATGATCCACTCTCCACAGAACATCCAGGGCAAACCTCTATAATAAAACTCAGATCATCTCACTCCCCTGTGTGACAAATGCCCACAGCTTCCCCCTGAACTTCAAATAAAACCTAAACTCCTTGTTCTGCCCCTGGTGATGGAAGGCCCTACACTGACTGGCCACCTGTTTCTCTCTCTCAATCACTCTCCTGCTTGCTAACTACCTCCAGCCACGTTCCCAGCCCATTCTTAACTGGTGAACTTCTGCTTTTCCTTTAAGACTCAGACACTGCTTCTTCCAGAAAGATTCTCCTGAGACCCGTAGCCTGAGTTGGATGCTCTTCCTCTGATGTCTGGTGACTTATTCTCTCTCTCGCTTTCTCTCACATACATATTCTGCTCATGCTGCTCACATCACACTGGATTTTCTTCTCTGTTTAGGAATGATCAACCCACCACGTCGTGAGCTACCTGAGGATGAAAATCATGTTTTGTTCATCTCTGTGTCCCCGCAGAAGTGCTGTGCTATCAATGCTTATTGAATGGAAATTCACTCCTCCGCCTGGCAATGTGAGCACCAGCACATAACAGAAAAGAGGGAGTTAGGTGGGTAGCACCGGTTGTTGCAAACGTTACTTCTTTCCGTCTGGGCCAGTCCCCATCAGAGACCCTTTCTTCCTACGACATGCAGGCTGAGCCCAAAGGATTTCTGGGTCTGGAGAATCCTGGGTAGCCACTGAGCAGGCGACACGCGTGTGGCCCCTACAAGACTTGAGTCTCCATGAGTCCTGCCAGGTGGTCTGAAGATCACATGTGAGCGTCAGACTTCACAGTACACAACACGTTCCCGTTCCCATCCGCCCTGACTCAAAGGAGCAAGCAGAGAAACATATGGAAATCCAACGATAAAGAATGAGCCACCTGCCTCTAGTTGCAATTTGCATAAGGTCTCACTTACTGCAACTTTCTCGAAAATGTCAGTGAGCTTAGCCAGTCATCCTGTTGACTTGCCCCCAAACAAATGGGAAAAAGACAGGTGATACGATTGCTTTGATCCCATGGTTTACCTTTAGGGCTACATCTATCAGGTTCAAAGACTGTACAGCTCTCCATCAAAGGGCACCTCTATTGCTTCAACTCAAAACCCACTTTGAAGTCATCAGAAATGGAAGACTCAGAGTCATCTCAGTTCCCAAACAAAAATATATCTATCTGCCTGTTGTTATTGTTGTTTAGGTGCTAAGTCATGTCTGACTCTTTGTGACCCCATGGACTATGGCCCTCTAGGCTCCTCTGTCAATGGGAGTTCCCAGGCAAGAATAAATAGAGTGGGTTGCCATTTCCTTCTCCAGGGGATCTTCCCAACCCAGAGATGGAACCTGTGTCTCCTGCTTGGCAGGCAGATTTTTTACCACTGAGCCACCTAGCTGGATGCACACAAGTATAAACGGTATTTAGGATAAAATGGGTTGATGGAGGATGAGTGCCAGGTGTGGCAGCTGTGAGACCCTATCTTGTAGATCTCTAACTACAGGAAGCATCATTCACTAAGGGAAGCAGCTCTGAAATCCACTGCTGCTGACACCATAGTTGTGCTGAGATCACAGTTCCCATGAGCTGCTCAAGCATTGGGGATATCAAGGTGAACAGAATTCTGGGAAACACAGGAAACTCCTATGCTGGCTAACTGTGGTTCAGAGACCTCCTAGCAGCCTTGTCAAGGGCTCCTTAGGCTAGACAGTGGGCTCGGACATTTCCATCCAAACTTCCTCCCTCTTTTCTTCACTTGGAGTCAGATGAAACAAATAAGAGCATGCCTTATGTTGCACCATATATGGAGCTAATTCAAGTCCCATATTATTTGATGTTGTTATGATTCAGACATATTTTTATAGTGCTTTCTCTCAGAGTTAAGATGTAAAGTCACAACACGAGTGGAACAGATCTGTGATATCAGAAGTGGGCAAGCTGTTCTCTGCACACCCCCTACCATCCCCACCCCTCCCACCAAGACTGAGATGCTCTTATGACTTAGATTCCCTGGTCCTCATGTTCTCCACCTGCAAGATAAAGAGAGTAATGCCAGGATGGGCTAGCACGAGGATTAACAGTAATGTTTGAAGAGCATCTATTGCAGGTCTGGCCCATGGCTTTGTGCTTGATAAAGGCTTTTCTATTTCTATATTGTTATTTCTGGTCTCCACTTCTAGGTAGAGGTTTCCAGAGAGGAAGAAGCTGACTTTTTTGTATCTCCTCCTTTTTTGCTTTATTGAATTATAACATTGCAAAAAAAAAGTATTTTTTCTATTTAAAAAACCTAGTAGTGTCCCATTTGACATTTTTAAGGCTACATGCACTAAGAAACTATTTTTAACAAAACGCAAACAGGCTTGGAAGGGAACTGTTGGGATAGCTACTTGCTTGTTCATTTATTCAATGTTTATTTGAGAACCAAGCATTGCAGACACAAAAATGAAAATGACACAGCTCTCCTTTCACGATGATTAATGTAAGAGGAGGCACAGACAGAAGAAATCATGAGATGCAATAATCACTACAAAGAAATGTAAATAGTGCTATGGAGCACGGTGCGGGGGGCAGTGATGCATGCCCAGGAGAGTCAGAGCTTCCCCAAAAAAGGTACAATTTGAACTGGTGTTTTGAAGGAGAAATAGGAGTTTACCAGATGGAAGAAGAGGGACTAATAACTAATCTTAAGTATTTGACCTAGAAATCATGAATAATCAGGAGGGAAAGTTTAGTTAATACACTGAATCACCAGATAAGCAGAAAGATATCTAGTTAAAATAGTATGGAAATGGGGATTGTGGCTGTTGTTATTACCATCATCATCATCATTTTCTCTCTCTCTCTCTCTCTCTCTCTCTCTCTCTCTCTCACTTCATGGTTCACAAGCCAAGTTGGTGGCACCCAAGGAAAACAGCCCCTCACTAAGAAACAACTTCCCTGGTGGCTCAGCTGGTAAAGAATCTGCCTGCATGTGGGAGACCTGGGTTCAATCCCTGGATTGTGAAGATTCCTTGAAGAAGGGAATGGCTCCTCACTCCAGTATTCTGGCCTGAAGAATCCCATGGACTACACAGTCCATGCGGTCACAAAGAATCGGACGTGACTGAGTGACTTTCACTTTTCAGGAAACAGCACAAGAGCTGAGTTATTATTTGCATGGTCTTAGTGCTTACTGGCAGAATGAGAAGACAAGACTCTTGAAAAGGACTTTCAAGACCATGCCATGAAAAGACTCACAGTTAAAACATCTTCCCAGTATAGGAGTTCGTATAAAAGCCCCATCCTACCAACCACCTGGCAGCAAGAAAAGAAGAGTCCTCAGCAGTGAGAGCTGGCCTCCGCCACCACGTGCGGAGTTCATTTCACTGGGTTCAGAAATGCGCTCACACTTCCATAATCCCCACAGTTCAGAACACTGCGAACCTTTGGAGGACACCAGTGTGGAAACTATGATATACTCTTTGAGAAGAAAGGCAAGCCAACTAGTTAACACACATTCAGTAATTTCCCCTATCAAACTATTCTAACAACTTGTGAAAGTAGAGGAGGTTTTCTGGAACAAGGAGCCAAGACTGTGTCATTTACAGAATCTAGGGCTCTGCGATGTAGAAAAACCTGTCCCGGAAAGCCCCTATGCAGTGAACACATCACACTGGGGCCAGAAACCACTCTTACCATAGTAGAGAGTTTATCAACTCGAGACTACAATCATTTAGGAAATCTAAAAGTCAGTTAACCCAACCAGCTTTTCTACAATGATGAAATAGAATGGAATGGAGCAGAATGAAACATGATGGATGGAATGAAATAGAATAGCACATAATTGAATAGAGTTACATCAGGTTGAGTAGAGTTGAGTAGAACAGAATAATAGACTCTATAATAAAGTACATAACATGTAAAGCTAATATTGCTTTGTAAAATGTTGTGAACCCAAGGGTACATGTGTGCACACAGGCATGCATGTACACACACACACACACACACATACACACAATCTGAGTATTAAAATGTATTTTTAACTTTGGTTTCCAGGCAAAAGAAATTCTATACCCACTCTCTTAGTGTGCCTTCTCAAACTGCAGAGACTGAAAAACTAAAAATGGTATTTCCCATAATCTCTTGTAGCTAAAGACTTTCCTGGTGGCTCAGCTGGTAAACAATCCACCTGCAATGTGGGAGACCTGAGTTAGATCCCTGGGTTGGGAAGATTCCCTGGAGAAGGGAAAGGCTACCCACTCCAGTATTCTGGCCTGGAGAATTCCATGGACTATACAGTCCATGGGGTCACAGAGAGTCAGACATGACTGAGTGACTTTCACTTCACTTGCAGCTAAAATTTGAACATGATTTAGGTTGGCCAACCATATAAACTGCCTGACATTTGTTAAGTGTTGTTGTTCAATCATCAAGTTGTGTCCAATTCTTTGTGATCCCAGGCTTCTCTGTCCTTCACTGTCTTCCAGAGTTTGCTCAGACTCATGTCCATTTAGTCAGTGGTGCCATCCAATCATCTCATCTTCTGTTGTTCCTTTCTCCTCTTGCCCTCAATCTTTCCCAGCATCAGGGTTTTACTCCAATGAGTCAGCTCTTCGCATCAGGTAGCCAAAGTACTAGAGCTTCAGTTTCAGCATCAGTCCTTCCTGAATATTTAGGGTTGATTTCCTTTAGTGATGAAGGTCAAAGTCTTACTTCAGGTCCTTCTGATGTTGCTGCTGATTAGCTTCATGGGGACACTGGGTTGCCTGCAGTAGCAATGCAAGAAGGTCCAGTGTCCAGCTGCTGACCTCACAGAGGTAAGAAAGAGAGTTCTGGGGTTCTTGTTTTGCAGAGGTGGATCTGGAAGCTATAGCGTCATTCTGAAGGCAGTGATTGCCTTGATTACAAGCCAGACAGTGGGTCCCTGGACCCATCATTGCTGTGTCTGACTCCTCGTCCTCTAGCTTCATGACTGTGGCTGAGGTGGCAGCCTCCCCAACAGGATCATTCTGGAGTCACTCCTGAAGTCTCAGGCCACTCTTTCAGACATTCACAGATTTTATGAGCACCTAATTCCCTTTCTGATTAAAAATAGCTAGGTTGGCTCGTGTTAGCTGCCACAAAATGCTGTCTGATCATAGAAAACATTCATAGGCATTAAATAATTCACCCGAAGTCTCATCTCTGAGTTGAATTCATGGCAAGGCTGGTACTAGAACCAAGTTCTTTCAACACGAAGTTCCCTCTCAGTATTCACTCAACTACACATTGTAGGAATGGAAAGAAGGAATGAAATTAGCCTAAGGGAAGGGCTTAGGTTTGGGGTGAGGTTTGGTACCCAAATCTTACTCCCCTCTGGAGCTGTTGGTTAAGAAAGCATTCACACAGCAACAAATAACAAAACACTATTGTTTTAAAAACATTAAAAAAGATCAAGCCTCTGAGATTTCCATTAAGTGGCTTCTTAGGTAAATTGAGGCTTTATAGTACACAATCTGCCTGCAGTGCGGGAGACCTGGGCTCGATCCCTGGGTTGGGAAGATCTCCTGGAGAAGGGAATGGCAACCCACTCCAGTTTTATTGCTTGGAGAACTCCATGGACAGGGGAGCCTGGCAGGAAGAGTCAGACACAACTGAAGGACTAAGACTTGGGTAAACTGGAGAGGCACAGGAAGTTTAGGCTTCTTCCCATTCCAACAGAGATGGTAAGATCTGTGACCAGACTCCAAGTGTCTGACCTCAGCAACCAAATAGATGAGGATGAACCTATCACAGGGGTGCTTGGGTGTGGTTACCACCTGGGAGCAGGACCCACAGGAGAGTTTACCATACACATGGGCATCAGGCAGAGAGAGAATGAACCATGAGCCCCATCGATTCCTCAGGCTCTGACCATTCAGTTGCAATTCTTTCTGCAGTGAGAAAAAGGAAGCTAGAAAATGGGTGGAATGACGAATGGAAGAGCAGGCAGTTCTGTGCCGCTATTGGGAAGAGGTGAGAAGATCTTGAGCATCATCTCCTCTCCCTACAGAAAGGAGGACTGATGGGGAACTCCAGGTCCTAGGTTCTAGGGTACCCAGACAACCAGGGGAAACCTGAGGGTACCATGTTCTGGAAGAACTGGGAAAATATGTTTGAGGAGAGAAAGGTTAACAAAGAAATGCAGGGCATTGCAGAGATCACTTGCCCTGTTTCACCATCACACTCAAGAATCTTTCAGAATTTATAGCTGTCACATCCCGTGGCTGTAACAACACCTAAATGTGGAAACGAGCATCTTCTCTGGATTGGTGTTGAGGAATGCAAACCTCTTACACCTCTTGCTGGCCCAGTTTAGCTCCATTCCCTTCTAAGTGACGTTTGCTAATGGGCTGGCATTCATCTTACTCTGGTGAGTTTATTTTATCACAGACGCACTGAGGAGGGAAAAAATTGCAACTTACCACAATAAAGTAAATATCACAAGATAAATGACATTGTTGGAATGGAAACCACTTAGGGACTCAGAATGGTCAGATGCAAACAGTTTTTAGACTATTAGCTGTTAAAGGTTATGCCTTACGTCACCCAAAAGGGTTTTTCCCTAGATTTATAGCGTGATCTCCAGGAAGATTTATTGCCTTCTTAATTTTTTCCCCCCATTTTAACTTTATGAACCGTCAGCCTGGAATTCCTTCTAAGTCATTTAGGAATGAGGAGTTGCTGGTTTTTAAAAAATGTTGGTGGTACATGTTCTGCAAAGTTAATATTCTTATCATGAACCTGATTATGATGCCCCAGAGTAAGAACTGAATCATCTTCCACTTGCTACTCTAGATTTACTTTCTAATGTTTTCCATCCCACTGTCCTCCCCAGGAAACTGGCCAGCAAAGATACAGAATAAGTGTCACTGCCTTTGGTTTCCAGTTGGGTACAGACACAGGAAGGGCCGGCCAGAGATGGCAGGGAGGAAGGCGTTTATCCGCCCCACCTCCCTCCTCTCTGCTCTCTGGCTGACTGCTCCCTGGCTGCAAAGTCACAGGTCCTGTCAGGCAGCTGTCTCCTCATAGTTCTCTCTCTCCCTCCCTCTCCAGGTTCCAGTAATCATTCCCTCCCTGAGATCAATTGTACCATTTGTTCACAAATTTTTGTTTTCACTCTCAAAAGTGTAAACTTCTGCTGACGCTTTTGGACTTAGCCACTTGCTTTAGTCGATGGGAGGTGTGCAGTTATGACATTCATCTCATCGGAGCAGAAGCATTCTAGGTACTCCTGCATGGATTGGCTCTGCCCCTCTTACTCCGCCCTCGACCCTGAGAACCGTCTCACTGAAAGACTACTCTCAGCCTGGGTTCTCAAGTGAGAAGACATATGGAGGTCACCTGAGCCTAGCTAAGCCCTATTGAGCCCAACTGAAGCCAGCTGAGGCCAGCAGAGTCAAGCAGAAGCACCACCAGCCTACACCCTTCAGGGAACATGCATAACACGTGGACGCTGGTTGTCATAAGCTACCGAAATACTGAGGCTGTCTGTTATCACAGCACAAATCAACTCATACTCTACCCTCATTGTTCCTTCAGATCTAGGGGTTTAACCCAGTACCTACTCTTACTAGGCTCAGAGATTTGCCATTCACCTTGTGGTTGCCCTACACCCTGCCCAAGACTTTGTAGCTTATTTGTTTAAAAATGCCTCAATCTGCCTGATATGATTTACATGATGTTTCTTGCTGAGACCCTGACTAGTACATGTCACATCTAGAGCTGAGAATATTAAAAAAAAAAAAAATCACAAAGAAGCCTGGTATGGAGTAATATTTACCATACTCTAAGAATAAACAATAAGGAGAAAAAGAAAGGTGAGAGGGAAGAAGAGGAGGGGAAGAACACAAAAAGTAGGAGGAAAAAGTGAGGAAGGAGGAGGAAGGAGAGGAGGGGAAGGAGAAGGAGGAGGAAAACAGGAGAAAGACAGTGGCAGGGGAGGAGGAAAGCAAAGGGGAAAAAATAGAGGAGAAAGGAGAGGTGGAGAGAGGGAGGGGAAGAGAAAGGGCAAGAGAAGAAAGCAATTACTGAGGTTTTACTACGTGCCAGACACTGCACTGAAAACTTGAAGATAATCTCATTCTGCAGGGAAGCCCACAACAATTCTAGGTACTATCAATTATGCCCTTTTACAATTAAAAAAAATAGATGAGAAGAGAGAAAGCAGCTTTTTCAAGGTCACCCTCAGAAAAGGCCAGATAAATTCATCGACAGCTTCAACACAAAAAGCAGAACACATATACTAATGGGTGATGGGAAGGCCTCCTGATGAGAGCATCTTGAAGGATGCTGGAGTGATGCAGGTTATCCAAAACTCTTGACCAAGGGAAATACATTGACAAGTATAGTTTGCAAAATACCAACAATAAGCAAGCCAGTTCCTGTCTTTATAAAATGTAAGTCTCAGAGTAGAGAGACTCATGTGGATTCTGAGGATTTTGTGAAAGAAGTTCCATGAAACTGCCAAATACATACACAGGTGAACCCTTTGTGGTACTGGGGTCATCTACAGGATCATCCACTGCAAAGCTAAAGAAAGTGAATCACAGGGCTCTCCTCTGAGTGAGGGATTAACATACAAGCTCCAATTGTCTCTTAGGGCTTTATTTCTGCCTCCAGTGTGTTCTCACAGAGGTGACAGCTTGAAAGAGGCTTCCAAGGAATATTACTCAGCCATTCAAAAGAATTCATTTGAATCAGTTCTAATGAGATGGATGAAACTGGAGCCCATTATACAGAATGAAGTAAGCCAGAAAGATAAAGACCAATACAGTATACTAACACATATATATGGAATTTAGAAAGATGGTAACGATAACCCAATATGCAAAACAGAAAAAGAGACACAGATGTACAGAACAGACTTGGACTCTGTGGGAGAAGGAGAGGGTGGGATGTTTCGAGAGAACAGCATCAAAACATGTATATTATCTAGGGTGAAACAGATCACCAGCCCAGGTTGGATGCATGAGACAATGCTCAGGCCTGGTGCACTGGGAAGACCCAGAGGAATCGGGTGGAGAGGGAGGTGGGAGGGGGGATCGGGATGGGGAATACATGTAAATCCATGGCTGATTCATGTCAATGTACGACAAAAACCACTACAATATTGTAAAGTAATTAGCCTCCAACTAATAAAAATAAATGGAAAAGAAAAAAAAGAAAGAAAGAGGCTTCCATTCTGCATGGAAGTCTGGTGGTTCAGACGGTAAAGAATTTCTACCTGCAATGCGGGAGATCTGGGTTCAATCCCTGGTTGGCAAGATCCCCTGGAGAAGGGCATGGCAACCCACTCCAGTATTCTTGCCTGGAGAATCTCCATGGACAGAGGAGCCTGGCGGGCTATGGTCCATGGGGTTGCAAAGAACCGGATGTGACTGAGCACAGTACAGCACAGCCGCCTCTAGAAATGCAGGCAGATCATTCAATTCTAATTCATCATTCAATTCTGATAAGCCTTTTGGAGGAAGCCAGGCACAACTAGCTCGGCAGCAACACCAATAACCACTTATGAACCATCAACATGTTATCTACCTGTGGATTCCACTGTTCGACCCTTTAATCTTCCATTCCTATCAGTTTTGTCTCCTTGCCTGTACAAGGGCTTTCAGCTATCTGTACCTCTGCCAAACTCCTTCACCTTCAAAAATGAAAACTCCTCCCTTGTTTAGTCTTTGCTAAGTTGGGATGAATGGCTGGTTGAGAAACACAACATTTCTTAACTGATACATGCAGCCCTGTATCTACAGTCTCCCTTAATCCTCAGCAACACTGAGAACAAGATATTATTACTCCCACTTTACTAGTGAAGAAGCAGGATCAAGGGGTTAAGTAACCCCTTGGTAATACAGTTCTTCATCTTAAGAGAGTCTGGCTCTCTTCCCATCTAATGTTTCTGTCCTGGTATAGACCACCTGGAACCAGGTATGTGCCAGCCATGCCAAGACTAGAAGTGCCTCAGGGAATGATGAAGCCTCACGGATACCTGCTGCCTGTGTTCAAATATAATGATATATTCAAAAGCATCCAATCCCCTCCCTGAGGGAAGATTTACTTCCCTGCTCTGTTGGCAGCAGCCTTGGCAGGACCACTTGATCTTGCCGGAGCAAAATGATGAGCAAAGGAGATGTGTTCCCATCTCCAAGCAGAGACTTGAAGAGCCAGCTGAGAGTTTGCCATATTCTATTTTTCTTTCACTACAAGTAACACAACTTTCAAGGTAGAGGTTGCTCCCACAGTCTGAGTCACAGACCGAAGCCCCTCACGATAGACACACAGCGTGAGTGCAAGATAAACCACTGGTTCATAGGTCACAGAGATGGCGTCACATGTCACTGCAGCATGACCAACACGCCTACTCAGAGCTCTGAAACTCCAAGGGGCAGATCCACTGCCCAATGGTTGTTAGCTTTTTAAATGTAGGACAAATACTCGAGTGGCCAGGGGTCTACAGTCAGAAGGAGTCAGGATTGAATTCTGACTTTGTCATTTACAACCTTGCCATGTAACTTGGCGATTTGCTTAACTTTTCTGAGCACTCATTTCCTTCCCAGGTGGCGCTAGTGGTAAAGAACCCGACTGCCAAAGCAGGAGATGTAAGAGACATGGGTTTGATCCCTGGGTCAGGAAAATTCCCTGGAGGATATGGCAACCCACTCCAGTACTCTTACCTGGAGAATCCCCTGGACAGAGGAGCCCAGCAGGCTATAGTCCATGGAGTCACAAAGAGTTGGACATGACTGAAGCGACTTGGCGTGCAAAACTGAGAATAATGAGGACTTCCCTGGAGGTCCAGTGGTTAAGACTCTGAGCTGCTTCTCAATTCAGCCCACCTTCTCCTTCCCCCACTTTATCCACAAGTCTATTCTCTACATCTGCATCTCCATTCTTGCTCTACAAGTAGGTTCATCAGTATCATTTTTCTAGATTCCATATATATGCATTAATATACAATATTTTTCTCTTTCTGACTTACTTAGCTCTGTATGGCAGACCCTAGGTTCATCCACATTATTACAAATGACCCAATTCCATTCCTTTTTATGGCTGAGTAATATTTCATTGTAATAGATAGCTAGTGGGAAGCTTCTATATAGAACAGGGAGCTCAGCTCAGTACTCTGTGATGACCTAGAGGAGTGGGATAGGGGGTGGGAGGAAAACTCAAGAGGGAGGGGATATGTTCGGTTTGGTTTAGCCACTCAGTCCTGTCCAACTCTCGTGACCCCATGGGCTATAACCCACCAGGCTCTTCTGCCTATGGCATTTCCCAGGCAAGAATACTGGAGTGAGTTGCCATTTCCTTCTCCAGGGGATCTTTCCTACCCAGGGATTGAACCCAGGTCTCCTGTATTACAGGAAGATTCTTTAACAACTGAGCCACCAGGGAAGAGGGAGGAGATATATGTATACATATAGTTGATCCCCACTGTTGTACAGTAGAAACTAACGCAATATCATATAGCAATTATACTCTAATTGAAAAAAAAAAAAAAAGATTTCATGTTTCCACTGCTGGGAGCATGCATTCCGCCCCAGATTGGGGAACTAAGATCCCACATGCTGCGAGGCATGGACAAAAAAAATTGAGAAGAATGCCTACCACATACACATTTGGAGTGAAATCTAAAAGAGATAACAAATGTCGAGACCCTCACTCTCTTTCTGGTAAAATCCATAAACATCCCTCCAGCCAATCGCCATCCTGAAGCTCAACCTGGACACACAAACAGGTGTGTACACATGCACCCAGCACACCTTCTCCAAGTCCTCATCGCATTTCCCCACCCTCTGCGAGCCTTTTCTCCCTTTCCTGTCCTCATCCTGTTATGACCAGTGTTTAGACCATCCTGTCTTCCCCTAAACATCTAGACTTTCTCTCCTTTTCCCCCTTCCCTCTCTCCAGCACCCCACCATCTCCTGTACCCACATCTAGACACTCATCTTCCTTCTGAAACATTCCCCGCCTCCTCCAGTAACGACAGCCTTATTCAAGAGCCTCAACCTCCTTCCCTGCATCTGTAATCATCACTGAAATGCTGAGCACAGCTGGATTTTCAAAGCCAACGGTTAATTGCAGGGAGCTGAGGGTAACCCAATGGCGGTTTCAAGTATTTGGAGTGTAAAATAATGAGGGTACTAGTGAGCAGACAGCTGAAAATCATCGTACAAACCCCTGAACAGCTTCCAAGGGTTCTGATGAAAGTGCCTCTCCCCAGCTAGTGAGGTTTGTGCTTGAGCTCGGAGGCAGACAAGAGCCAAAGACCACCCCAGGGAGATGCACAGTGGGGAGAGTGTATCCTCAGACCTACAGGAGGATGTTGGTAACTTCCCCAGTTACCATGGCAGCTGGGCTCAGAAAGGATTACACAGGAAGTAAGCAGCAAAGTCTTTAATGAGGGGATGACCTTGAGGGGCTAAGTCTCTTCTCACCAGACACAGCAGTCCCCTCCACCCCATCCCCGTTAATGAATGACCCCCACTAACACCCCTCACACAAAGCATAGGCCTAGCCTCCCATGGATGAAGAGGGAAGCTGATCAAATATGCCATAGCCCAGCTGAGCGGTCTGAGAAGAGTCATTCTGTGCCCCCATCATGCCATTTATTTAGTTACCGATTTGGGGCTGTGCTGGGCCTTTGTTGGTGTGCACAGGCTTTCTCTAGTTGTGACAAGCAGGGGCTACCCTGCAGTTGTTGTGCACAAGCTTCTTGTTGTGGTGGCTTCTCTTGTTGTGGCGCATGGGCTCCATCCAGCACGACCTTAGCTGCCTCGCATCATATGAAATCTTTCAGACCGGGGATCGGACCTGTGTCCTCTGCATTGGCAGGTGGATTCTTAACCACTGGACCACCAGGGAAATCCCCTATTATACCATTCGTTGCCTAATCTGCAAATTTTCAGACCACGATGGACAGATAATATCCAAGCATTAATATATTACTCTACCAGCCCTCATGTAGTATATAGATTTATCTACATGGAGGGAAGTTTCCTGAGGAGTCTTCAACTTGTAAAATGCAGTTTTTAAAGTATTTACTCTTTGTCAGCCCTGGGGACAAAGCAATGAAAAATTCAAAGCCCCTGCACTCAAGGAGTTTATGGTCCAAGGAGGAGAAACTGAAACAAGCAATTTTAACAGTGAGGAAGGACCAGCAAGAGTAGGGAGTGGGGAAGTGAGGAGAAGTGCTTGTCTTGTGACAAGTGCTCAAAAAAAGATTTAATGTAAATGCATTTTTTAACTGTGGAAATAATCAACACCTGGAACAAAGCACCAGGTACCTCCCTAGGACAGAGCATTTGTACCTTCTGTTCCTCTGCTGGGAATACTCTCCCCCCAGCGACTAGTGTATGAGCTTCCTGTTGCTGCAGTAACAAATTTCTATAGACTTAGCAGCTTAACACAACATAAACACATTCTATTGCCGTTCTGGAGGCTGGAAATCCAACATCAAGGGATCAGGGACTTCTTAACCACTGGTCCAGTGGTTAAGAATCTGCCTGTCAATGCAGGGAACACAGATTCTATCCCTGGTCTGGGAAGATCCCACATGCTGTGGGGCAACTAAACTTGCATGCCACAACTACTGACCCCACGCTCTAGAGTCTGTGCTCCACAATGAGAGAACCCACTGCAACGAGAAGCCCACGAACCACAACAAAGACACAACACAGCCTAAAAAAATAAAAAAATTTGTTTAAAAGCAAATATTTTTTTTAAAAAATACATAAAATCAAGGAACCCTCAAGGTTGCGTTCCTTCTGGAAGCTTCACAAGAGAACTTGCCTCTTTACCTTTATCTGCATTCCTGGCCCCTCTGCACATCTTTCCAGCATCTTACTTTGGTCATCATATCTCCTACAGCTGACTCTGACCTTTTTGCTTCCCTTTATAAAAATCCTTGTGATGATCTTGAATCCACTGAAAAAAAAAAACTCAAAAATAACAGCCTCAAGATAATCTCCCCACCCCAAATCTTTAACCAAGTTTGCAGAGTCTGTTCCACCAGCTAAGGCAGCATAGTCCCAGGTTCTGGGGAACTGGGTGTGGACATAATTGTGAGGCCAGTATTCAGTCTTTTGCGACCCTCATGACTCCTGTCCTTAAATTCTCTGTTTAGACACTACTTACTTCTGAGGGTTTCCTGGCCAATCTAGCATTAAATAGACATACTACCTGTACCTATGGCACTCCCTATCTTCTTTACCCTAATTGATTTCCCCCCTTTATTTATCCCCATCTGAAATACTATGTCTTTACTCATTTATTATTTATTGCCCCCCATCCCCACCATCACCACTAAAATATAAGCTGCTTGAAGGCAGGAACCTTGTTGACTCCAATGTTACCAGAGCCTAGAACAGTGCCTGGTACTCAATATGTCAAATAAATGAAAGACAGTAACCTGTAGAAGAGATAACATTGATAATGAGAAGTCAGCCAGACAAAGGGGCAGTAAAGAGAAATCGGGAGTAAGAGGAAACATGAACAAGCAAGACACTCAGTTAAGTCCAGAAACATCATTCTGAAGTGGACACTGCTGGGCTCACTCAGTCAGTCTGACTCCGCCACCCCATGGACAGTAGCCCATCAGATGCCTCTGTCCGTGGAATTTTCCAGGCAAGAATACTGGAGTGGGTTGCCATTTCATACTCCAGGGGATCTTCCTGACCCAGGGATAGAACCTGTGTCTCTTGCATGTCCTGCATCGGCAGGCAGATTCTTTACAACTAGCACCATCTGGGAAGCTGGACACTGATGGTTGCCCATCTAATAATCCATTCTTCCATTTCCCTTCAAATGGAACCCCAGTTTTGAGCATAACCCACTACTCAGGTACACACACCCCATACACACTGACCTGATGCTTTGTTCTTTGTCACACAGCCCCTGGGAAGCTGTATTTCCCAGGTTCCACATCAGCCATTGACTGCCCCATGGAGGTGCTGGTAGGAGATAGGAAGTGTAACGGATTAAATTATGTTCCCTCAAAGTTCGTATGTTAAAGCCCTTACTCCCAGAGTGGCTGTATTTAGAGGTGGGGCCTTTCAGGAGGTAATTACAGTGAACTGAGATCAAAAGGGTAGGGGCCCTAATTTGATAGGACTGGGGTCCTTATAAGAAAGAAAGAGACATTGGCAAGCCAGAAAGAGAGGCCTCACTAGAAACTAATCTTGACAGCACCTTGATCTTGGACTTTTAGCCTCCAGGACCATGAAAAGAAATGTCTGTGGTGTAAGCCACCCAGGCTGTGGCATTTCCATTATGGCAGCCTGAGCTGACTAAGACAGGAGGGAAAGAGGAAGAGAAAGCCAGGGCATTTCTCTCCCTTCTTCCCTGACCCAGGCAGCTTTGTCTCATCAGTGGTTCCAGCTGGCCAGGCCCACGTGGCCCCTGCTTCTGCCAGGTGACCGAGGTCCCATCTGTGGCCTTTGTCCCCACACCTATGACTCTCTGCTAACCTCTGGGTGGCCACATCATCGGTGTTGACTCCTCAGCTCTTCTTTACCTGTCTGATCAGTTCCCTGCGTGAGTCCCCTCTGTTTAAGAATGTACAGGGTTTCCTATCTCCCTGGTGGGACCCTCCTTGACATCTCTTATGCCATGGAAGGAAGCAGCTCAGAGGATGTTAGAGGAATGTGGGGGCTGGTTCACCCCTTGACCATCAAATTGCAGGGGGCAGTGTCAGAGTTCAAGGTGGGGCGTATCCAGGGAGCAGCGGGAGCCAAAACAGAATCATTTGCAGGAAGGGGAGGGCCATTTTCAGGGCTCCATTTTAGAAAGATCATGTTACAAAAGGCATCTACTCCAGCACCTGGAGAATTATTCTCTGGGGCTTACATGTTCCACATGGTTTCTCTAACACTGCATAGACACTACCTAAGATTTCTCTTCCAAAAGGAATGACAGTGAGAGAGAAAAGAGACAATATATTGTTCAGAAGGCGAGAGCTGGCCCTCCCACCGGCTCTGGACTAGGCATCTGACTCGTAAATTGTGTCTATCTCCTAAATCTTGCCTGAACCACAGCTGACACAGTAGGGCATGCTGTGGAAACTCTAGTGTCCCCATATACACACTTCTTTGCTTTGCAAACCCCAAATTCTTGTGCTTAAAAGCCAAGAACAGTAGGGGCTGAGACATGCAAGTCAGAAACTCCCCAGTCAGCACTTTGAATACAGGATTTATCGATTCCAAGTAAGGGTGTCATATGGGTGATACAGCAGATACCACCTGGTAGCTGTAACTCTCTTGATCTGTACAATCAATCATAGGAAGCAAGCAGAGGCCTACTTATTCTCTATCATCCTTCAGCAAAAGTTCTCCAGCTTTTCTCCCTCTCTTCCCTCAACTCTTCCTTACACTTTTTGTTTGTTTGTTTGCTTTTGAATATTCTTGGAAACACTTCTCTGCCAATCACTGTCAGCGGCTACTCAGGCCTGGGGAAAGCAACAGCAGATGCACAATGAGATGTACTGACTTGGAGATGAGCCACGGAGAATGCGTGGGAGGGAGTCCTCCTTGGAAGAAAGAGCAGATAAAACACTAGATGCTAATCCAGCCCAAAACACATTCTAATCTAGTAAGACTCATTCTTTAGGTGCGCAGAAGGGCAGACAACGGAACTGAACGCTTCATCAGGCAGAACTGATTTCTTGTAATATTAGAAACATTATTTTCCTCCAAGAGGAAGCTGCTGAGATTGCTATGCATTGCTAATATATTTGAGGCAGAAGAGGACAAGACAACAGCCTCCAACAGGGGCATGGGAACTAAATGGGGACAGACAGTGTCGGAGCTCAAGGTGGGGCCTTCTGTCTCCAGAGGCCAGGAATCATCCGAGAAGCTCTAATGACAGATGTCCTTGATTATCAAGGTCAGAGGGTCCAGCTGGGGTGAATAGGTGAAGGGAAACAGGTTTTAAAGACAGGTTCTAAAGGCCTATTTTAGAAATCAGCTAAGCTTTGTAGAGTTTAAGAAAAGCCATGGATTTCAGAAACAGGTTCAAAGGAAATTTGGAAAATCTCCTGGTCCCTCTCACTCCACACTGATCTGCACAAATCTGTTTGTCAGAGCACAAGAGGCATCCTACACTGTCTACACAGGGTCACTCGCATACCAAGGCTCAGCAGGGCCCGTGGCTGGGAGGCAGCAGGCTTGGATGGATAAGACATCATTGGTCTAATACTGGGACTCCTGCTGTCAGTTTCCAAATATTAGAGTGTCATAGAGTATCCATGAGACACACTCACAGGACTAACTTCATAACCTGTTTTGGTATTTCATCATTTTTAATACAGGAGAGGTAACTGGGACCTCTCCCAATACTGAGAGGCCCTTGATATCAAGGACTTGATAAAATTTCATCAATAGGACCTGCAAGTCCCAATGCCGCCCCCCAAGGAGGAGATAGACCCAGACTTCTTTGATACTTTATATATTGGTTTGGGCTTCCCTGGTGGCTCAGCTGGTAAAGAATCCACCCGCAATGCGGGAGACTTGGGTTAGATCCCTGGGTTGGGAAGATCCCCTGGAGAAGGGAAAGGCTACCCACTCCAGTATTCTGGCCTGAAGAATTCCATGGACTACAGTCCATGCAGTTGCAAAAAGTCAGACACGACTGAGCGACTTTCACTTCATTTCATATTGGGTTGGCCAAGTGTTCATTCAGGTTTTTCTATACTATCTATGGAAAACTTGAATTATTTAGCCAATTCAATACAAGGTCTCAGTTGGGTCTCCTTAGAATGTATGCTTGGGGTAGGAGTGGGGGTGTTTTTCCTGGAAAAAAGGATAGAAACATTCATTCCCAAAGGACAAAGCATGAGGAATGAACAGGAATAATTCTTTTTTAAACCCCTAGAATTTCTATGACTTTGTCAGACACTTCCACCACCCCTCTCCTCCTCTCTCTCTGGAAGGTCCATAGCCCCAGATTCTCACTCTCTCTCTCTCAAATATTCTTCCACCCCCTCTTTCCCTGGCAACTACTGCTTGTCTTTCCAACCTGAACCCCAGGAAATCCCTTCCTCCAGTAAGTCTTCCTGACCTTCACAACAACAAAACTCTTGTAATGTCACCCTGTGGCCCACTATACTTCTCCTCCATGGCTCTCATCATAACTGCAAGTCACCGATCGCTTTTGTGATTATGTTTAACACCTGTCTGCCCCTCCAGACTGTCAACCCCAGGAAGGCAGTGACAGCCGTCAGGTCTCCTGCTGCGGGAAAGTGAGTGAAGTGGCAGCCCCTCCGGTCTTCTGCTGCGGGAAAGGTGAGTGACCACAGGCCCCAGCAGCCACGCTCATCTGCATCCACCATGGCGTTAGGACAAGGCCTCCTTCCTTCCCGTGGGCTGTTTCCAACCGGTGACCAAGGTCAGCTCGGAATGCAGGCCATTCCTGCCAGACGTGGGGCTCCTCCGACAGGCGACTTCAAGGGTTCCCTGTTCACTTGGCCAAAACTTTCTCAGAAACAGGCTGCAGTCTGAGACTCTTGCTACCCAGACTCCTTCCTTCCCTCTCTCCTTCTTAAGTTCATCGGAAGGCTCTCCCCACCCTTTTTTCTCTCTTTTTCTCCCCTTCTCTTTCCTCTCTCTTCCTAAGGACCCGGAGGACTCGCTCTGACACCGGCAGTAATTTCTGCTTTTCCCCTAAGGCCTGGAACAAGGTCTGGTGTACAACAGGCACTCAATTAATATGTGTAAAATGAACACGTGCTCTCAGAAAGGGGAAGACCAGTCAAAAGAGTGTGGATGAATCAGCGTGGATTGAACTCATTCTCTGGGAGAATGACACCAGGAATATGCCCCAAAGAATTAATACTAGCGCCCCATTATTCCTCAGAGCCGTTCATCACGAGCCATGCAAGCTCCAATCATCACGTTCTCCTCAGAGATTTTGTATTGAGAATGACTGTATTGATGGCTAGAGAAAAAAAGCTGTTCTCAACACTGCATCAGCGCTAACATAACTACATTTTACTGAGCGCTTCACGTGTGTTAGGCATTGACCACACAATGTACAAGCACAGATTTACTGAATTCTCACAATAGTGGTACAACGTTACTCTTACTCCCATTTTACAGATGAGAAAACTGAGGCCTAGTAAATCAGGATATGGTTTAAAAAGAAATGTCAAAAACTATTTTTGGCTTAAAATTATTGTATGTAAATACAAGTTCTACTCCTGACCTTCCACGCCTCCTCCTAGCTTTCAAAGGAACTGATGAGCCTTTTGAGCAGTGACAGGTGCGGAGTCTGACTTCTGCATCTGAGTTCCTACTTGGCCTGGACCTCGCATCAACCAGGAACACCCATGACTTACCTGATGGAGTCGGGCTTCAGGGACACGAGGTCATAGCAACAGACACACTCCTACAGACAATCCAGTTCTTACCAGTTCCAGGAAAACCAACTCAGCTGTCTTTCCTGTAGTACAGTACAAGGCCCACTTGCTAACCTTTCTTGTCCCTGATGAAAGCTGGCATCAGCACTTTCTAAGGTGAGGCATTTTATTATTTTTAGTCTTCACATTATCTCTGTGACTGCGTTCAGAATCCCCTTACTCTGAGCTTATTGGTTTAGCCAGGCAACTAGGAAAGAGTCTATTCTTATTTCAGCCTTCCTTTTCTTTTTAAACTAATAAACATGAAAATCTCTCTATCTCCCAACAATTTTTAGACTGACTAGTTACCACAAGTGGCCAAGAAAATTTGGTTGAGCTTCTCTTTCAGCATATATCAAGATGGGCAAGTTACAAAACCAACAGATTCCCTTTTTAAAAAAAAATTTTTAATTTCCCCCAATACAAAACTAAACGATAATATTAAAAAGTGTATTCAAACAAAATCTAACACTTCCACTCCTCAAACCCCACTGTGGATATTCCTGGAAATCCCACTGTGCCCGCCCCATTGGTTCCTACTCCTTAGTAAAACTGCCAGTAACAAGTGATATCACAGCCTCCAGGCGGGAATTCCCAGGTGACATTAGTGGTAAAGAACCTGCCTGCCAATGTAGGAGACAAGAGATGTGGGTTCCATCCCTGGGTTGGGAAGATCCCTCAGAGTAGGAAATGGCAACCTACTCCAGTCTTCTTGCCTGGAAAATCCCATGGACAGAGGAGCCTGGCAGGCCACAGTCCATGGGGGTGCAAAGAGCCGGACATGACTGAAGAGACTTAGCACCCACACACACTAGTGGGAATCCATTTGGTTCCAGGCTTATTTTGCCCCTGCGAGACCACCTCAATATGAGCCACTCAAGAGATGGAAACCAGCTCACGAAAGAAAGAAAAGAGACCCTGTTCCCACATTGTCCCGCTCGTCTTTGACAGACTGCAGCCTTCCAACTCAGAGCTCTGAGGCTGCCAGACTTCTTTCGCCCTGAAGCCACATCTGGTTTCCTGATTCAAGTCTCTCCTTTGTCAGAACAGGTTTCTCTCCCAGCAGGGTCTCGGGTCCTTCTAATGCTTCTTAAGCCTAATTGGAGTCGGGGGTCTGAGACGTCTCAGCCGCGGTGGAGAATCAGGTAGTCCCAGGGAGGGAGACCTTGGTCCCATTCCTAGGATTCGCCAGTTGTGTTGGCCAGGATCCTATGACCAGTGAGGTGAGCCAATCCCATAACCAGTTTCAGTACCTCAGTTTCCCCACTCATAAAATGTAGCTCTGGGACTTGGGAGTCTTAATGAGCATTGGCCCTTCCTGGATAAATTAACCAGGTGCCGGAAACATCTGTGGCTGAAAGCGGAGTCTGCTGTATAAACAGAATATAGTATTCTTATACACAGAACTGGAGCTAAAGCTCAAATACCAACTAAGCCTGACTTCATCCTTAGTCCTATTTAGTGAGCCTCCTGGGAAAAGTCAATCTCTTCTCCTCTGGACTAGGTTATATTTGAAGAACTCACCTTCTCATTTAGCTCACTCTCTTAGACTCAGGACAAAGGGTTTTCTGTAAAAAATAGAGGAACCAGTCATACTTACTGCACCACTTTCCATTTAAATCATATAACGATACTCCAGAAATAAATACCCCCAGGAGAATGTGTATTCCATAAGGACATGGACAATATCTGTCTTATTCACCATGAAATCTGCAGAGCATTGATTCATAGAGGATACAAAAAAGGACTATTTGAGCAAATAAATGCATAGATAATAGGCCTAGAAAACGAATACTATATATGTTTGCATAGGAATTAGACTGGGCTTCCCAGGTGGTGCTAGTGGTAAAGAACTCACCTGACAATGCAGGAGACATGAGACGCGGGTTCAGATTCCTGTGTTGGGAAGATCCTGGAAAGGGAAATGGCAACCCACTTCAGTATTCTTGCCTGAAGAATTCCATGGACAGAGGAACCTGATGGGCTACAGTCCATGGGGTCACAAAGAGTTGGACAAGACTGAGCGACTAACATTTTCACTTTTATAGCATCTCCTTCCATGCTGTCTTCAGTTTATGACTTGTTAGGGCAGAAAATACTTGATAAACCAGAGAAGGCTCAACAAAGTCAACTAGACACAGCCAGTGGCAGATCAGGTCTCCAAACACCCAATTCAGTCTTCTTGCCTTTACAAACTCATTGTTTTCCTTTGTCTAAAGAAATGGTCAGAAAACTATAGCCCTGGAGCCAAATCCAGGGCATTGCCTGATTTTTCGTGAATAAAGTTTTATTGGAGCACAGCCACACTCATTCCTTTACATATGGTCTAAGGCTGTTGTCCCACTACAGAGACCACATGGCCCACAAATCTTAAAGTATCTGCTATCTAGCCCTTTACAGACAAAAGCTTGCTGATCTCTGCTCTCTAATGACCTTTGCCTGGAATTCCATCTGTCCTCGAGCTGCTGGTAGACAGCTGCTGCTAGACAGCATATTAAAAAGCAGAGACATCACTTTGCCAACAAAAATCTGGATAGTCAAAGCTACGGTTTTTCCAGTAGTCATGTACAGATGTGAGAGCTGGACTATAAAGAAGGCTTAGTGCCGAAGAACTGATGCTTTCAAACTGTGGTGCTGGAGGAGATTCTTGAGAATCCCTTGGAAAGCAAGATTAAACCAGTCAATCCCGAAGGAAATCAACCCTGAATATCCAGTGGAAGGACTGATGCTGAAACTGAAGTTCCAATACTTTGGTCACCTGATGCAAAGAACTGACTCACTGGAAAAGACCCTGATGCTGGGAAAAATTGAAGGCAGAAGAAGAAGGCAACAGAGGATGAGATGGTTGGATGGCATCACCAATTCAATGGACATGAGTTTGAGCAAACTCCAGGAGATGGTGAAGAACAGGGAAGCTTGGCGTGCTGCAGTCCATGGGGTTGCAAAGAGTTGGACACAAGTGAGCGGCTGATCAACAACATTACTGGCAGAGACAAGGCCTCTGGGGTCACATGATTCCAGGCACACAGCCCACACAGTCAACCCACCCTTCAGGAATGCTTGCTCCTGGGAGTGCAAGAAAATTTACCCACATTGATTTACAACAAACAGACGACCAGTTATTTGTCCAGCAAAAAAAGGTTTATTTGAGATCAACATAGAAAGCTGTACGCAAGTCTCCACAGAGCAAGAAGAACCCTCTTTTACAGAGGGGGAAAGGAAGTTGGAACGGCTGTAGTGAACAGAACCACTGGAGCAAGTTAAAGTTCAAAGTATAGCGGCTTTTCACTGGCTGAGCTTTGAGTCTTATTAGCTAACTCTTGCCAGGCAAGAAGAGGAAGTCCTTCTTCTTCCTGTTGCTCTCCTATGAGAAGGCTTGACCATGATCCTAGGATGTGACAGCCCCTCTTCTGACCTCCTGACTCTGAGGGTTCTATTTATTTTATTTTTACACATTATCTTATTTAATTCTCCCAACTACTATAAGGTATGCATGCGTGCGTTTTAAGTCACTTCAGTCATGTCCAACTCTGTGTGACCCTGTGGACTGTATGTAGCCCACCAGGCTCCTCTGTCCATGGGATTCTCCAGGCAAGAATAGTGGGGTGGGTTGTCAGGACCTCTTCCAGGGGATCTTCCCAACCCTGGGATTGAACTTGTGTCCCTTCTGTCTCCTGCATTGGCAGGCGGGTTCTTTACCACTGGCGCCATATGCATAGTCATATAAAGACATATGATGCTAAGACCACTGCACTGAGCAAAATGAAACTACTAGTTTTTTGTAGGTCAAATGTTGGCAATTTCATATAGGTCAATCAAGCTAATACTCTCTATTTTAAAAATGAGAACACAGGCACAGTTGGCCCATTGGCACTCAGGTAAGTGTTCAGATACTAACCAGCTCTTTGGCTAGGGCAGCCACTGGCTATACTGCTTCTTAAAACTACACTTTGTGTACCAAAGGTTGTGCTAATACTGAAGTAAAGAATTAGTCTAAGGCTGTTTAAGCAAAGCTTTTTCAAATTTATTTGACCAGAAAAGCTCTGGGATCTTACCCCTTTCCCCCTGCCACCAAGTAGTGCCTATAAACATCCCACAAGACTAGTCTTTCTTGGCAAAACACATTTTAGGAAACACCTCCACTCCCTTCATCCTCATCAAGAGCCTGCCACACTTCACACCACACCTCACAGGCATTGCCCTCCTCAGTCCTCGGCTGTAGCTACCTCCTGCCTCTCCAGAATGCCCACACAACTGCTCTGGGCATGTCCAATTTAAGACACGCTGTACCTTGCTCCACAGGCAAATGGAACTTCATTTTCACTAAAATAATCTGAATAGTTCTTGCTGTTGCTGCTAATTCCATTTGCAGGAACAGTGAAGCTCCATCCTTGGGTGACTTTGGATGTTCATTTAATACACTTTCATCATCCCATACCTCCTATTTGTAATGCAAATAAACTGCATCTTCCATTAAAACTGCTTGCTCTCCCTCTAAATCCAAATTCTTTATAGGATTTATGTGCCGAATCAGTTGCAGGCTTTTTTCCAAAGGCAGAATCCAAAATCTGAGACTGCCTTTTAGTCCAGGTCAATCAAACAACGTGGTATTATGTATGTGCTCAGTGGAGTTTTTCTTTCTGCTTTTTAAAAGAAAATAATGGATAGTATAAAGTTTACAGTCAGGGCTTCATTTATCACAAATTTTCTTCAGGAATGATATAAGTCCGTAATTATGACATGCATTCCGCCCCTGCCCCCTCTGAAAATATTAATTTGGTGAGGAGGTTAGAAATCTATCATAACCAATGACAGGCATCAGGGCACAAAAATAGCAAGGCTCAAATATAATATTTTATTGCCATATTTTGAAACAACTGGTTAGGCAGATGCTACTGTTATCTTCCAGTTACTTCTCATTTTTCCAGAGTTTTAAATGCAAGCTGTGACAAATTAAATTTCTATATGCTTTTCTTTAAAAAAAAAAAAAAAAGACAATTTCAGAAAACACTGCAAAAAAATAAAAAGTTGAAATAGAGAGTTAGAAAGGGATATTGGCAGCAAGCCAGATGAGAGGTCTACTTTCAATGTCTCCAGTGAGTTGCTTCGATGGCCCCAAGGCGTGTAGATACGCCTTCCCCACGCTGACCACGCAGTCTCCATCCAGAAAAGATTCTTTGCACCCTACAATTTGCAGTTGCTAAAAATGCACTCTGCTGGCTAATTTTATGTAGGTGCTGAAGAAGAAATCCCATCACCAAACGCTTAACCTTTCTCATACTCTGGTGTAGCACTTAAATATGACCCATTATTTCATTTGAGAGTTTTCTCAAAAGATATAATGGGTCTTATTTCAGAGCTATTAGCTCAAACGAATTGTGCATGATTCCAACTGACCATGGAGAGTGTATACAAGGTGGTTATTTTTTCCCCAACATCAATATGCTTTTCATCATCAACGATGGGGTCACTGTACAGCAATTACATTTTTGCTAGAAAAATATATTTGAATCACATTTTTAAAAAAAATCTGACTCCTTGACCCTAATTAGGGGGAGTTGGGGATGAAGGTAGAAGACACATTATCACGATTCTTTTCCTTCCTGCTGTTGGGATTCAATACAGAATTCACTCGGTTCCAGGATGTTAGGTGGCACATGCTTGTTAATACCACTGCCTCTAGGTGGCCGCTGCCATCGGGAGTCAGGTAAACAAAGCCCTGCCATTGCTCCCTGTAGATCTCACCTGCCTGTTTTCTCCATCCCCCTTCCTCCTTGTCCCCCACCACTTCCTTCCCCTTCTCTCCCACCTTCCCCTCTGCTGGTTCTGGCCAAGCATGCCTGCAGGCTTGGCTTCTCTCTGCTATGTCCAGAATCCTTCTCCAGGACCTGACACGACTATTACTCTTAACCTCTAAAAAAAGGTGGCCACTCTAAATTTATTGCATTACTTCTTCCCAAAATCATCGTAAAAAAAAGTTCTCCAGGCCTATTTCAGACCTGAATTTAAATTCCCCAGGCGATAATGACACAGCCAGATTCAGCCGCCACTGTTCCAGAGCAATCTTTCACAAGACTCTGAAGCCCCTGGATGCTTGTTAAAACACCAGTTCAGCTCCACCCTCAGAACTCCTGATTCCTAAATCTGGCGGGAGGCCTGCAAATTTGCATTTCTGACAACCTCACAGGTGATGCTCCTCTAGGGACTACACTTTAGGGAACTGTTGCCCATGGCTAAGTCCCTTAGGGTCAGGACTGCCTGCAATTCCAGCCCCAGGGTCGAGCACCAAGTGCTACACCTCTGTCTGCTGAATGACCACCAGAAAGTGCTGCAACGTTAAGATGTACAGTACAGAGGAAAACACGCAGCAGTCACCATGTGCAAAGTGCAAGTTTGTGATTCTACTTTCATCCCACAGCGATGCTCCATTGATAACGCTAAAACCTACTTGCCTGTGGTGCTGGAAAAGACTCGAGAGTCCCTTGGACTGCAAGGAGATCAAACCAGTCAATCTTAAAGGAAATCAACCCTGAATGTTTATTGGAAGGACTGATGCTGAAGCTAAACCTCCAATACTTTGGCCACCTGATGTGAAGAGCCAACTCATTGGAAAAGACCCTGATGCTGGGAAAGACTGAAGGCAGGAGAAGGGGATGACAGATGATGAGATGGCTGGGTGGCATCACTGACTCAATGGACATGAGTTTGAGCAAACTCCAGGAGATGGTTAAGGACAGGGAAGCCTGGCGTTCTGCAGACATGACTGAGCAACTGAACAAAAAAGTTAGACACAAAGAGAGACGCAGAAGAGCTGAACTGACGGAGTAAGCAGCAGTCAATTCTTTTAAAGGAAAACGCCACTCTGAATTGGTTGGCTGGTTGACTTTTCTTCCAAAAGGTAACGAAGCAGGCATCCAGGACGTAAGAGCATCAGGAGAAAAATAATTATCATTTTGTCCGAGTGTGCTTAAATTGGGAGCAGTGATTTACTGCTCACGCTAAATATATTTGGAAGCTATGGAGGATTTGCATGGCCAGCCTCTGATTCTTTTCAGCAGAGCAGCCCATAGTTGCCGCAGTCAGTGCACGCAAGATGGGACATTGTCATCTGAGATGTGTCACATCAGGGCTTCGTCAAAATGCAAGATCAACACCTTCCCTTTCTCCTTCCCTTACCCCAGATGATTTCTGAATTTCTGTACATTTGTGAATTCACAGAAGCAGCAGCAGAATGACATGAACATCACAAATGCAAATGTCTTTGTTTCTAACAAATTGCTCCAGTTCCCTGCTCTCCCTTAAGTATGGGAGAAGAGGGAGTGGTCTCCACAGGCCATTTCACCCTAAGATCTGAAGGCAAAAGCAAAGGTAAGTTGTGGCATTCCAACATGTCTGTGTGTTTAAAACACACACACACACGCCCCGTCAAGTATGCTTTTCTATTGCTGATTTGTACTTTTAATAAGACTGACATCTGCATCTCTAAAGAAATATTTCACTGTCAAAAGAATCTAACTTAATTTTGTTTGCTTGAAGTGTTTTCATTTCAGACCAAATTTAGGATCCCCGGCCACCTGTTTCCACCGCTCATCTCCAGCAGAGAGGCAAAACCTCACCTCTGCCATCCTCTTCCGAGCTGGAACAGTCAGGGTAGCGGAAAGATAGTTATCAAAGGTTTTGAATTAGCCCCTAACATCTTGCTCTTTCTCGAAATGTGTGGTCATAGTGCTCCAAATGCTTCAGAGGACACACCTCAACTCCACCAGGCATCAGAGAGCATCTCAAAAACAGAAAGGTGGGAACCTGAAGGGACAATACTTAACACTCAAGCTCTTTTAAAAATGCTGAGACACAGAATAATACAAGAGAAGAGTGAATGATCTAGGCTATTTTGGAAACAATATTTAAAGCTCTTGCAGCCTGTTTCCTCATCGGTAAATATGAGTGTGTGAGGTGGCCAACAGCTCAGGCTGGGTTCCCTCCTGTTCTAGAATATCATTAATGTATCTGCAAAGGAACTTTGATTCCTCTCTTACCTCGCAAGGCATTCTCAAACCCACTAAGGCCTAATAGCAAATAAGCCTTGGTATATACACGAGTTGGATTAGGTATTTTGAGGTTAAAAGCAACAGAAACCAACTCAAATTTGAAGGGGGGAAAAAAGGCAGTGTTATTAAGAAGATTCAAAAGTGTTTTTCTAAGACCCAAGGGCAGGAATACAAACAGGCTTCAGAAAAGGACTGGAAATAGAAAATCCAAGTGTTAGGAACTTGGAAGCTCTCCCCACCTCTGTACCTTTCTGCTTCTTCCCCCTAAGCTCCTCTCTGCTACTCACCATTTTGTAACCTATGCTACAAAATGTTTAACAAGAGGTTAGATAGTCCCTTGTGAAGAAATGAGCCCAAATGGACATTAGAATCCCTTAATCTCAATTACTATTTACCAGAAAAGAATCACTAATTGGGTGATGTGTCCACCCTATAAGGATGTTGGGGGTTCACCACTGGGATCCTACGAATTTAGGGGATGGGCTAAATTAGGGGGAAACAGTTCCCCAAAATTGGTGGAAGAAGGGGAGAGAAGGCTTACCACAGCAGAAGTGAAGATATCATACAAGCGGGAAGTTGTGTGAGTTGAGAACGATTTTCCTAGTGTTGTGCTGAGCAAAGAGGTTATGCCAAGTACTCACGAGAGAACTTAAGACCTGAGCTCCAGTCCTGGTCCTGCCACCTAGGAGTATGTGAGCTTTAACGAATCCCACCTTTTTCAAGCTTGATTTCAACATCCCTGAGCAAAAACTACCATGTACCAGATACACTGGCTTCATAACACATTTGTACACCATTCCTATCCCAAACTAGAAAACATAAGAACAAGTACTTTGCAAACTGTAAAGCAATGTATTAACATAAGAAATGGTTTTAAAAGCTGTTTCAAATGCGATGTCATTCATCTATTCACTTCTTTTTCTACGTGTCTGGGGCTTTCACTTCCAGACAGGCAGGCATGGAATATCAGAGGGACTGGAAGCCAAAACACCACCACTCAACGACTAAGACCAGACTAGGTATCTTGTGTAGGCAGCACATGCATTTTTGTATTTCTTAAGCCCACTGCCTCCTGAGAGTGCATTTGTGTTATAGTACAGTGGGCAAGAAGTGGGAATCATCAGCTGTAATTCCTCTCTGTATCTCATTAGAGGCCTAGTTTCCCCTTAATGCACATGAAGACCTTTCATTAGCAGTAATGGTGGCTGCACGCATCAACGAGAAAAATAGACGCTCACCATTTTGATCCAGGAGATGAGGTTACTGGGACACTTGCCTGACTGGAGAATTATGACATTCAGAGATGCATGATTCCATTGGGGGAAAAAAAATTAAAATCTTTAAGAATGAAGTGTAATTTAAAAGCCTCAAAACAGAGAACAGCAAAAATCAAAACCAAAGCATCAGAAGCAGATTGAGTCTAGGAATGGGTTAAGAAAGTGAAAGCCAAATGACAAGATAAACAAAGGTGGGGAAAGATTACCCAGGGGATCTGACAAAATAAGAACAGTTTCCAATACATACAAAGTAAAACGTTGGCAAGAGGACGACTCCGGCCCAAGAAGAAAAGGCAAGGACCATTTACCGTCAGGAGCAGTAAACACTGCTGAAAGTTAAACAAATCCTTTGCCTTCAGGTTTACAAAGGAAGATGGAAGATGCCAGAAATGGCTGTGCCCTGGAAAAGGGTCAACGAAAAAAAATATTACTGAAGGAAATAAAAGTGACATCTGGGTTTATGCCTTGAGGTTGACACAAATGCTAGAAGCAATAAGAATATTTTCCTACTGCAATCAACTGTAAAGAAGGCCACTTGGAAATCGGACACCCTGCATTGTTAAGGGTCTGATGAAGTGGTCCTTTACTTTTGTCCAAATGCGAAAACAGCAATTTTTGGATTAAAACAGGAGAAAAATCATTTTAATGTTTCTTCACAGTACAGCATCCGGGTATTACATATTCTTTAGAATTAAGAATTAGAGGGGTTGGTAGGGGAGAAGGCACATGGAAAGAAACTTTATCTGTTCATAGGCTGCATTTAGTCCAACAAGTCCACAGGTTCACAAACCGTTGGACACGACTGAGCGACTGAACTGAGTACAGGTCTTACAGTAAGCATGGATTCAGCATCCCACTGCCATCCCCTTAACTCACAAAGGCTCCTTGCAATACTTACGTTAGTGAGGTTCTGAGGCTGCACCCAGTCTTTGGTAGTCTGCTGGCCATTGATTTAATGAAGATTGAAAATGGGCTGCCTACCTCATAGTTGTAAAAAAAAAAAAAAATGCAGTTTTCCTCAAAATCAAGTGCACCAAATCAAACGGCAATTCTATTAAACTGATCACCTGAGTTCATGTGACAGCTTAACAGCCTCTGAGAACAAGAAGGACGTAGGTATTTAAAGAGTTATCTGAGACAGACCAAATCCTCATAGAAAGGCCCAGACTCTGCAAGTTGGGGGTGAGGCTCTTTGAAACCGTTCCACATACAGGGACGGTATTCCTAAAATCATGACTGAGGTTTCAGCACAGCCATCGCGGGTTGCACTGCAGAGCCAAGCAGGCTTAAGATGCGTCTGGGGACTTCCCAGGTGGCACTAGCGGTAAAGAACTCACCTGCTAATGCAGGAGACTTAAGAGACCTGGGTTTGATCCCCGGGTTGGGAAGATCCCCTGGAGGAGGGCATGGCAATCCACTCCCCGTATTCTTGCCTGGAGAATCCCAGGGACAGAGGAGCCTGGCGGACAACAGTCCATATGGGCACAAAGAGTCAGACACAACTGAAGGGACTCAGCGTACACACACATAGGGAGTGTGCATCTATGTAGTAAGGAAGCTCAAGGCAACAGGTGTTAGGCCACAGCTGTTTGCTTCCACAATCAGTAATCTCCCAACAGTTCTGGCCCCCCAGGCCCCCTTTTCTACCCCAATGAGTCACATCAATCTCTGTCCCAATCGGTCCAGAGGCTCACACTCCACTCTGGGAGTCACTGCCAGATAGGCAGGTTCAAACTTCTCCACAGCACATTCTCAGGCTACAGGAAGCAGAAATCATTCATTGCTCCTCCTGTCTTTGTTAACACCGATAGACTCAGATCTTCAGCCTCCCCTTCATTACATACCTATTGACCACCCCTTCCATACATGCCAAATAAAGAAGGAATCCTCTGCTGGCAATGACGACTCGGTCATGCTCTCTACAGATGGACCCTTAAGTTGTTTACTAAAACAAGCCCTAATAAGCATTTGAAAAGTTAAAAGTCACACAGTCATGTCCGACTCTGCGACCCCATGGATTTAGTCCACGAAATTCTCCAGGCCTGAATACTGGAACGGGTAGCCTTTCCCTTCTCCAGGGCATCTTCTTAACCCAGGGATCAAACCCAAGTCTCCCACACTGCAGGTGGATTCTTTACCAGCCAAGCCACCAGGGAAGCCTCATCTTGATCCAATTTGAGTATTATCAGCCCCATCTCTGATAGAATGATAGTAGAGAAAGATGCCTAATGAGAAAATTGATGAATGGTATATTACATATTTAATTTGAATGAGAAATGTTTACTGTAAGATGGAATTTACAGCTTAAGTAAAAAATTATTTCATGACATTCTCATATCCACACCAGACTTTAATGCCAGCATGGTCTGAAAGTAAAGTTGACATAGGTTTTCCAAAGAAAGTTATAAAAACATACTGTGAACAGTGTAGCAACATTTTAGAAGACACTAAAATTTAAATATTTAGATGGTGTACATGAGAAATTACTGTACATGAGCTCTTTAATGAGGTTAACATTAGATAACCACATCTCCATCTCCATTTCCAAGCTTCAAAAAAGGAAGAAAGTTCTTTTAGTTTTACCCCCATTTTAAAAGGACAAGGTATTTTGGGCAGGCTAAAAGATTTTATTGGGCATTTTTTAAGAAAAATGCTACTTTTTCTAGAGACTTATAAAACATTATCTGTGATTATGGGGTTAATATCAAACAGCTTTTGCTTTTCTTAGCTTATAACATTTAATTTTCCATTGATTAACATGTTAGCTTTTTCTGTTCTTTTTGTTCTTGGGTAAGTGAATGATTTATTAGACCTGGTACTCAGTTTATGAGCTTTTTTCATTTCAACTTGAAGAAACTGCAAATATTTATAGAAGATGAACCACATGTATTTGTTCCTGAAAAATGTCAGAATATAGCACTCCAATCAAATGCCGAACAGAAGCTACTCCCTAACACTACATACTGCAGAGATTTAATTTCCATTGACATGTTTTCCTAAACAGTTTTTCCCACTACAGTAATTCCTAACTCAAAAACTACTGAAATCTTCTGTTAAGTATATGCTCACATATTACTGAGTTATGGGCACCTAAATAGTCATACAGAATTTCAGAAAGATTCCCATCTTTAGAAAATACAATAATGAATGAATGAATCCTGTTAACCATATGCCACGAGGGAAACATGACATAAGACTATGTTGGAACCAAATTTCCTTCTTTTTAGTTTGCTCTCTGATACTTCAAGGCCGCTTTGTTTTTATTCACAAGGAAATTCTAAATCTAGACAACAAGAATTCGGGAAAAGAACCAACAGTCTACCACCCACAAAGGCAGGGACTGGCTCTATCAATAATCCCCTCTGCCTAACAGTCAAACTCAAATACACGCTCACTCAAATAAGGAATCACCATGGAAGGACTGCAAAGCAGTATAATGCTCCTGAAGGTAACATGGCAATAAAAAGCCTCCAAATTGTATATACCCTTTGACCAGTAAGTCTGCTTCTAGGAATGGATCCTAGGAAAACAAATTACATGTGAGGAAAAACCCAATATCCTCAATGGAGAGCCCCGGAGCACACCCTTGGTCACAGCTCACACTGACGCCGCTCCACACCTACCACGGCTCCCCACAAATCCACAAGTGCTCACACCACTCTGCAAGTAACACACCTGTCTCTTTCTCTCATCTCCTCTGGACAAGGAGAGTCAGGTGCAACCTGTCTATGCTGTTGTTCAGTCGCTAAGCAGTGTCCAACTCTTCGCAACCCCATGGACTGCAGGCTTCCCTGTCCTTCACCACCTCCCAGAGTTTGTTCAGACTTGTGTCAGTGATGCCATCCAACCGTCTCATCCTCTGCCACTGTCTTCTCCTTTTGCCTTCAGTCTTTCCCAGCATCAGGGCCTTTTCCAATGAGTCACCTCTTCATATCAAGTGGCCAATCTGCCTAAGGGCACACTAAAGGGAAAAGAGCCAGGGTGGAACCCAGCTGATCCCAGGGTCCCAGTGTTGCCAAAAAAAAAAAAATTTCTCTTCTTATCTGTTACCCATTCCTTTTGACTTTCTTTCTAGGGGCCATGTCTTCAAAGGGAAAATCACAGCAAGAGTCTCATAGGCATACCTCCACCACCTTGGTGACCCTCACTGACTTTGGTGTTATACAAATGACAGGATTTTTAAAAATTTTCTTTCAAACAAAAAATTATCATAACAGTCCTTTCCCTCCCAATGTAGTACTTATTTCTCAATTCCTCTTGCTCGACTCATAAAACTTGCTATTAGCAGAATTATTAATACATTTTATGGTATAAAAAAATAAACATGAAGTCCTCAATTCAAACACACACACACACACACACACACACACACACACACACACACACACAGAATGAATTTCATTTTCATACAAAACATGGTCCTTTAGCAAAACGATTTTTTTTTTAAAATTCTTGTGCCCAGTGAATGGCCTATGAGCATGGGGGTCTGGCCAACCATCATCTGAGGAAATGAAAAGCCAGCCACAGGAAGAACACCCAGCGATTCCAGGCCTGAGAATGAGGGGTGCCAGGGCAGGAGCAGGAAGCCTGGGCTCCAGGCGCGCTCACTGGGGAGCAAAGTCCTAGAATTCACAGTAGGTGCCAGGGCCTCGAGGTCAGGGCGGGACAAGCAGCACTGGGCTGGGTGGTTGAAATGTGGCACCGAAAAGGTAACAAATGTGACGGAGCCTGTAGGTGTGAACTGGTGAAACTTCTGGTCGAGCCTGCTTTATCTTTGGAAATACATAGGTACAAGCAAAACAAAAATAAGAAGCTAAATATTATATATATATATAGTCTAAAACCAAATGAGCAAGCAGTCAAGATTGGTTTATTTTTATTTTATTAATTGCTAGAAAGACTTTCCAATATTCAAATGTTCTTCTTCTGAGAGTTGCCCCAGTGTGATCTCAAGAGTCTATGTTAATGTCCTTTTCTGGAAACGTCCTCCTCTTAGTTGTTGTATTCTTGAAGAGCCTGGGCCATGAAGAGTTTGCCTAAGTTCTGGGCAGTGAACTCCTTGATGTTCTGGCAGTAAGTGTTAATCTGGCCTGTGCATTCGGGAAAGTGAGAAAGAGTCATAATGTTGCACACATTGCAAAATGACCTAGAATACCAGTCACATGATAAACTCAGCATAATACAGAATCATCAGAATTTTATTATGTTTTGAATCAATAACAAAAAAGAAGACGACTCAAAGATACAGAGAACACACTAGGGGTTATCAGTGGAGAGAGGGAAGAGGGGAGGGGTAATACAGAGGTAGGGGAATAAGAGGTACAAACTATTAGGTATAAAATAAGCTATAAGGCTATACAACACAGGGATATAGCCAATATTTTATAATAACTATAAATGGAGTATAAACTTACAAAACTGAATCACTAGATTGCACACCTGTTACTTACATAATATTGTACAGCAACTATATACATCAATAAAAATGGTTTTAAGAGTTAAGAATTCCATTCAATTCATATCAATGTATGACAAAACCCACTGAAATGTTGTGAAGTAATTAGCCTCCAACTAATAAAAAAATTAAAAAAAAAAAAAAAAAAAGAATTCCATTCATTCATAAGGGATAATAAACAATGTCAGTTATTTTGAAGATAAGCTATCTTCCACTCTTGGTTACACAGAGAATGAAGAAAAACAACAACTTTTTAAAAGATAATCAGCAGTTACTAGCATATGTTAGTTGTCAATCAAAACGTACTGACAGTGCAGATCAGACCAACACTGGAACTGAGAGAAGTGAGAAAACACCTCTAGCTCTGCTCAGTCAGGTGGAAAGGAGACACTAACCAAAGAACAGCAAACTAACCAGACCCCCCTGCCCCAGATGTTAACAACTACAGGAGTTTTCAGCCCATACTCTGGAAATATTAACAGCCTCCTGCTGCACCCCTAGAGCCAAGACAGAGCCAGAGTGGGGCGTCCACGTGAGGTGAGGGCTCCATTACTGCCCGAGTCCTCAAACGAGTGATCTGATCTGATGCGACAGTTACACATTTCTTTAAGCTTTAAGGAAAAGCTTTAAGGAATTTAGAATTTTCTCATGTTCTAAAAATATGTCAACAGAAATGAGAAACTGTAGAGGATCAGCTTTTCTTTGAGTTGGATTTTCACACTAACAAACCTCTTGGACAACTGGGTGGCTGAAACAAACAGTATTCAACCACATTTACACATAAATAAGCTATTACAGCTGAGTATGAGCATGAATGTTATATACTCAACATCAGGCCCTAGCACAGGACACACGGCCTCCACTCCCTTAAGGCAGCGTTAAACGTTGGGTATCCCCTGAGAAACTCCATCCAGAGTCACACTCATGTTGCTACAAGACGAGTCAAAGTAAAGGAGATGCTTCTTCGAGTCAAAAACTACAATTCATATCAGACACCCACATTCTGGCCAGGCTCAATCAGGCTAGAGCACCAAAAGAAAGGGGTTCCAGCTAAATGATCTTTTCCATTATGAGATGATAAACACTTTTTCTTGGTTTCCATGTTACATGATCCACAGTAAAAACCTTCTCATTTTAGAAAGTTTATACAATCCCACCTCAGAAGTGTTAAGATGAACACCAAGTGGAGCACTGCAAGGACCTAAGAAATAGTAAAGACTGACAAATCTTTAAATTTCAGAAATTACAGGAACCAGATTCAAGTTCATCATTCAACCATTTGAAACACACTATCTTACTGTTAGTGAGCCTCCCACCGTCTGCTTCCTAAAGAATAAAGAAAACCAGCCATGCTCTGCACGGGCCAGCAGTACCTGCAATGAGCAGAGAATCCATCCTGGCAGGGGGCTGGTGTGGTTTGAAGAGTTTGGACAGATCCTCCTCAGGGAGTGGGGGTTCTCCTCGGCTCTGGCGCTGCATGTTCTCCTGCTGGCGACGCTGCTGGTACTAAAATTCAGATGGGGGATGGCTGGGTTACTATTCTCTACCCAAGGAGAAAAATAAGACCTCCTTCACTTATGTGATCAGCAAAAATCCCACTGCTTTGAATTCCAACCTCGGTTTTATAAACGCAACCCTTCCTAATCCTTGCCTCTAAGAGGCTAAATATGGTGACGGTCACGATGGTCAAAGAAAACTTTGTTATAAACTCTAGTGTTTTTCTGAGTTCTAAGAGTCCAATATAACTAATGATTTGGAAAAGCAAAACTGGTTATGTGAGGGGGCTTCAAAGGCAAAGCTCAAGATGAGTGAGAAAAAAGGAAGGAACTTGATCATTTATGACAACAGGGTAATAACAGTGTGACAAGTACGATTCATCCCAACTTATACTAAGTAATGAAATAACCACAGTGCAGAATTTTTTCAACTTTATCTCTACTGACCAAAAGAACAATAATATTGATGATGTTACTATTATAACATCACTGTAATAACATACTATTATTATAATAGTAAATACTATTATTATTCTTAACAGCAGATAATCATCTGTGCTTTAGCACCACAGCTGAGAATGAATATTAGCTCAGATAATGCTTCAAAAACTTTCAAACTCTGGATTCTATGATTCAACGCAGAAAACGTGGGAGTGTATCTAAAGATATAGACCAACTATAAACTTACAGTTCTAATTACAGTCAAGATGCTAATAGCTGTGAACTGCCTAAAACAGCAAAGGGAGTAATAGCCCATGCACAGCCTTAAAGGTCAGGAAATGGGAAACCAGGGTAGGCGAGTAAAAATTTTAAGTTCTTAGATTCCTAAAGAAGGGAAGTAACTTGCCTTGCGAAGATTTCTATTTACTATGAGGCATGAGAATAGAAGTTAGACAAATCTAAAAAGGGTTATGAATGGTGCTAAGAACAAATGTCAAGTGTAAAAATTTATGACATATCAGAATTCAAAAAAAAAACTCTCTTAAAATTGGTTCCCAGAATCAACTGTCTCACTGGTGACAGAGTCTCAACTTGATCTTCCAGCTGAGTCTAAACTATAGGAAGGGCCAGTAGGAGAAAGGATCAAGACGGTTTTACTCTCCCTAGAGACATTCACCATTACCATCTTCATCACCATCTTTTCAGTTAAAAATAAATGGTATTTTATAGACATATATGTGCTTTTTAATATTTTATGTATGCTCAAACAATATATTTTAAATTTCAGTAAATATATGAACACTGAAATTAATTTTTAAATAAAATACTCTCAGAACCACTTAGTTGTGCTTAGAATTCTATAGTTACCAACACCTAAAGTACAGTGTAATGAACAGACTAGTCAAACACTCACATGGATGTACATTCTGGAATCAACCATCCATGAACCAAATGCTAAGAATATTCTGGGGCAGTATAGTCCAAAACAGTATTCCACGAACTGTGAGAATCAATCATGTGGCCTTCAGGCAACATTGACAAAGAAAAATATGATTGGCCAGAGCAGTATGGATGTGTGTATTACATCCAGGTAATCCCAGGGCTCCTTCTGTATTATACTATTTATTTCACAGCGGTTGGTCTATTATTTCCTATCAAAATTGCTTGCTCTTAATCACAATTGCTCAGTTTTTTAAATGAACTGAAGATTGCTAACTGTACTGCAATAAGCCACTAGTAGACCAATTATAGTTAGTAAAGAAATGAGCTGTGACCCTCCAGAATCTCTCTGCCTGATTTTCTCAATAAATGTAGCCCTTATTTGCATAACCTTGGCACTACCATCTGAGCTTAAAATACTAGCTCTCTTCAAGACAGCTATTTTTAAGTACAACTTACAAATAATCTATTAGGAACATACTATATAAAGAATAATCTTTTAAAGTATGATACAGAGTTCTGTACAGATACCATGATTTGTTAATTTAGATCATTTTGAAGATGACTCTTGAAGCATCACACTTAGAAATGAATTCTATGTTAGCTGAATTTTCCCAAATACCAACCTGATGTTTCTGCTGCTGCTGTTTACTTGTGTTCCTCATGTATGTGTTATATTTAACTATATCTTGGCTCATCTCATCCACTCTGTCCATCAGCAACTGGAGTGTCTTCCCCAAGTGATTGCTGAAATATAAAGTACAGATACTGACATGTCAAACTTTTAAAGTTAAAGCTCTGCCACTGCTCTAAGCAGTTTAGAGATGTTAAGTTGATCTGCCATTTGCTTAAAAAAAAAAGCACACAAATACCAGAAAGCAATGGTGGAGGAAAGAATGTGCATCAGCATGTCACTGAACTTTCTGTATCAAACCCACAACTGTAACTACAACGGTGTTTGAAATAGTGCAGTTTCTTCCTGTCAGAGCATACACACACATGTCAGAGCAGTAAACAGTTGAACGTATCTAGCAGGGTTATCTAAAATGTGTACTTCTGGAACAACCAAGCTTAACCTAAGCTCAGTACTCCTGAGTGCACTTCCTTATCCCCACCACGGCCCTCCCAAAACGTGCTCCAGACATTCAGATCAGAAGTCACAGAAAGGAAGAACCAGGCAGAGAGACTTGAGACTTCTGGCACATGCTCTCTCTACCCAGCAGGTTCTGAGAGAGTACCAGCAGCATTTATTCTGCAAGGCCAGACGAAGAGGGCTCCTTTCCCTCTGCCCTTCCTAGAATCTGGAACACAGTCATTTTTCATCTTTTCCTCTCCAGGAATTTCTGCTGTAGCTTACTTACCAAAATCTTCTTATAAAGTGATGTTAACGGTTTGTACAATGCCCATCGTATTCACTGATTTCCTCCTGCAACCATCTCCTACCAAGGTAAGGCTCACTACACATAGATGTAATCTAAAAATAACTAGCTGACAAACAGGATTCATTCATTCATTCATTCATTCATTCCAAAAGGCTATCTACTAAATGACTATTATGTTCCAGCCTCAGTGTTATTAGCAAATAAGGAGACAACAGTGAATGAGACGTTCCTAGTCTTGGTCTTCACTAGCTTACAGGTGACAGGAAGAAGGGAGGAGATGAGATAGACACTTAGATAGTATGGTCAGAATATTTCTTTTAAAAGATAACAGGTTGAAAGCAAAGGATTAGAAGGCATCAGCCATGGAAAAAGTATTCTAGGTGGAAGAAAGCACAAGTGCTGAAGGCCTGAGATGGGCAACAACTAGGCTGATTTTAAACTATGGAGGCCTGGCATGGGAGGAGCACAGAGACAGGTTAAGGACGTCAGGCAAGCACGAATGAGGTACTGTTGGCTGTCCACGCAACACTCCAAAAACATAGTTAGTGAGAATGAGACCCTGTGACTCTAACATGAACGGTACCCTGGTGACATGTTCTGCCTTAAATTTTAAAATGACCACCCTGGCTGCTGTGCAGAGAATACACTGGAGAGTAGAAACCAGAAGATGGCAAAGAGTCAGAAAACTAAGATCACGGCATCTGGTCCCATCAGTTCAGTCCAGTCGCTCAGTCGTGTCCGACTCTTTGTGACCCCATGAATCGCAGCATGCCAGGCCTCCCAGTCCATCACCAACTCTCGGAGTTTACTCAAACTCATGTCCATCGAGTTGGTGATGCCATCCAGCCATCTCATCCTCTGCCGTCCCCTTCTCCTCCTGCCCCCATCACTTCATGGCAAATAGATCGGAAACAAAGGAAAGTGTCAGACTTTATTTTTCTGGGCTCCAAAACCACTGCAGATGGTGACTGCAGCCATGAAATTAAAAGACGCTTACTCCTTGGAAGAAAAGTTATGACCAACCTAGACAGCATATTAAAAAGCAGAGACATTATTTTGCCAACAAAGGTCCATCTAGTCAAAGCTCTGGTTTTTCTAGTAGTCATGTATGGATGTGAGAGTTGGACTATAAATAAAGTTGAGCGCCGAAGAATTGATCTTCTGAACTATGGTGTTGGAGAAGACTCTTGAGAGTCCCTTGGACTGCAAGGAGATCTAACCAGTCCATCCTAAAGGAAATCAGTCCTGAATATTCATTGGAAGGAATGATGCTGAAGCTAAAAGTCCAATGTTGTCCACGTGATGCAAAGAACTGACTCATTGGAAAAGACCCCGATGCTGGGAAAGACTGAAGGTGGGAGGAGAAGGGGACAACAGAGGATGAGATGGTTGGACAGCATCACCGACTCAATGGACTTGAGTTTGAGTAAACTCCGGGAGTTGGTGATGGACAGGGAGGCCTGGTGGGCTGTAGTCCATGCGGTCGCAAAGAGTCGGACATGACTAAGAGACTGAACTGAACTGATGGAAGTGCTAGAAAGAATGAAGAAAAATTAGAATGTTCATACATTTGTTGTGAGAATGTAAAACGGTGCTGCCACTGTGGAAATAAGTTTGGTGGTACCTCGAAGAGTTAAACACAAAGTTGTCACATGACCCAGCAATTCTACTCCTGGGTGTGTGTGTGTGTGTGTGTGTGTGTGTGTGTGTACACACACTCAAAAGAACTGAAAAATCATGTTCGTACAAAACCTTGTATGTGTATGTTAATACCTGCATTATTCAAAACAGCCACAAAGTGGGAACAAAAAAAGAAAAGGATAAATAAATTGTGATACATCCATATGATGGAATACTACTGCATCATAAAGAGAATGAAGTATTTATCCATGAATGAAACTTAAAGGCATTGCACTAAGTGAAAGAAACCAGACACAAAAGGCCACCTATAATATGGTTCTATTTGTATGAAATGTCCAGAAGAGGCAAATCCACGGAGACAGAAAGTAACAAGTGACTGCAAGGGGATGGAGGATGAGAATTGGTATTGACTGCACAATACTGCAAATATATTAAAATGTATTTTTTAAAAATGGTTAAAATGGTGCCTTCATTTTCTGTGAATTTTATCTCTACTTTTAAAACTGCGTACACACACACAGAATCTACTGTGGTTAGACAGCAGCAGTAGTGGCATGGACTAGCCCAGTGGCAGTTAGCATGGAGGAAAATGGGCAGAACTGAGAGAGGAATCAAGGGTGACTCCCAGTTTCCTGGCCTGAGCAGCTGAGTGGTTGGTTACAGCACTTAGAGGGAAAAGAGACTGAGGAAGAAACAGAATGGGAATCCTGGGAATGAGTAAAACTAAAGCCAGCTAAAACATGAATTCTATATGGATTCCATCTGTAACCTAAAAAAAAAAGAAAAGAAAGCTTTGACTCATCTTAAATAGTAGAAAGAGCATAGATCTGGTCTCTGTGGGTCTGTGTAAATTAATAATCTTTTAATTCTAGGTCTGGCACTACCTACCTTAACTCGATATAGTAGCTTGGCCTAATGACTTAACCTAAAAATCAAGTGTTTTTGCAAATTAAATCTTATTTCATATTTATCTTCTTATAATTTTGTGAATCAGCTTTAACTTTCAGACATTTCTTCTTTGTAAATCAGATTAAGTATTCACTCTTTTTTTCCAATTTCTTAATAGGCTGATTTTAATTCATCTGTAATTTGAGCTGATTAGTGCAAGTTGAGGAATAAAAATATTTTTTCCCCAATATCTCATCAAATGTCCAGATTGACTGATTATTGACACTGCTTTCCAAATAACTTCTGAAATTTAACAATACTGTGTCCTCTCACATGCATTCTTTCAACATACATTACTGAGTATATACTTACTTTCCCAGTCACACTCAAAACATTCTACTTAGAAGAAAGGAACAACACAGTGGTGGTAGACTATAATAGAAGAGAAGCATAAGATATAGTTTGGTAGGATCAGGTGAAGACTCTCCAGATTATATGAAGCTGAATTTTGAGTTTTTGAAGGAGGTGGAGATGGGAGTTGAAGACAAGGAATATGGGGAGGGACACTTCAGATACCGTGTGTGGGAAGCCTGTTCAGAGGCACTGCATAAGTCTGACACATCTGCAGAACCACAAGTAACTCAGTACATCAGAAGCTCGGGAAAAGGGCAAGATGGGGAAAAAAGAGAGCAGTGAACCTGAAGAGGCAAACAGTCACGCAGCAAAGACTCCTGGAAGCTAGGGCCAGAAGTCTGGATTCTATTCTAAGGACAAAGGGGACTCTGCCAAAAATTCTAAGCAAAGGAGTAATGTGATCATACATTTTAGTTTTAGCAAGATAACTGCAATGAAAGAGGAAAAGGTCAGAAGCAGGAAATTAAGAGACTGTGAAAGTAATCAGGAAAAGAAATAATGAGGCCCTGACCAAAGGTAGCCAAGGACAAGGATGTAGATGAGATCACGCCAGGAATCACATACAAGAAGACAGACCCCAAGGAACACATATTTAGGGATAAGCAGAGGAAGGCTGACTGTGGAAAATGACAAGTAACTCAGCAGTAGAATCCTAGACTCAAAATATTTCAGGAAGAAGCTATTATCAACACATTAAATGCTTAAGAGTCTACCATATCCAGCAATATCGTGATAATGTGTGGCTTGAGCAAAAACTCTTGTCACGGAATATATGGAACACTGAGTGCTTAGGATAAGTGGGAAATGAGTAAATACAGACAGCGACATGCAGAAAATCCTATTAAAAAGAAAAAAAGGAAAAGATGGAGTAAATGGTGAAAGGAAATGGATAAACTGATACAAGGTCAAAAGATGTTCTTTCTGGAACTTAAGTTTAAACCTCCTTACTTATTCTTAGGAGATGCACATTCAAGCATTTACAGGTTAAGTATCAGGTCTGTAATTTACTTTCAAATGGTTCAGGGAAGAAACCCATTTATGTCTACAAAGAGAGTGGGTGCAAAGGTAAATGTGCAAAGTAAAGGTTTATGCATATTTATTGTATGATTTATCATTCTTTCAATTTTTCTCAACAGTCGAGTATTAAAAAAAAAAAACTTTTTTTTTTTTTTTTAAATGGGGAAAGCCAGTCAACAAATGTAATAGAAAAGAACCAGTACAGAAAGGAACAGGAGATAACTCAGGAAAAAGGGTGCAGAAAAAGAGAGACTGGATGAGACCTCATGGAGACCCTGAACTCTCACGTTCACCAGTGAAAGAATTGAGGCCCAAAAACTGTATGAAATACTGTAATTCACTACAGGATTATTTGCTAAATAAGTCATTTATATCCTGAAGTGCAAAGAAATTCAGAGAAGGGCAAGGTCAGCCCCAATCCTTGGCTGGGTGATGGAGGAGAACAGAGACACAGGAAAAAGCCACTGAGGAGAATAACTGTCACTGCAGAGAAAGACCTAGTATTTGTTTCCAGATCTTGTATCCGGGGGTCTGACTGCACTGACTTCAGCAACAAGAAAGGTACTACCAGAATAGGGCTCCCCTCACCACCAAAAACTTTCATGTAAAGTACTAAGGTCACGTGTTATATAGGCGTGTGTTATAGTGGAAGAGAACAAGCACAGGTACGTCGACTGTCAACATTTCATAACATTCTATTACCATAATGCTCTTCAGAAATCTAACCAGCAAGAAATACTTGAAAATCTGCACAGTTCAGGTCTTGAAGGGCAAAAGAAACTAACAATAATACAGAACTGTTTCACAGATAACGTTCACAGGGAATCAGGTACATTACCAAGAGCAACTTTATGGGGATCTTTTCAGTACCAGTGCAACCAGAATACTGAAACAGAGTTACTGTTCAGAGTTTCAATAATATAGTCTTTTCTTTTATTGCCCAGGAAACAAAGAACTGGAAACAGATAACTTAAACAGATGTGAACCAAGACGCACAGTGATAAGCTTGCTCTGGCTGCAGTGTCCATTTGTCCTTATTATCCTTCAGGTATGATGCCCACACTTAGTTTATTTTTTTAAAGAGGAAATAAAAATAGAATTTTTTTCCATGTGTGAAAAACTGAAGGCTTGTGTAACACATTTTTAAAAATTAATCAAGGCTGTTATGAAATAACCATACCAAAACTTCCATCTAATAAAGTTAAGAATCAGAATTTTTCAAATGAAAGGGAATGTAGTATATGTTTTATTCATAGCATAGAGCAAATTTATCAGGTAAATCAAAAAACTGATACACACATATGGGTTGTGAAAAGCAAGACCAAGCAAAATGTTTAAGGAGCTACTTCAGAATGATTTCTGAGGCAGTTTCCTAGAAAAAAAATTGTATGGCAAATGATGATTAACATCATCGTGCTACTAATGTTAGAAATTAAAATTTGAGAGGCATGAAGGTTACATTTATTTCAGTGTTTTAAATTAGTATTATCAATTCGGGTCAATGTAGCAGTCTATTAATATAAGCACAGCTTCAAGGTTGCTTCTTTTTTTCTCCCCAAAGGAACACCAATTTACCCTTTAAAACAGTTTCACATGGAAAGCAAAGGCCTTTTCCTATTTCACATAAAATACAGAAGATAAAAACTAGAATAAAATAAATATTTGTCCTGATCTTAGTTGCTATGGCGAACTAGGAACAGTTTCTTGGCTATTATAAATGCTGCTTTGGATAGACAGACATTGCAGACCAGCTCACCGGTAATGGGAAAGCAGAGAAGGGCTGTATTTGTATGTATGATCAATAAAGGAAGCTTGGGAAAAGGTGAAGACATAAATTATATAAGCAAAAGCTTTCACATAGTAAATTTAAAATTATTATATAACTATATACTTAATACATAAAATTGTAACCTTGCATGTTGAAAAAGGTTCTTAGCTCAGTGCTTTAAATACAGGTGTGCCGAGTGTGTTTGTGAAAGCAATGAAGAAAAATATGACCTTCTAAAAGAGACAAATTAAAGGACTATTATGAATGTATGTTTGCAGTCAAACAGTACACTCTTTAGTGCCAAATGAGCCTTGCAACCTGGCTGTATTACCTAGCACTCCGTTTACCATCCAGTTTCCATCTCCCTCCCCTGTAAAGACTTTCTAATGGTCTCTGTGATGAGTTCATGCAATGGAAGGTGGTTCTTGAACCACAGCCCCACCCGTCCTGGTGCATGGACAAGAGCACTGGGTACACTGGTCCTTCCGGGTTTATCCCCACTTGTCTTACAATGAAGAAGCACAAAGCCTGTACATTCTTTTGTAAAGCTTCTATGTGGTGTAACTAAAAATCTGATGAATACCTGAGCTTCTGTTCCAAGCTGGTTGCTTCAAGAAAACACATCTTGTTTTTCTCAGCCATTCAGCAACTGCATATTCATAGTTTACTACACCTACCTGCTGTTAGCTTCTTCCCACCACAAAGAACAATCACTAGCAACAAGCTTAAAGAGCATTTAGGAGGAGCTATATATATATATATATATACACACTTGACTCTGTACATATTTCTGTTAAAAGCAATAAATGAGGGGAAATGAAACATTAATTCCGTAAAGGAAATACCCTGTTTAGGCACACCTCAGTCAGCATTTTACCAATATAATAAATAGTATCTTAGCAACTAGATAGCTAAGGCAGTCAGGATGGGGCAAATTATGTCACTACTGTCTAAGAGAGCAAAAGCCAGTGTCAGGTTCAGAAAATTCTAATTCTGGTTGAAAATTCAAGTGGAAAGTTTACTGCTAAACAGTCTACATCTGAACAATGGCGAGTGCCACAGTAAAACAAACAAGCATTTCTGGTTTTCTCCTAAGCATTATTAAGTATCCAGACATTAATACCATAGCCTCTAATGTCAGTGTACAATAAATAAGGCTGAGCCACATCAAAAACCCCTCCTCCATGGGCATTTACCATCTCAAAGCAAAAATGACACAGCAAGGCAGCTGAGGTTCCTATAATGACAAGAGGTAATTAGTATTCAAGCCTCATCTCACTTTATCAATAACCATGGTGCTCTTCTGGGCTTCCTTCGTGGCTCAAACAGTAAAGAGTATGCCTGCAATGCCAGAGACCTGGGTTCAATCCCTGAGTCGGGAAGATTCCCTGGAGGAAGGCATGGCAACCCACTCCAGTATTCTTGCCTGGAGAATCCCATGGACTGAGGAGCCTGGAGGCTACAGTCCATGGGGTCGCCAAGAGTCCGACACAATTAAGAGACTAACACTTTCACTTGCATGGTGTTCTTCCTGGGATTTGAGCAGAGCTGCACAAGACTACGTGCTGTTACTATGTCTTAAGAACCTCCCAACATGTTTAAGTCATTTCCCCCTCCTTGTTTCACAGGTAAAGTCTAAGTTAAAAATCTTTTGCATAAAGTGATTTTTTTAAAAAAGGGACTTTTCATGAGACAGAGTTGCTTACCTGCTAGCAAGACTGAGCAATTCATGTTTGTCTGCTACAGCTGACTTCTTCTCCAGCTCCCACATTAGAACGTTGATCAGATGTGAATTTTTAATTACAATCGGCACTTCTTCAAACATGTGCTCAAAGGTGATATTTCCCTTTTTCAATCTGCAAAGCATGTTAAAAATACTTTATAGTCTGGTGGTCAGAAGTAAGTGTTAAAGTGACTATTTCATACATTTTACATTTTTCCTAATTACAGGTCCTCTTCAGAGTTTTTGTTTGTTTCATTAGCAATCTTTAAAAGAGGGAGAGAAACTAGAGATTTACAGAATCAAGCACAAGTTGAGTAATTTGAACAATTCGGAAAATGATCTGAGTTGGAGCTATAAGACCAGAAAATAAGACTCTCAGCCAAAGAGACAATTCTTTCTTCATAATCAGGTATCTCTGAAATTTCACATACTAAAAAATGCAAATGTCATAAGAAATTATGCTATATAATCTATATCTAAAATATTTAAAATAAACAGCTAGAAAAGAGAAATACTCTCATTCTCAGAAAGTTCACTTTAAAAACCAACTGAACTCAAGAGATTAACAACGAGCAGGACACTCACAGGCTATTCCACACACAATGGTTGAAAACACAGCAAGAATGCAACTTCTCACAGTTTAATTATAATTACCATACCCAGGAGATGTTCATGAGTTAGCTTTTCTTTTAAAATTCTTTGTATCTTAATTTCTTTAGGAGCCAAATGGGAAATTAGTCATGAACTGTCTGTCCCAAATGAAGTCAAAGCCACTAAGTTTAATTTATTAAGAAATACATATTCCTATAATTAACAGAAAATGAAAGAATTCTGAATTTTAAAAAATTTTAATGTAAATATCCCAGTGCCATTATGCAGGATCGCAAAACAGCTTTAATAATTAGTTCTCTGCATTCCTGTCACCCATAAAATTTCCCAAAAGCCACACTCCTTACTAAACCCTTAAGACATTGTATCTTTTCACACCCCGTCCCCCACAAAGAAACAGTAGGTCAGAAAATGAGACAAACGGCTCACAACTGTTCTGACACAGAGCTTACAACCTGACAGCCACTGAACACTCATCCCATCTCCTTTTATTTAATCATGTATTTCTTCAAATCCAGTAGCTAATTAATTCTCACTCTAGCTGCATTCACCCATGGTGAGAACAACAGATGAGACATTCCATAAAGAACAGTTTAAAATGGAAAGGGAGAGATCAAGGGGCACTCAGCCATGCAGACACTTCCACCGTCCACACGGCAGAAGCATCACCGCGCCACCACCGAGGACTCAATGCATGTGGCAAACTAGTATCTTAAAAGAAAAATACCCAGTCCTTAACATATGCCTTACAGGCCCCCAAAAACTTACGCTTCAGGAGAAAAATCCTTTTCTTTACAAACTTCCATCAATTTAGGAGTCAGTCTGTATGCCTTTAGTGAGAGAGACCCTTGGGCAGTTTTTATGGGATCTCAAATAAAGAAAAGAGAAAGAAATTACTAAGAACTTTGTCACTACCAGTGCTCAAATGACACTGGTTCTGAGCACGTTCTGTTAATTATTGTACAATCTTGGCAAAATGAAGATCAAAATAAACATAAATGAAGAATAAAATAAAAATAAATGAAGATCAGAGCACAATGTGAAGCAGAGTCAAAGCAATACAGCAAACGGTAAGTGAAAAGGCAAAAAACTATCACCCTACTTATGCTAGGCAGAATAACTTCCTCCTGAAGTTATAAGATACAAAATACAGTTATTTTCAAATCTACTCAACTGGAACCAGCAATGTTGACAAAAATTAAATACAGCATATGTTCCATACATCTTATATACATCTTGCATAATTAAAAGAAAAATACTAATGAATATTAAATATGAAAACTCACTGGATGCACTTGTGTATTTCCTTTGTCCCTAATTTAAGTGAATGGCCCTGCAAACAATTTACCCATCCTAATAATCATTGTTCACAATTTTTAGTTAAAGCAAATTTTAAAAAGAAAACCACTAAAGTCAAGGTGCAATCACAAGTGTCTTTTTAGTTTTAGAGAAACTAATTTTGTCAAAACTAACTGCTTAAACACTCCAAGAGTAAGGGAGCTTAGCACTTGCTGCATGATAACGGCTCCGGCATGCCAATATTCGCCTAAAACCTGTGTTAACATTCATGTTGCCTGAAACTTAACACAGTGAAACTTTTAGCAATAGGTGATAAAATGAAAACCAAAATAGATTGAAACAAGTGGAAAATTCATCAAGGTCTGATGATGCAATGTTTCCAGCCAATATAAGTACACTTTAACAACTTGTTCTTTACTGTAATCCAATTGTTAACATACTGAAACAATTTGGGGGCAGCTCATAAGATTGATCGTATTCATTAGTATTTTTTCTGACAGATACTCAGGACGTTACATTTACTTCTCAGCTGGAAACTATATGCAAGTCTGCCAGATATGGCAAACTGTGAGTGTTTGGGGAGGGGGAAGGCTATAAAGCTGTTAAATTGCCTACAGTTCTGATACAGCACAGAACATCTGGTCTGGAGAGCTTGAGGAAACACCATTAAATAGGCTGAAAAGAAAAAAATCTTTGTGCTGAGAAACAGTCCAGGTTTTGTACGCTGCTGTCAGAGGTATAAAAAAAAAAACTTGGCACACTATGTTATGATTGGTCAGTCACGTACAGAGCCAGACACTCTAGCAATCGGGGTTTGTTAGACATCTGGTCTAGTTCCACCAGCCCCTTGAAATGAGGGAGGGGAGATGGAGGAATAAAAATGAAGCAGCTACTCCAGCATTCCAAAATGTACACATCAGGGCTCTGATAGCAAGAAAAATAAACAGAAAGAAGGAAACCCTGTCTAGACTTAGCTGCTGCTGAGGCTGCTGCAGAAACAGGGTTGGTATTTACTCGGGAAGGCCTGCCAGGCTGCGCTGAGAGGCAAAAAGACAGAAAGCAAAAATAGTAGTAGCAATAATATTAAGGGAAGAAAAGAATAATAAAGGAAACTCCTACTAACCGTAAATGAGAACGACAGACTCTTCAATGGCATGCTGGTAACTGAACTGAGAATCCAGAAGGGCCCGGGTGACGAATGAGCCGTAGTACGTGGACTGGTACCAGCCCACGTGGAGGTGGTCGATGTTCACATGGCGCAGGCTCCGCATCATCTCCATCTGATACTGGACTAGATGATGGGCACAAGGGGACAAAAGAACAACTGTCTAATAACATCACCTATATGAAAAAACAAGCCTTTTGGAAACAAATTTCTATACAGCTATTTCTTATCTAAAGGGAACATTTTTCCAGATTTTTAAATTAATTCACTTTACACATAAAGCAAACAAACTAAGCTTTCAAATCATTAGGGCATTTCTTTTCTCTTAACCAAAAAACATTTTGTAGAAACAGTATTAAAAATGATAATAATATTAATAGTAATAATAGTATAGTATATTAGTAACAATATATTATTACAGTATAATAGTAATAACAGTAATAGTAATATTAAAAATAATAATAATAAGCTTTATTGCAAACAAGTAATTATTTATTAAATGTGGTCTCTTTTAAGGAGAAATCGATAAATTATTAAATTGGTTGGCTGTAAGAAGTTTTGTTTGAATGAATAAGTTGAGAGTAGTTATCAGTGTCTTCAACAAAGCTTTTAGAACTGAGAAGTTAAAACCATCAAGAAAACTAAAACGGGGAAACCTTTAACTACCACATGATTTAACTATGAATAGGACACAAGCTGCAGCTGATTAAAAATATAAGAATTCATTTTTGCCTTCGTCTGGTGCCCCCTGCTGCATGTGCTAAATTTTAAAAAGAATTTTTTCTTGTCTGGGAGTTCCTTTACGTTAAGTAATCAATATTATTTATTAGATAAATTATATGCTAATCACCATGTATGGAACTGAACAGTTGGATTAACTTTTATTGATAATGACTATAACATACATTATTAACTCAAAGCCATATTACCAGGAAAATCGGTGCAAATTGACAGTACAATAAATAATATATTTTAAAAAGCAATATAGCTCAATAATGAGTAGCAAATATGTAAAACAGGAGAAAATTTTATAGTTAGTGTAATATTCAAGCTATTTCTGTATAATAAATGCACTTAAACATACTTGTTTAACTCAAAATCCAACCATTTCATTTTTAATCAGGTTTTAGCAAAAGTGGGTTAAATGTCATTTCCTTGGCCACAGAGCTATGATTTTACACACCAAACAAAATTCAGGATCAAAGAGTATAAAAGAACCTTCCTCAAATGGACACAGTCTTTTCAACACCTGTTACTAGGTAAAGAAATTATAAATCTGCTTATCCCAAAGAAAGTTATATTTTTCATGATAAAAGATGGCAGCCAACTCATCAACTACTCAGAATTAAGTGCTTTTTGAGTTTTTCTTTTTATATACAACATGATGGTCTCAAAAAGAAGCAGTATAAAATTAATACGGTGATCCTGTATCAATTATCTCTTCTCTTAAATTTTTTCACTCTCAAGCTTATAAGAGATCCCCTTCCTAGCCAGTTAAGAGATTTCTATCAACCACATAAAACTGGGATAGAACCACTACTATGATCTCTGTTTTAAAATTTCACAACTCTCCTAAAATGAAATCACTGATTTTGCTAGTAAAATTTAATCAAATGTAATTTATGAACGAAAAACTCTAATATCACCAGTAAAACAGGAGCCAGAACTAAATTTAGTATTTCTTTTAAAGGGATAGGAAAGTGGAGATAGGGAGCAATTACAAGCAACTGACAGTGCAAACACGATTGTATAGGGTGAGCTTTTAAAAACGGGTCCTTCTTAGACATCTGTCAGTGTACAATTTAGTTATAAAACAAGCACAAGTCAGATTCCACCAACTTGAAATAGTAGTAAAAAAAAAGACTTGGAATCTAGCAATCTAGGTTCTCATGTAGGCGCTGGGATTTCTCTCATGGGGCATCTTGCTGTCCTTCTCCGATGCTGTTTTCCCATCTCCAAAAAGATCTGAGAGCTCATCCCGGTCAAAATGCTGTGACTCCACACTGCTCACTGGATATGCTACTTATAAATAATGATTTTTCTATAAACTAAAGCCGGGTCTCTAGCAGGCATTAATAATTAAAATAAAAATGCATATCTCTAAGAAATATTCTTTAATCTTACTAATAAGTCAAATAGCCTGAATACAACAGATTTTATAATAGCATTTTCAGGAAGCATGAAGTAAAACATTTTACAATTGGTAGCAAACATCCAGATTCCTTCTTCATACAGAGTCTTACCTACCTCAAAGCCCCCTGAATAAGGATAAGAAGGAAAATGAAGTATTTCAGCTAAAAAAGGGACTAAGAGATATGAGTGAAGCCTGTTGCCTTATGGATTTACCATTATAATAAAACTTTATTTTTAAGGTCACAAGAGCTTTCATATGATGAAAATACAAATTTAAGGGTTAAGAGCAATGACAGGGGAGAGTTAATAAAACTGGTCTTAAAAAATCTACAATGAATTGAAATTTCACTATTACACAACATATGAAGTTACAGGTCATTCTTCATCCTGGTTTAGACTTTAAACCACTCTTTTTTTAAATTAAAAAACACTTAAAAAAATGAATGTCTTCTTGGAGGTATCACAGGGAAAGAAAGGATCTAAAAAGACTGCCAGTGATCCCTGAAAAGGTGAGGCTAGGGGTGCCAGAGCTCCAAAGTGACCCTGGGGTGCACTGAGGCCCAGTCCTCGCTGGAACTACACACATGAGGCTCCGATAAATGCACAGTTTAAAGAAGTGGTGGTCAGTCACTCAGTCGTGTCTGACTCTTTGCCACCCCATGGACTGTAGCCTGCCAGGGTCCTCTGTCCATGGGATTTCCCAGGCAAGAATACTGGAGTGGGTTGCCATTCCTTTTCCAGGGGTCTTCCTAACCCAAGGATCAAACCTAGGGTTTGAGCAAACCAATGGGTCTCCTGCACTGGCAGATACATTCTTCATCACTGAGGTAGCAGGGAAGCAAAGCTTAAAGAAGTTACTTTGATTTAATTTAAAATTTTTTTAAAGAAGTCATATTTATCCTACTATATGCAAGCAAGAGACAACTCAAAAACAGCCAAGTGAATTTTTATCTCTGCAGTCTTTAGGTCTGTGTTCTTGTTCTAACATCCACACAAGACATGACCACTGGCTCCTTCCTGGTTTTCCCCTCCTCCTCCAACCCAGGTTCTCAAAAAGTACAAAATCAAACCCTACAAAAGCTAAACTGTCTCAAAACTGTGCTCCCAACACCCCCGCCAATCAACAGAGCCGGGCTGCCACACCAGCTGACGCCCACTTATCCCTCTGACAGAAGGGGGAGAGTTGACACAGCAGACTTCACAGGGGAAATAAGGAATGGTCATTCCAGATTCTAATCTCCCAGGCAAATGCCACTGCGTTAGTGGCTTTGCTGACGCCTCTCGGGAGTTATGCTGGAGGTGAAGGGGAGAGACACTGGAGGTGGGTAGGCGAGGTGTGAACAAGAAGCCAAGTTTAGCTAGGACACTGGGTGAACCGGGATGAGAGGGGCTCATGTTACTGGAAGGGACTGTGAGGACGGGTGTCCCAGCCCACAGGCTTTGGCGAGGGGGAACTGCTGCTATTTCCTTCTCGTTCCCAGCCATCCTCACTTAAAACCCCCTAACCCCCTACTGGCGTTTTAAAAGAGGGGTAGAAAAGATGTGACTACACAGGGAGATAGGTTCCCTCCTACCCAGGGACTGCCTCACACCTCCGAAGGAAGAGAATCAGCAAAAAGAAATACAGCAGAAGGAAAAGAAAACCAAAAGTTCCTTGATATAAAGTGCCACAGCTCCCTACTGTGGAGTTAATGCAGATTAATGAAATAATAAACAAGCCTTTACTGGCAACTTTGCCGAGTTGGTTCAGGGTTACAGACACTTTCATTTTTGTTCTCAAGTTCTCGGATTTAACAGAAACCCAGGCAGCAACTTCAACCAATGACACTCACTTCTGAGTTAATGGCTAAATATTTCTGGAGAACTTCCCAAAGATGAATAGCAAGGAAAAACCTTTTGGAAGAGGGAAATACTTCAAAATTTATGATAATACTCAACAGAAAGGCTCAGAATTGTGTAGTGAGAAGTTTATGAAAGAATGTTTTAAACATTGTTCATTTAAAAAGCAAACACACCCTCCCAACTGAGGAGAAACAGTGCATAGCAAATGAATTTCAAAGACAAACTGGAATTACTGCTAAGCCAACGCAAGTTACTAATACAAAAACTACACTTAGACGCAACTGAGGTGGTGCTACAAAATTTGGAAGGTTATAAAAATGAGGTGAAGTTTTATAAATCTCTTCAACCTCTACAATCGTCTTAATTGGTTAAGCCTCTCCCAAGCAAAGGACAGCATGGTTTACAATACTGGTAGCTGTTCAGTTCGGCACCAGTGTATTCACAGTCACTTTTTCCAGATATCTTCTTTGCAAAACAGGCAATTTTAAATTGCCTAGAGCTAAAACTGTCTTAACTGAGGCAGGCTGCCCAATAGTTAACTATTCCTTTCAAAAATCCACCATATTTGTAGGGCTTTCCCTCATTTTTGTCTCCAAATATGAAAACACTGAAAATAATATGCAGTCTTCTATTTAAATGCTATGTGGGATTCACACTGGCAAACAACCAAATAAGACTTTGAGTTCTCCTTAAGACCACTGGGAAGGATGGTGGCTTAGCTTTTCAGTTCAGCAGAACAATCAATCAGTATTTTTTTCACCTCCAATTTCTCACCTTCATTTTAAAAACCATCTTTATTTTATTATCTTAAGTGAGCCCTCATGAATGTAACTGATCACCAAAAAAACAGGAACAAGGAATTACCACTGTTGGCCAGATGGGGATGAGCTGAAAGAAGAAAACTGAAGCTGAGACATACTCTGAAACGATCTGTCTGGCAGATTTTGGGGCGGGGGGTGGGGGGGTCGGGGGGAGGCGGAGTGGGGAGAGCTTACAGATGTCTTATTAGAGAACAATTAAGGAACCAAGGAATAATCTAATTTAAATTTTAAAACTTAAAAAGAATTCAATGGACCGGTCATTTGACTACTTAATATTGTAGCAAATTAATCTAAATCATTAAAAAAAAATACAATAAAACCATACTTTAAAATGTGCATATGCACTGACACAGTGTGGAAAAAAGGGAGAGAGCCAAGCACCAGGAAAGAAGTAGCACTCAGGGAGCACTTACTAAGTCGGACTTCCTGTTAAGAGGTTTACACATGGTATTTGACTTTATTCCTCAGGATGACTCTAATGAGACAAGCATGATTATTGACATCTTTTTAGAAAAGTTGTGTATCACAGGTTGTGAAGGGGCAGGACTCAACTGGACCTCAGACTTTCTGACTCTGAAGCCAGGCAACCACCCATTTACAGGATCTCATTTCTTCTTATTAGTAAAGTGGAGAGAATTATTTCTGAGTCAATAAAGCATAACAGAGATAGAGCAGAAACACACAATTTCTAAGTTTTCAGAAACCACACCGTGTGCATGTTTGATCACTAAATTAACCAATAATTTAGCACTACCAGTAAGATTTTAAGTGATAAAACTACTCTCAAGGATTTTTAAATGTCGAAGTTGAGAATTATCACAAATATATAATCAAACTCCTAAAACACTGCATTCTATTTTAGTATTTGAAACTTCTGCCAAGATTACTTTGTAACCAAGCACTGGCTCAGATCAAAGATGCACAAACACATCAAGAAAAGGAACAAAGAGAGACCAGATGTAGTATACATGCTCTTTGCAGCAAGGAAACAAACTAAGCTCAGCCAAGAGATGCAAACAGCTTTAAAGGCAAACAAACAAACAAAACCCCACAACTCTGAAGCAAATCGGTGATTACCACAAGCGTCACAGGGACATGCAATACATTAAAATTTCCTATCTGTCCTGCCATTAGGGCTGTCCTAAGGAGGGCTTGTAAGAAAATTATCACAAGCCCCCCTCCCAGCAGCACCACAGGTCACAGCAAGCGCGGACAGGTTATCAACTGTGAAGGCTCTACCCCAACTTCTCTGTGCTTTCCCCTTCATATCAGATTTTCTGCCAAGCCACACATACGTTTCAGGCAATGTTCAAAGCTAGGAGCAGATGTAGATTTAAGCAAACAGAATGTGCATTTGAAAAAAAGAATTAAATAAGAGTCTACTTTGGGTGGAGTACACGTTTTTTAAAACTTCCATACTCTCTTCACCAAGTCTTCATTTATGTATTCATCTGTTTCCCCCTCAGTCATTACACCTGTTATTAAGGTCACTCTGGGATTGCTTAAGAATTATGGTAAAAGCTCAGGTTCTCACAATAAAGTGTCCAATATAAATTCTACTCTACTCAGACATGAACCTATTCTATTTAAAACGAAATAACAAAAATACTTTCTTAATCTTACCAGAAATATCCTTTAAATTGTTCATTTGTCCTGGGTGGTTTAATTTCTTCTTTAAAGTATTTTGAATTCTGATAAGTAATTTCTTCTGTATGCCAATCTGGGAATGGGGGGAAGGGGACGTGTGTGCTACTCTACCTTTTAAAACCAGACAAGAGCTTAGAAAACTATTGGAAGCCAGAGGGCTTTTTTAAGAGGTTTTAATGTAACTCAAGAAGTATCCTATGAAACAAACTGGATTCTTCACAGAAAATACTGTGTATATGCTGCAACAAATTCATATAGTTATGAATTTGTCCATAGGGATTCTTCAGGCAAGAATAGTATAGAGTGGGTGGCCATGCCCTCCTCCAGGGGATCTTCCCAACCCAGGGATCAAACCTGCATCTCTTATGCCTCCTGCACTAGCTGGCAGGTTCTTTATCCCTAGCACCACCTGGGAAGAAGTCGCCTATGAAATAAACAGGATTCTTCACAGAAAATACTATGTATATACACAACACATTCATACTCTTATGAACATGACCTGTTACAATGAAGAGCACAGAATGTTAGAAGACCAAATGAGAATCTCTGGATTTAGAAAAATAAATATTTCATGCTATTTTCATGAGGACAAATAACACTCCAACATATTTACAGGTATATATACCATGTACTTATTTAATGTTGGCACAAAGTGAGGTGCTAACAGAAATATTTCAAAATTGTGATTGTTGTTAATGTACTAGGGAATGGTCACAATCATTAAGAAATTATACATATATAGGCAGATGTTTCTATTTACTTACTAAGTCGTGTCTGAGTCTTCTGTGACCCCATGGACTGCAACCTGCCAGGCTCCTCTGTCCATGGGATTTTCCAGGCAAGAATACAGGAATGGGTTGTCACTTCCTTCTCTAGGGGATCTTCCTGACCCACAGATCAAACCTGAGTCTGCTGCACTGGCAAGCGGATTCTTTACCACTGAGCTACCAGGGAAGCCCCAGATAGGTACACAGATAAAAATCGATGTATCTCCATCTTAGCATGTTCATAAAGCACAGGAAGTAGCTTGCATTAAAATGTAATCAGTGAAATCATATCTAAGGAAAGTAAAATTAAAGAAGGTAGAAATTAAAGGTGAGGCAGAGACCTGAACAAAGTGAAGCAAGCCAGAGATATTTTGGTTAAAATAGACACATTGAGCTCTGAGCACTGGCAATCAACGGAGAAGGAAATGGCAATCTGCTTCAGTATTTTTGCCTCAGAAATCCCATAGACAGAGAAGCCTTGCCGACTACAGTTCATGGGGGTGGCAAAGAGTCAGACACGACTTAGTGACTAGACAAACAACTGGCAATCAAAGCAAAACGGAAAACATGGTGATTTATATTATCCAAAGCGGGGAGAAAACGAAGATCTCAAGGTAGATTCTCTCTAGTTCTTAACCCTAAAATAAAATTTTCGTGTGGGGTTTTAAAGAAAAACTATTATGCAGCTTTTTAAGATGCAAAAACATTTTTCTAATAAAACAATTACAACTGATTTACCTTTAAAAAAATAAATCTAGGTTTTTAAAATAAAACAAGGAGAGACTGTCTCATGATTATTTTTCATAAAACAGAAAACAGTTTGTACAACTTAGCAACAGAAGAACAAGCAGCAGAAGAGGAAGAAAAGAAGAAAGCGCTATGGACATGAATTAACAGTTCCATCAAATCAATAGTTTCATCCTGTAAGAAAACTACCTAACAAACTACTAGTAGTAGTTCAACCCGCCTACTGAACTACTGTTCAAAAAACAGACTGGGATGCATCAGGAGTGAGCACTAAATACTTTAAATAAAGAACAAACGACCCTTTTTGGAAGTATTGTTTGCCGTGCAGGAGCAAAACTGTTCATTCTGAAACCATTCACTGAGCATCACCTGTGCCGGGAACTTGATGAAGCTATGGTGACACGATCTTTAAAGACAGTCCCTCCTTCAGTATGAGCTGTTGGTTAAATAACGCATTTATCTCTCTGCACCTTCCTTTCCTCACCTAGAAAACAGTGGTTTCAACTTCCAACCATCTGATGATGGCAGTTTTAAAAACATACCTCCAGTCTGGACAACTGTTTGCTTGTAACGAGCATTTTCAAGGCGGAGTTCCATAGGTAATGCACTGACTTTTATCAATCACACGCCTACTAATTCTGTTTTCTCGCTCCCTGAGAGGTCCTGAGTCACCAATCTTGACGACCTTCTCCCATACTCAGCTCATATAATACTCTACCTTCTTAGTAGCTCTCAATCTGTTTTCTCCAAGGCAAAACTCACTTAGAAGTTTTCTAGAATTTTAACTGGGAAACTGCTCATGAGAGGCCAAGAGGAAAAAATACAAAAAAGGACATGTGAAAGTTGTTCCCTCCTCCTAAAGAGAAATACTAGAACGAAATATGCTGAAATGGTAAAGAAATACACTGAAATGGTAATGGCAACAGTTCTCCAGGGTGTGGGATCATAGATGATTTCTGTTCTCTTATTTATTCTTACCTTTATTTTCCTTGGTTTTTAGCAAAAGAAGTGTAAAATACATATGTTAAAGGAGTTGCTGCTGCTGTTTAGTCACTCAGTCGTGTCTGACTCTCTGCAGCCCCATGGACTGTACCCCAGCAGGCTCCTCTGTCCATGGGATTTCCCAGGCAAGAATACTGGAGTGGGTTGCCATTTCCTTCCCCAGGGCATCTTCCTGACCCAGGGGTCAAACCCACGTTTCCTGCTTGGCAGGCGGATTCTTTACCACTATGTCACCTGGGCCGTATTAAAGGAGTACATACACATGTATCAATAGAGTTTTCTTTTGCTGGCCAATTTATTACATGTAACAGAGTCACCAAATAATCTGGATACCAAAGCTGCTAAACTGTGGAGGCAGAGAATTCGGCACAAGGTTATTCAGAATCTGAAGTAGCCAACCTGGTCTGAATATTGTCTGCTATGGACTGAACTATGGCCACCCCAAATTTGTAGGTTAAAGGCCTACAAAAATTTATAGGTTAAAGGCTGCAGTGTGATGGTATGTGGGGACAGGGCCTTTGGGAAGGAACTGGTTTTAGCTGAGGTCATCAGAGTGAAGGCTTCACAATAAGGGAGTAAGTGCCCTTGTTAGAAGAGATACCTTAGAGCTTCTTTCCTTCCTCTCCATCCATGGGCAGTACTGAGTAATGAGGCTCTGTGAAGACACAGTGAGAAGCTGGCTACAACCCAAGGAGACAGTGTTCACTAGACACCAACCCTGATAGCATCTTGATTTTGGACTTTCAAAGCTGAAACTGAAAAATAAATTCCTGTCGTTCAAACCATTCAGTCTACGGTATTCTGTCATGGCAGCCCAAGCCCAATAAGACACTGTCTAAATTTAACACACATTAGTTGTGTGACCTATGACAAATTATCTCAGCCGAGGTGTCTGCTCTTGCAAAATGAGAGTAAATCAGTATCAACCTTGTGAAGTCGTAAAGAGGATTAAATGAAAACCTTCGCAACAAAAGCAAAGGCCTTCTGAGGATTACTGAATATCCTCAAGAGTTCAGCAGGTTTGCACTGTCACCTATTATTCAGAAATGCTATTTATAATCTAGAATCTATGGAACTTATCTGAGTCGAAAGTTTTTGAGAATTGGGCTTGGTTAACTTGGTCCCCAAGTATTGAGTAAATTCCCCATTTTCATCTGCATTTTGGGAGGACAGAGAAATCAGGAAACTAGAGAATCAGAGGTAGTATATGTGACAAGAAAGTCCATGAATTTGTAACATCAACTTAATGAAAAATAACTCACATGTACAAATATGAATATGATCAAAAAACAACCTACCATGAAAAAGGATTACAAAAGGAAAAAAAATACTTCTTAGATACTAAAACTATAAGCTAATTATATTCAGTACAATAAAGAACAGATTCAATAAAGAAAGAGACAAGCTACAGAAATTAGATTTCGAGAAAAGGTAATCTTGGGTGTTCTATTATTACTGTGTATATAACAATATAATTGCATTGTACTATATAAGTTTCTATCTCCTGATTCCATTTGTAACTCTTCAGAAGGAAGGAAATAAGCTTCCTCCCCCACTCCACAAAAGGTGACTCTACAAGCTACACTGAGAACCGGAGTGGAAAAGGGAAGGAGACTGGGCAGCAGTGTGCCCCCTACACAAAACACGGACTGGGCACACTGCCCGCCCACGTGATGGAGCTAAACTCAATGTCAATACAGCAAACACCTCTAACGTGCCATCTACTGCTTACTGGGGTGATCCACTCCTCTACCTTCAAGTGTCAGGACAAGTGGATTAGAAAACCCGTATTAAAGATGTTCTAAGAAGAAAGGGGCTTCCCTGGTGGCTCCAACGGCAAACAATAGCAACACAAGAGACCTGGGTTTGATCCCTGGGTCGGGAAGATTCCCTGGAGGAAGGCATGGCAACCCACTCCAGTATTCCTGCCTGGAGAATTCCAGGGACAGAAGAGCCTGGTGGGCTACAGTTCATGGGGTCTAAAGCTTGAATGATACAATCTTTTAATTAAGGGTAACCTTAACCACAACCCAAAGAAGGGAAAGCTGGCAAGAATGGCAAGTGACAGGAGTTACAAAAAAGGAAAGGTTAGGAAGAGGAAATAATTTTCTACAGATTAGTTACATCAACAAAACAGAAGCACTTATAACCATACCCTCTATCCAACACTTTCTTGCCCCCATCTCTTTGCCTACATGCTCAGTTCAGTTCAGTTCAGGCACTTAGTTGTGTCCAACTCTTTGCGACCCCATGGACTGCAGCACACCAGGCTTCCCTGTCCATCACCAACTCCCTATATGCTCAGCTTCATCGAAACTTATTTTTACATGGTAAGGGATAATGAGGTATATGCTGAGAACATGACCAAGCAGAAACCCTCATAGCCACCACAAGAAATCTGAGGTTTGATTCTTGTGGCTTGTTTTCAATGAGGCCATGTTACTTCCCTGTTACAATCTCCTTTTCCCAAAACCATGTGAATATATGCTTTTGTGGAAAGAGGGTGTAAAGCTTTCACTACATTCTCAAAGGGGCTGAGATCCAACAAAGAGTAACAAGCACTGAGACAGAGTGGAGAAGGAGCCAAACTCGATCCTGCTCTCAGAGAGCTTCCACCCCTCCAAGTGTGCAGTGGAGGGGATGCGGGGGCGGGGGCGGGGAGAGACGAGATGAGAAGCAGTAATCAGTTCCGGTTCAGGGGCAGTCAAACAGATCACCAAAGACACACCACCAGATAAAGGAGAAATGACAGGCCCAAGTTCCCGAGAAAACACCAGCTTTCAGCAGGATGCGCAACAGATGGTCACTCTTACCCCTGTCCTACCAAGACCAGCAAGTCCATCATGGGAAAAGCAGGACAGAGGCTTCATCCAAACTACTCTGCAATTTAGATTAGTAATTCCCAGGGTGGACAAGAGAAAATACTTGCGTTTACCTACCAGGTGTTACATTCTAAAAATAAACTTAGCACAAACTGTATTCTACTATGTTACAAAGATACCTTGGAATACAGTTCTAGAGTCACACACACTAAAAACCTTCCTCAAGTAGCCCAGTGATCCTGTTGTCTTTGGCAGCTTTCACAAGGAAACCTCTAGAAGCCATTACTGAGGCTGCTCTAATCATATGTCACTATGTAATCCAAGGCTCCTGAAGATGGTTTTCTATGGTGGGCCTCTCAGATTAGAGAGAAGATGAAATAGAGAGTACAGGTGGGAAATAAAAATCATTGAGAGGCAAAAAAAAAAAAATTATTACAGAAAGATGCTGGAAGGCTACAAAACAGACCAAATAATTCTCTTTCACAATTGGCAGGCAGGATCCTGCCAGATGTTTGAAATAGAATTAACCTCTATGGGCTACACTGATAGAAATAAACTGCACAACTATAAATAAATAAATATCTAGGGAAGCATAAATAACTATCTAGGGAAAGGCTATCTTTGTTTTACTTTCCCTGAACTTGATTGTTCACCCCTCACTCAAACCACCAAAAAAAAGAAAACAAAACAAAAAACTGTCCCTCACTGCAGTATCCAGATACAGAGCCAGCAGCTTGTGCCGAGGCTTTAGAAAATGTGCCAAAGGCAGATCAAACAATACCTACTTACAAAGCTAATAAGTTTAATCAGAGTATTTGCAATGTTTCAAAGCATTTTCAAACCAGGTAATATCACCTTAACAACAAAAGCCCTCTTTTATCCCCAAAGGATATGTATCTATTCCTTGCAGAAAAGACTATGATAGTCAGATAAAGGCAATACAAACAGCTTACAGATGCTGCCTTCTTCTATTTCGGGGAAGAAAAATCTTGAACAGCAAATTCATCCCTTCATATATTCACACTGCAAGTGTATGTATCAATCTATAATGTGCTTGTCCAGAAACAGGGTGAAATAGACAGAAAAGGTCCCCGCAGCTGACATTCTAGTAGAGAGGAGCGGATATGACACAGGGGACAGCTAGCATTCCTGGGTCTACTCAAATGCTCAATGTTCCCTAAAGAGAGTAACTGGGTAATCCCATATAGTTCTCTGGGCCTTTAAAATGAACAAACTAGCTCTGTTAATAACCACCAGGAAATCAAGCTTGGGAATCAAAGGCCTGGCTACTTACCTTGCAAAATAATACAGTGCGAAAGAATAGTTGCAGCCTGAGAAAACAGCAGACCTGAATGGCTCTGCCATTATATACAAGAAAATGAGGCAGAAGAAAACCTCCAAATAACCAAACTGCCCTTAAAATTACAGTTTAAAAATCATCTAATTTTTAATTTACCTCAAATGAAAAAAATGATTTTGATTAATGCATATCACATGGTAACAATGATCACAGTAAACAGTGGTAAAATGGCAATGATTACCCTTGTGAGAAATCTGACATTTTAAGAGTTAAGGCATGGACCAGCTAAAAATCCTCCATTAATAAAATTTCATGTGTTCCTTTTCCAGGTTTTTAAAGTGGAATCAATTATCTCTAATGTACCTTTGGGTGCTAATATTCCAGAGGTAAATGGGAGAGGGGTTAGTTTCACTAAAAATATAATCAAGAAACCCTAACAACAAGAATGGTCAGAAGAAGGGGAGAAGTAACAAGAATCACAGTTTAAGACGTGACAAGAGTGCTAGACTACGGAGCATATGTGGGTTGCTCACAAAGAAAACAGGCCTCAGGCTGATCTCTGAAGGAAGGAGGAGAGGGTCAAAAAACACTAGATTTTCCTCCCAACACAATTTCAGTTCGTACTAAGAAGCACTGAAACAATCTCACACTTGAAATCATTTGTAGAACATTTAAATGGACATTGGCATTCACAAAAACCACCGATTTTGAGTTTTTAAAACGTTATCCTAATTTTAATTACATAAATAAAAGTTTTAATAAAATTAAAAACAAAACTGCTGTATATCAGCGACAGAGATGATTTGCATTTACCTCCAGGGCTTAAATATACAGCCTGGAGATGGATGACTTGGAGTATAGGTTATATATCTAAGAAATTTCTTTTCTCATTCTGTTTCTACTAAATTAGTAGCTTCTTAATCAGACTTGTAGGTCATCAGGAAAAGCAGCCAGCATTTTTGCTGTCAGATGATCCTACATTTATGAATGAATATAACAGACTAAATTCTAATCCTTGATTTCACCAAGTTCCAGAGCTATAGATGTAGTTGTTAAAATAGGCCTAGCTATCTCTTCAATTTCTTCCTCTAATAAAATAGAACTATCAAGGCTCAGTAAAGTAGGAACACTTTACTCATCCCAGTATCATAATCTCAATGTTTAAAAGTGTGATATTTTTACTCAAAATTAATACTGTAAAGCTTCTCATGATATTGTATGTTTAGCTAAAACATGCCACTTAGCAAATTATTTGAAGAAGAAATGGAAATAGTTTTTATTGGCACTTAAAACAGTTATAGAGAAGGCATCTATGCAAAGACTCCAGCAGGCATCTTTCTCCTTAGAGGCAAGTTAGAAAAGCAGGGTCAGAGTTAATCTCCTGCCCCACATTTTTCATTGAACATAAAGATAAATATTGAAAGACTAAAATTTTATTATTTTCATTATTTCCTTCCATACTAAATTAAGGCTGGAAAGCTTAATAGCATTATTTTATCAAGTCTAAAACTAAGCATAAGAAAGAGAGCTGGCAATTTTAATTACAAGACACCATGGATTAAAAGACACCCAATTTCATAGAAGTTCAGATGCAAAGCCAATGAACCTGTTACCTGTAAATAAAGCAGTGTGGGCAGGCACTGTGGCAGCAATGCTCTTTTCTTGTCAAAAATACAACTGTATTCTATCAGTACCCTAATATACTTTTCCTGGCCTATATAACTCACAAAATAGTTAAGTAAAAACTCTCTTCTCTTTAATCATGAATTTCCCATGATAAACAATAAAATCACCTGGCACTTTTCCTTCATACAAGAGTAACATATATACTAAGACTGAATGCTTTTGTGCACATCAACGGTGAAGCTGAGTATCTAGTAACATGCACATATAACAGGAAGTCCTTCTGCATATTCTATACAATTGAAAGTACACAATATTAACTGGCAGTCGTCCTTCTAGAGAAGGATATAGGTACTCCACCTTCTCTCCAAACACAGCGTTTGTCATTAACTTTGCAGTCACTTTTACAAGGTTCTCTGCAATAGTGCGACTTCTGCTTGTGTCACTTAAAAAAAAAAAAAAAAGAAGTGCTACTTTGAATGCTGCTCTCATAGATGGGACTCTCGTCCATCGTTAGCAACAAGATTCATTATATTTGGAAATAATTCTTTGGAAAGCAATACAGCTTAAACAACAATGGGGAAAATCATTCAATAATACAATAATTTATATTATATTACATATGAATAACATTCATATTATATTACATATGAAAGATAAAAAGGGCTTTCCTGGTAGCTCAGCTGGTAAAGAATCCACCTGCAATGCAGGAGACCCGGTTTGATTCCTCCGTTGGGAAGACCCCCTGGAGAAGGGATAGGCTACCCACTCAGTATTCATGGGCTTCCCTGGTGGCCCAGACAGTAAAGAATCCGCCTGCAATGCAGGAGACCTGAGTTCAATCCCTGGGTTGGGAATTTAATGTAATATAATATGAAAGATGAAAAAGGTAAAAACACTCTGAAATTAAAAATGTTAAACACATTTTAAAACCTTAGGAGGAAATACACCAAATTATTAACCATCACTGTGTTAAAGATATAAGATGGATAATTTTTCCCCTTTTCCAAATTCTCTGAAATACTGTTCTATTAATTTTTTTATAATTCAAAGAGTGTACTTAAAACAAGAAAAACTTAGCAAGGGCTGAAAGTTCAAATAGAGTACATTCTGTTCTCTAATTCATAACAAAATTTGCATGCTCACAAAAGTGATAGTTAAGTTTAAAGACATAGATAAGATAGGAAGAGAAAAGGCAAAAAAGAGATGCAAGATTTTGAGTTCAGTAACAGAAGCATTTCAAGAAGTAAACCAGATGTTCCTACTATGGAACTGCAGCAGAGGGTCCACGAGACAAATTCATAATGTCAAAGGCTATATTCAGATCAAAGAGCATAAAAGTAGGGTCCATTTGCTACAGAATTGTCCATGACACTGAAGGGATCAAGTCACACTAAGCTCTCAGCAAAACTCAAAATCAGCTGAAGGCTGTTGAGTAGGAAAGCAATGGAAAGATGAGAAGACTGCTTCCTCAAGCACATCACTGGGAAAAGGAAGCTCCACAATGGGGTCAAAGCACAGCGGTCAGAAGTGTCTCATTTGAGGCCATAAAAAAACTTAGTTACCAAAAAAGTATTTACCAAACATTCATTTTATTTGCTTCTACTGCCACAAAAGCAGTAAAAGCTTTACTTTACTTCTTTCTCCCTAAGTATCTCTCTTCTACTTTACTGTTCTATAGATCAAGTAATATTACAGTCCTTTCTCCAGGACTTCTCAAAACCAAATGAAAAAACTCTTTTAAAAAAGACATCGCTAAAAAAAAAAAAAAAAAGACATCCCTGTCTTCAGAAGCACCATGGATCAAATGCCCTCACAAAACACTTTACAGATCACATTTAAGAGGGCAGATGATGCATACTCTGGCTAAATTACTTGCAATAAGTAAATAGCAAACATTATTCTAAGTGCTTGGTCTATACCTAATAAATTTACCTTCCCTACAAAATTAAAATGGAATTTGATTAAAGACCTGCAGGGTGGCATGAAGCCACTTGAGCAGGAAATGTTTGATTTCTTGGAGATAAGTCTTAGCGTCCAATTGCCAGTTACTTCGATTCAACAACCTAATCAAGAGAATATATAAAAACGAAATGTTGACATGCTGTTTGCTATGGTTGTGATGCACAAACTTTTCCCAGGACCTCTGCTTAGATGATAATCAACTGACACTGAATTATGACTAGTACACTAACTGCCTGTTCAGAGAAAATCAACTACACTCACATGATTGTTTAAGGTCAAAAACATCTCAGAACACCTACCATCCACAAACAGTAACATCTTACAGATGGTGTCATAAAACAAAAATTTCAATACACATCTGCTCTCCTATCAGGAGTAAGAACAGACAGGGCCATACTCCAGACATTGTCACAATGCCCTAAATACTGAATTTATCTCTAGTATCAAAGATCAGCCTACTTTCTTACATAACTTCTCCAATTGTGAGTGTCCCTTGTATAGTAGTCTGCTCAGGCTGCCATAACAAAATACCACAGAAGTTTACTTCTTCACGGTTCTGAAAGCGGGGGGATCCAAGATCAAAGTGTTGGCTCATTCAATTCCTGGTGAGGGCTCTCCTCCTGGCTTGCCAGCCTTCTCCCTGGGCCTTCACATGGTAAAGAGAGAAGGAGAGCAAGCTCCTAGAAGGACTCTAATCCAATCAGACCAGAGCCTCACCCTCATGGTTTCATCTAACCCATTACCTCCCAAGGCCCCATCTCTAAGTACCATCACAATGCGGGTTAGGGTTTCAACATATGGACTCTGGAGGCACAGAGACATTAAGTCCATAACAAGGTCTATTTAAATTTCTCAATTTGGAAATGGTGTGTGTGGATAGGGATGTATGACAAAAGCAAAAATGTTTATTTAAATCATAAAAATCTTTTATTAAAAAAGGTTGACATTAATATTCACAAAAAGAACTGTAAGGAAACAATACCAAAATTGGGCAGAAGCAAAAAATAAAATCTCTGGTTATCATAAAGATGCTGTTCTGTAAATGCTCTGGTCAAAACAGTGCTCAATGATTATACAACCCAAGCAGGTTACATACATTGAATTGTTTTAACTTTGGCCATCTTTACTTTTCCGAAGCCACAAGATGAATAATAATAGTCTACATTTATTAGTAGCCTACACAACTCACATGTATTTATGATAATAATCTCAACAGTTCTTTGGTGTAGGTATTATTATCCCCATTTTACAGACAAGGAAAGTTTAAGAACCATCCATTACGGTAGCACAACTTTAGAATGTAGTTTTAAAGAAGAAAATAAGATCTGTCTCTAATAATTCTCTATCTGGAAAAAGGACTATTCACAAGTCTGTAGCCTTTCACTTAACTATTAATAAAAAGAGCCTGTCTTTGTTCTGTGTTTTAATCTCAAAGAGAAGCTATTATGCTACAACCACTGGAGAGAGCCAAGATGAAACTGGGCAGAAAGGATCAAGTTCTCACCAGATGGAAGTCCTGCAGACATGAGGGCTTTTTCCAAAATATTTGATTTAAAGTCGGAAGAAACAGAGTGTATCTTCTTAAATGCACTATAAAACTGTCCCTGCTGGATCCCCCACTAAAGTGAAGATGTAGAATGGACACGAATAAAGCAACGTTTCCAAAAGAGAAGATGCCAGATTCATCTCTTTCTTCAATTAATACTCATTTTTAATTACCTTGCAGCTATTATATTCATATTATTCCAAAGAAACAAGATGATGCATTCCTCAACACGACCACTATTTTTACAAAGCTAACACTCCTAACATTAACATAAAACTGCTAAACCATTATGGATGGGAAGGAAAAACACAGAAATTTGGAATATCATGAAATCTTTTCCAGACTCAGAATTATGACCAGTGCTAAAATTCAAAGATTGAAGGAAATAGATAAGAAAATAATTCTTTTGAACTGTAAGCATACACTACAGGAAGTATGCATAGCATGAAAACATTTTATAGTGTTTATAAATCAACATCCTGCAGATGTTATGATTAAGAATATCCACAATTTGTTCAATTATAAAATGTTTTAAATTGTCAAATTAGCAAGAAACTCGTATCTGCTTCAAATACTTTTTGGGAAGGAATATGTAAATCATAAATAGTTGTTGCACAACCAACAAAGAACACTACTTCACTGTTTATTTCATAAGAAATATATCCTTGAAATATGTATTTCCCAAACCTTTTCATGCAGAGTATACACACACAGTATCAATGACAAAAGTATAAAATGTGGCTGTAGGACAATTTATTTGATATTATGCAAATCACCCAGTCTTACAGGTTATAAATGCCTGTGCCTCTTCTCTTATTTATAAACAGCCACAGTCTGCATAAAATGAACTTCAGATTCTGATTTCTTAAAGAGTGATTGATATAAGAAACTAACCAGAAGTTTGCCCTAAAGAGAAATGGAACATCTGGTGAAATGTGTACATGCTTCAGGATCTCATCTGCTGCTAAGGTTAGTATTCCAATGTGATGGCTGTCATCTCCACACTAAGTGGTAAAAGCCTCACGTACTGAAGAGGCATCTTCTTCAACCACAGAGTGCGTTCTTTTTCTCAGCAATGTGCTAACAACTGGGCCTCACAGAGTACTCGGAGAACTATTTCTGTAATAAGTACACCCTTCAGTTCAAAACACGGACCATTCAATAGACTGCTTTCACCACGGCGTTGCTGACTGCATCCCTCTCCCACATATTTTAACCTCAGTATTAATCAAGTCAAAATGTGTGCTACTTCTTGTCTGTGATCCATCAATCTGTTCTGCTTCTATTTTTCAATTCACCAATAAGAAAATCCGGAGAAGAAATGGGAGAGGAAAACTGAGAGAAAGTCCAGGTGACCAGGAGAGGTTGGCATTATTAATTCGAAAAAGAGCTGCTTTCAGGAGCACACCATGCTCAGTAGCCTTCCTCCTCCATTTACTTTTAACTTTCCATTTTCTGCCATAAACAGCAACAACAAAATTCTACGCTTACTGCAGTATAAATTGCCTTACATTTGTGACACTTTTAAAAGCCCCTACTGTGCCATCAAAAGTTCCCAAACAAGGAAAGATCTGCACAGCAGGAGAGGAACCCACTTACATTTTCTAACAGCTGTGAAGGATCAGTCCCCTCGAGTAACAGAAATCAAATGCAAACTGAAAAGTGTTTAGAAATAAAATGTTTCCATCACCTCACACTATCAGCTACTTCCATTAGTATCCAGGAAAGGGCCATGGATTTTACTCAGCATTTTAATACAATAAACTTTACTGACAGTAGAAAAGAGAACACAATTACAGACTAATCCTACTATTAAACACAGGAAGTCATCAATGAAGAAAATGAATACTAAACTTCCCATTTCAGCCGCTTCTCTACTGGACTAAACAACGAATCACAAAAGCCCTAGGGAAGAGTTTACAAGTGTTATTTATGAAGCTTATTTGGGGTTCTGTATTCTGAATTAAAAACATATTACTTAAAATATAAAACATTTAGCATCACATCAGGAATTGATTTTACACCTAGTTCAAAGACGATGATAAAGTCCTATGGAGGGATTTCATATTATTGTGATGGTTCTGTAAATATCTTGACTACCTACAAATCATAAAGGATAACACAGTCTACAGATCCTGGAACATAAAAGATGAGTGACCAAATGGGCTCAAATCATCCATAATACACTAAAAATAGAAGGATGTGAAAAGATTTTCAAACATCATTACAGAGTGAATCCCAACTCTCCGGTTCCAGATGACTTCCGCCTGTTATTTCCTGAGCACCTATCTCAATTTCCAGGCACAAAGGTAAAAGTTGACAGCTGGCTTTAAATCAGGACATAGTCCTTGCCTTCAAGCAGCTCAGAGTAGGTAAGAAAGCCACATTAGCAATGTGTGTGTTAGTCGCTCAGTCGTGTCCGACTCACTGGGACCCCACGGACTGCAGCCCGCCAGGCTCCTCTGTCCACGGAATTCTCCAGGCAAGAATACTGAAGTGGGTTGCCAAGCCTTTTCCAGGGGATCTTCCAGACCCAGGGACTGAACCCAGATCTCCTGTATTGCAGGTGGGATTCTTTACCCCTAGCGCCACCTGGGAATCCCATTAGCAATACCACGGGATAAACTGAAGGTGCGTGGGTTGCAGAGCTAACACAAAGGGGACTACCGGGACGGGCAAAGAAAAGGCTTCACAGAGGTTCAAAGCCTGTGCTGTTTTGAAGGATGGCTAAGAGCTTGCCAGGCAGAAAAAGTTAAGAGCTATAGCTGAGCCTAAGGAAACCACCATGCAAGGTATAGAGTGTAAAAGACTCCAAATTTTTAAGGAGCTCTATAAATAATCTCATACTGTACAATATGCACAGGAAAAGGAAGAAGAAATAAGGTGGAAACCACACACCTGAGCCAAATTTCAAAGTGTCACAGGACAGGCAGACACGGGCTTTACTCTGCGGGTACAGAGGTGCCAGACAAGGGTTTTAAAGTAGGAAAGTGACACTCTGAGACTTCAAGTTTTGTTTTTTTTTAAAGGTATCACTTTGGAGGGAAGAATGGACTAAAAAGGAAAGACTTGGGCAAGAAACCTGTTAAAAGGCTACCACAATTCCAGCAAGAGATGGTAATGAAAGCCTGAAGTTAGGTAGTAATGTAGACAGAGTAGTTAATATGAAAAACGGAATATGCTCAACAATTTTACATGTTAACTTTAAAAGGCGCTTGTGCAAAAAGTTTAAATGAGCCACCAAGAAAACATCAAAATTCCAAAAGGCATTTTAGGCTGTGTACTGCATTAAAGTAATACTGCAAAACAACTTAATTAGTAAGAATCAAAGTTTACACATTCAAGAAAAGGACTAGAAATACACATCGTGCCTTTTCCAACCCTGGCATTCCAGTAAAAGACACAAATTACCACGTGTTATCACAAAATACATTAATCAACAGTGTAGCCTAAAATATTTCAAATAAATAAGGGCTATAATTTATAATTACATTATTTGTTACTATACTATACTACCTAGAGAAAAATAGATGTAGAAATTCAAGAGAAACTGTTTCAGTCATTTGATGGGTTTTACAAAGTATTTTCTACTTCGCTCAATTTTTTTTTTTTTTCCTTTTAAGTGAGAAGGGCCAGGAGAACTTTGTTTAATCTGGGGAATTTTTACAGGGTTTTAAAACAGCATCATTTCCAAACTGCTTTTCCCATGACTGCTTTCTTTTCTGGAATGATTTTCAAATATACTGAAAATCACCTAAATTTACAAAAATCTCTAACAATGAGGGCTGCAAAGTTATTTATGTACTTTATGATTCCTTTTAAAGATAGTTGTAATAAACACTTGGTCACAAAAGCAATCAATCATTCATTCAAGTAAGAAACCTAAAATGCCCAAGACACTAATCTAGCATGAATCAGGTCTGACTACTGCCTACACATACTTATACTACAGGTTCTCTCTCTCTCTTTTGTCGCAAAGTTGTGTCCGACTCTTGCGACCCAATGGATTGTAGCCTGCCAGGCTCCTCTGTCTGTGGGATTCTCCAGGTGAGAATACTGGAGTGGGCTCCCATTTCCTTCTCCAGGGGATAAGACCTTCCCAACCCAAGGAATGAACCCAGGTCTCCGGCACTGCAGACAGATCCTTTACAACTGAGCTATGAGGATAACACAAGTTAAGGTTAGTTAAAAATGTAGTGCTTTAGAAAGTCAAGAGACACCTTCTGACCACAGCTTAAATGTAACACAAGAAAATGTTACTGTCAATGCAAAGCAATAAATAAATAAATAAACACTATATTCAGTCAGCCCAATTTAACCCATAATTTTCCTCACTTTTATCTGTATGATAGTCACATAACTTGGAAAAACTAAAGAAACATCTGAATATTAAGGGAAAAGTTTCAAAAATTCTGAAAGAAGCAACATCAAACTCACCATAAATATATTAGAGTAGGGAAATGCCTTTCTCTGAGTAAGCTCAAGTACTAGCTCTAAACACAGAATGGTACCTAATCTCTATGGTATTCATATCTTAAGGAAAGGTCCTATATGGCCAACTTCAGGATACAAAACATTTTGACATATACAGTGCTTTTAAAAACCAAGACATTAAACATAAAAACTGGAAACAATTCAATAGCCCACTGGGGATAGAATGAGTAAATAAAATGTGATATTCACACAATAGGATACAGCAATTAAAAAATGAATGAGCTACACAGGATGAACCTCAGAAATATAATGCTGACTAAAAGAAGCAAAACAAAGAAAACGTAACTGTCATTACATTTATAAAGTTCAAAGATAGATAAAATCAAATTAATAATGCATAAAAACACAGCTGGTAAAACTATACAAGATAAAGCTTCATGAAAAGTCAGAATACTAGGTATTTCTAGGGGGAATGCGAGGGAGTTGTGATCAGGAAGATCTGAGGGGTTGTGTTATATTTCTTAACCAAAGTAGTAGTTCCGTGGATGTTTGCTCTATAATTGTTCATCAAATTGTGTTTGTTTTATGTACTTCTCCTGCAAATAGATGTAGGAATTCAAGAGAAACTGACCCAGCCATTTGACGAGTTTTATGAAGTATTTTCTACTTGGCTCTTAATTGTGTTTTTGTTTTTTTTAAGTTAGAAGGGCCAGGAGACATTTCTTTAATCTACGGCTTTTTTATGGGCTTTTAAAACTGTACATATTCTTAAAAACTCAAATACAGTCAGAGGCCCTATCACATTAAAAAATAAGATTCTCTGTATTTTAATTAAAACTATTACAGGTAAAATGAATCACACCAGTAGGAAAGTATACATAACATGAACATATCCCAGAAAATCCAGGGGGGTCTGACATCTTAATGCTGAGTCTACTCCTCCCACATATGATAATATATTTCTACCCAAAATAATCACTATCACTTTAATAACTGTTGAAAAGCATTTCTATTTTCACAATTACTACTAAAAGTCAGTCTTACTAGTTCTTAGAAAATACTAAGTCCAGGACCTTATTCTTACTGGCCCCTACTCCTTTTTGTTGTCTTTTCCTAGAAGCAAAAAGGCGGCCTAGAAACTTGCAGCTGACAATTTGCTGACACATCATTAACTACTGAAGTCGGTTGTCTATTTTCTGAATATACAGCAACCTGAAACAACCAGATGGAGGGCAATATAACTAAAAAGAAAAATAGCTCATCTCTTTCTTTATCCCTCAACTCCACCACAACAGCACTTTAAAATACAAAATGGTTGGTGGGGACCAGAAATTTGAAAAGTTCTAACTGAGCAAAGGCAACTTACTTTGCTTGCTAAGTACTGCAGACACTGAACTAAGACTGCAGACACTGAAGCCCAGGAAAGGGTGTACTGAAATTATTAACTCTTCTGACTGCTGTTAACATTACTTTTGATCCTGACTACCATTTCTAGGTTAACTCACATTAGGGTCTAATTATAACCTACTTTTCTTATCATTCTCAGTGTGTAAAAGAAAAATGTCTTAACATAATAGATACAGCAAATATTCAAAGATTAGTTCTGCTCCGTGTGGTCACGTTAGAGAAAATTTAAAATACAGGTAGAAAATGCTTTAAGTGTATTTGCTAAATTAAGCAAGTGACTAAGAAAAAAGCCACTATTCTCAACATATTAATGGCTCTGACAAATGTGAGAATGATATGAACAAGTATAATAGCTAATGCAAAGAATTTACACCAAAATTAGTGACAGTATTGTGTCTTTGAGAATACACTCAACCCCAATGCTCACTGTTCAGGTAAACACTGTTTCCTAGTATTCATAGACCTAGTTCAGTTCAGTTGCTCAGCTGTGACCGACTCTTCGGGACCCCATGAACTGCAGCAAGCCAGGCCTCCCTGTCCATCACTAACTCCCGGAGTTTACTCAAACTCATGTCCCTTGAGTTGGTGATGCCAGCCAACCATCTCATCCTCTGTTGTCCCCTTCTCCTCCCGCCCTCAATCTTTCCCAGCATCAGGGTCTTTTGAAATGAGTCAGTTCTTCGCATCAGGTGGCCAAAGTATTGAAGTCTCAACTTCAACATCAGTCCTTCCAATGAATATTCAGGACTGATCTCCTTTAGGATGGACTGGTTGGATCTCCTTGCAGTCCAAGGGACTCTCAAGAGTCTTCTCCAACACCACAGTTCAAAAGCATCAATTCTTTGACGCTCAGATTTCTTTATAGTCCAACTCTCACATCCATACATGACTACTGGAAAAACCATAGCCTTGACTAAATGGACCTTTGTTGGGAAAGTAATGCCCAAGAGGCATTTAATAAACAATCTTAGTGCAAGCATGACTTCTTACATAATAAGTTTCATGGCAGCTCCTAATGAGAGCAAACATTTAAATTAGGAGATATAAGAAAAACTTTCATTTTCTATTTTAAACAACAACTGCATCCACGATACATATACATACCACACTTTAAAGGAAATGCTGCTAACAGTGCGCAGAGCAGACTCCAGTTCAAAACCAAATGCCACCTTTTGGTTTTGACCATCACTCCCCCTCCACTCCCTACAAACCTAGCAGGGGCAGGCGGGGGGCGGAGGGGGGGTGGGGGGGGCTGGGGGGAGAGAAGGGAGGAGACACGTGCTTAAAAAGCCCCAAGGCCATTCCAAATAATGTATTCAAGTGTTCTTTCTTTTGGTTGCTTAACACGTACTAAATAATCTTGCATTTCTTGCCTGACACACTCTATGCACTTTGCAGTTATTTAAATTTTAATTTTGCTTCAGAACACTGCTACCAGGAACTTTTATTAAAAAGAAACAAACTTCTTAAAGGCTACAAAAGAAATGCCCTTCTATTAAAAATAAAAAATGAGGAGGGGGATGTACACGTTTCTATTTTCAATTTCAAGGTTTGGGAGATTAGACACAATTACTTTTTACATTATTCCTCTTGGAACAGAGGTTTCTCACAGCTAGGAAATCACCAAGAGAAAATTCCCTCTTCCCAGTGCTCACTCTTTAACACTGGCAGATAAGGTCCTGTTTTCTAAATTATCAACCTGCTAAGAAATCCTCCTAGCATCCCACCCTTCTTACTTATTGGACTGAACTAAATCTAAAGGACTAGAGGGATAAAAGCACAGAAAGATAAACACGTAATTTTGCAAGCACTTTGAAAGGCTCTCAAAATCCAATAAAAGTTTACAATGATGTCAATAATATGAAATAAACTAATAGAAACTGGAGAAAAGAACCATTCCCTTCATAAAACTTACCCAAGATTCCTCTTAATGGCAAATTCTCAGTGCATTCGAAACGACTATTAGATGTGCAAACATACAAACTATGTACTTTTAAAGGACCTCGATTATATATAAGGCATCAATGCAGTAAGGACCAATTAAATTTCTGATTTACAGAAAAAACCACCTCACTTATTATCTTGTACTAAAAGTAAATATTGCTTTAAAATCTAACCTAAGTGGAACTTAGGCAAAACATTTAGAGAATGTATTGGCATAATAAATGACTAAGAATCAAGTCAGGATTCCACACCACAATTAAGGGAGACTCAGGAAAAGTATTATTTGTTTTTCAAAAAGTCCTTTACCTGATACCTACACTGAATATACATCTTATACAGTAGCTCTGAGACCTTAATGAGCACCTCTCACTCCTATGACCTCTGACATCACCACTCTTCCTGGTTTTTGAAAATGAAAGTCGCTCAGCAGTGTCCAACTCTTTATGACCCCATGAACTATACAGTCCGTGGAATTCTCCACAGAATTTCATATTCATATATTGAATATCATATACATGTCGTATATGCATATGGAATTCTCTAGGCCAGAATACTGGAGTGGGTAGCCTTTCCCTTCTCCGGGGGATCTCTCAACCCAGAGATCAAACCCAGGCCCCCCTCACTGCAGGCGGATTCTTTACCAGCTGAGCCACAAGGCAAGCCTAAGAATACTGGTGTGGGTATCCTATTCCTTCTCCAGCGGATCTTTCCAACCCAGGAGTCAACCAGGGTTTCCTGCACTGCAGACGGATTGTTTACCAACTGAGCTATCAGGGAAGCCCAATAAGCAATAGTCATGAATAATAATAATAAAGACTTGATATAATAAGTAATAATTAAGACTTGATAACAGATCAGCATATTTCATGACTACATCAAGGAGATCCCAAAGCACTATACAAATTGTTTCTGAAATAATTTATTATTTCTGCCTGAAATACAGGGTTCAATGACGAGGGTTTCAGAATACTTACAATGAAGAGGGCTGGGGTGATAACTGGCATGATATCAAATTTCTACTACATATCATGTTTAATCCTTGTATCTTGCTTAGTCTTCTTGAAAAAAAAAATCTATATAATTTAAGAGTAAAATTAATGAAGTATAAATCTGACTATAAAATATGTGAGGCAGAACACCCTTGCTCCAAAAACAGAATGAAACACACACACACACACAAAAAAAACCTTTTTAAAGAAAACAAAGCAAATGAAATAAAACAGAAACAGTTAAGGCAGCATATGCAGTCAAACAAAAAAGGCTAGGACACCAAGCCTGCCTGTATTACAATAAGGGCACAGACACAGTAGTCTCACTGTGGCTTTTCCAAGGAGTTCCAGATCACCCCTAGGGAAATACTTCACCTGGATGAAAACTTTTTTATAAGAAAGAATAAAAAAGGATAGAATTTTAAGATTTTAGAAAAGCATTAAAAAAATGCATGCCTATTTATATACATCTGGATGTGTATGTTAGTCACTCAGTCTTGTCCCACTTTTAGTGACCTCATGGCCTGTAGCTCACCAGGCTCCTTTGTCCATGGAATTCTCCAGGCAAGAATATTGGAGTGAGTTGCCATTTCCTTCTCCAGGGGATTTTTCTGACCCAGGAATTGAACCCGGGTCTCCCACATTGCAGGCAGACTCTTTACTGACTGAGTCACCAGGGAAGCTCTGGTGGATTCTGAATACTGAAGACATCTGGATACTGAAGCTCTATTGCTGCCTTCACCAACCCAAAGGCTGGCAAATATGCTCACTTTCCTCCTTTGTTCTACTACCAATAAATACCTTGCTACAGACTGGGAACAATATGGGGTTTCACTCTACCAGTGAGCTCTATGAATTAAACTGGAATTAGGATGGTTCCTAGCTGACGCAGTGGTAAAGAATCCACCTGCTAATGCAGGAGACGCAAGAGACATGGGTTGGATCCCTGGGGCTGGGAAGATCCCCTGGAGAAGGAAATGGCAATCTACTCCAGTATTCTTGCCTGGAAATTCCACAGAGAGAGGAGCCTGGCAGGCTACAGTCCATGGGGTCACAAGGTCGGACATGACTAAGCACACAGCCCAGGCAGGTACGCAGAATGACCACAGCCCTCCACTGTCTATACACAAGTCACTCAGTTCCTTACAGCACCACTTAAAGAGGTGGGGCTCCTTCTGCATTAGGTTACAAACAGTTTTTTACCCCCTTTATTAGGAACCTCTTTCTGAGCCTATCCTCCTCACACTGAATTAGTATTAATGGTTTATGTTTCTTCCCTCAGGGCCTAAATCTTTATTTGTTCCTATTAAATATCACACTGTTTAAAAATCTCCTAAATTTCAACTTGCCCTGATTAGTCTGAATTATACAATGCAAATTAGACCTCTCAACAAGGCTTGATCCTGAAATGCAATAAACATAATCACAACTGATTAAGTTAAATTATGCTACCACAGAAGATAGACTCTACATATTTCATATGCTTCCAAGCTATAATGAACTAAAAACTGTACCCCAAATGTACCCAGAATTATGCTTTTGTGAAAAATACAGTATCTACCACTCATTAAGTGTTTACTATGAATCAGGTACTGTCTTAATGTTTTACATGCATTCTTACTTAATCCCCAGAACAACCCTAAAGGTAGATGGTATCATCACAGTCAAGAGCAGATCACATTCGACTGTAGCAACATCCTATCCCTGAACCACTATACTAGAGAGGTATGATCATGGCTATTAGGTATCTATGGTTTCACATGCAAAATAATTCTAAGAGCAGTTATTTTTACCATAGCTTTAACATGTTGAGCGATATGATATAAAATAAATCTGACATGGTTGATTATTTAAAAAAGTAAACCTGTACATTTCCTACACATTTAATTCAAAATTGAGTTTAAGGTGCAATTTTCTAGATCATCATGTAAGTCTAGTCTGCAAGTCTAGACTTAGCTGTCACTCACTAATGCAAATTACCCCTTTACTCAGAAGACATCAAATTTCTCATCTCTATCCCTTTGGTCATTCCCACCACCAATGCTCAAACTGGTCTTCTTGCAGTTTAATGTTTTTTCTTAAACCAGATCTGAACATTGTTAAAATACAAAAAGTTTATCCAGTTGCCCACCGTCAGTGGTACAAAGGTCAAACTCTTCAACAAAATGATCAAAACTAATATATCCTATGTTGTAGGTATCAATTGTCTCTATTTTACAGAGGCGGAAACTAAAGCTGAAGGACTAATTTTTTTCCACACTCCACATCCATCTATCAGTACATTGGTCATGCAACAGCCTCTATTTCAAAACCTCTTCCCACAATCATCCTCCTCCCTCATTTTGATAAATTCTAATCTCTCATGTGAACTCCAATTCTTTAATGTTGCCAATCCCTAAGTTTCATTATGATTTTTTTCTACCAAGAGATGCAAGACACTGTTAATATCTGTGGCTCATCTTAGCAAAGGACAGCAGTGGGGCTGTTAAGAATTTACACATATTTTACACACAGATACACATACATTTATTTGGGTGAGTATGTCTAAAGTCACTGAGCTATACATTCCATTTTACTAATTAAAATTGATTTGGTAAAAAAATAAATAAAATAAAATTGATTTGGTAACATTTGTTTATATTTCCATCCATTTCATAATTTTACTTCCCAGCAATTTTTGTCATCAGTAAAACACTTGACATTTGACTCCTCTAAGTTCAACAAACTTTTCCCTTATATTTCACCAAAATGGTTAATTTAAATGAGCACATATGTGCTATCATTATTTTCTTCTAAGAGCAAGGGCCAGTAAGATCAATGGCAAATGACAATGTAGTTTGTTTTTTTAATGAAAATAATTAAAGAGAAGACAGCATTTTAACAGTCTCAAGTAGACAATGATTATCTGGCATTGGTGCAAGACTGCTTAACTGTCTAGAGTGGTAGAGTGAAGTCGCTCAGTCGTGTCCAACCCTTTGCGACCCCATGGACTGTAGCCTACCAGGCTCCTCCGTCCATATAATTTTCCAGGCAAGAGTACTGGCGTGGGTTGCCATTTCCTTCTCCAGGGGATCTTCCCTAGCCAGGGATCGAACCTGGGTCTCCCACATTGCGGGCAGACACTACCATCTGAGCCACCTGGGAAGCCCCAGAAGGTAACAAAACTCATCCTGAATAGGAGCATGGCAACAGCAGCTGAAACAAAAGACTAAAACCAACTATCAATTTCCTTAAGCCTTCAACTTCTTAAAGAAAACTCCTCTTCACTTTTTAGTCACTATTTAGCAAAAACATCAATGACCAAAAGCAAGTATTGTTCCTGTTTTTAGTGAATCAACCAACATTCTTAAAAAAAAAAAAAAAAGATTTATATAGTCTGAAAGGAAGCCAGAGCATCCATAAGTAAAACTGGAATCCAATATGGAAGTTAAATTTAGCATGCTTGGAGTTCAGAGAGTCCATTTATAAGGTAAAAGTTAGGAAAAGTCAGGTTAAACATAACACTGGTACTTTTAAACACCTTTTTTGAGAAATGCGATGGGATTTTTCTATCACTGCTAATTTACTTAGAAATTACATGCTTTCCCAAGTTAAATCCACCCTTCTAAATACAGAGTATGCTCAAAACATTCAACCAGCTACCTTTAATCATATAATAAGACTTCTGGTCTAAATTTATTTTGTTAAATTTCTTATTCTAATCAGTTGTCCTTCAAAACTAAGAAGAAAAAATACTTTTTCTAAATATGTTCAAATCAGGGAAGAATATATTCTTTAATCACAAACAAAATTAAAACTAAGGAAACTAAAACACTAAAAATTTTTGTTACATTATTCAAACACTGTTAATACTATTCCACTACCTAAAGGATCAACTTAAACTAATTTAGCTTTGTGTGTAATTTACAATCTCCCTTTTTTGGTTCTGGCCATTCAACAAACATTTTATTGTGCATTTACCCTATGTCACTGTTCTACATATAAAGGAAACAATACATCTTAGCTCCTGAGCTCAATAAACATCCAGTCCAATAAAAGTGAATAAGAGAAAAAGGTAATTAAGATTAAATCTGACAGTCCTCATAATATTTACTAGTTACCGAAGCGTTTTCATTTATCTCTAAAAATTCTTTGCTACTTTTCCCACCAGGAGGTGCAACTTAACTCTCCTCTTAAGCAGTGATTTACTTCTAGGGACAGACAGTAACTGTTCAGTGGAGAAACCTGGCCATCATCCCCTAAACTGAGTGGCCAAGGTTAGTATCATCAGTACTAAGACATGTTGAGATGATGTCCTTCCCAATATGATGTGATTATAGAGAGGCATATCTCCTGTATTCTCCCCCAAATTCCATAACCTCAATCTAATCATGAGAAAGCAACACACAAACCAAACTAATAGACAGTGGACAAAAGACCTGACAGTACTTCCAAAATGCCAGTCAGGAAAAACAAGGAAAAGCTAGATTGTGGGAGACTAAAGAAACGTGACAGCTAACTGCAACAGGCATCCTGAACTGCCCTCTGAACAGAAAAAGAAGGTAAGTCGGAAAACTAGAGAAATACAGATGAAACCTGTAGTTTACTTAATGGCGTTGTGCCAATTCTTAGTTTGACAAAGGCACTGTGGTTATAAAAGGTGTTAATAATAAGGGAAACTAGGTGAAGGTTATACAGGAACTCTTTGCAATTTCTATAAATCTAAAATTATTTCAAATTAAGAGAACAGAATAATCCACTATCCAGGAACAAGGCAGATTTTGGTTTGGGAAGAAAACAAGTGGTTCAGTACAGCTGTCATGGGGGGGCGGGGGGTGGCAGGAACTGAGGGTAATGTCATAAGAGAGAAAAGCAGGAACCACGTATCCTCAAGATTTAGCTCAAATTCCACTAGTTCCAACCTAGTGCTTAAGTGACTTCCTCTTCTGAAATCACTTCCTATACAACCAATTGTACATAACCAAGTACCACCTGGGAATAGTACAGAACTTAACTTCATAAAGTAGCCATGGGGATTATATCTAATGCATGCCAAGTGCTCAACACAGTAAGTGCTCAATAAATGTTAACCATTACGACTGAGGTTGTAATGTTATCATCACCAATACAACAATAATGACAATGACGATGATAATGACAATACTCAAAGATTACTGCCTCCCCATGGCTAGTTTTCAAGACTTTTACTTTTTAGTGATCTTTCCCAGTTAAGAAGAGAAAAACGAAAATTTCTTCTTGCTATGTTCTTACTAATAGCTAGGAAAAATACCTATTTTACTAATAATAGCAAAATCTTGATGTACAATTGCTTTTTTCCCCATACAAAGAGCCATAATAAGGTTAGTCAACATATATGAAAAGATACTTGGAGTCAACAATGAAATAGAAGTTTAAGAACTGCAGAATGGGGAAATCAAAGGGATGTCCCTGAAACTTCAATATAACCAAACTTCCAAATCTCCCATGTTTCACATATGATCAACTGCAGATTGACAGCATTCAAGGAAGGGAAAACAAAACTTCCAGCAAGTTTCAAAATAAGAATATAAAAGATAAGGAACATGAGCATCTGTGGATTCTGGTCTTCACTGACTGCAGGGACCCTAGCACCAATCCTCCTTGGGTACCAAGGGACAGCCGTACATTCTTTCTTATTTTCTTAACTGGGATGTTTAATATCTGAAATGTTTCAAATATCCCAAAGAAAAAAACAAGCAACTTAAGGCTGGTTTTCAATTATTTCAGGCATTTTTTTCTTCATCTCGTAATTTCACCAATTCTATGTCCATGTGAAGCTCTCACAGTGGTAGTATACGCTATGCTGGTGGTCAAAGTTGTGTTGAGACCAAATGTGAAAGTTTAAAGAGGTCCTTTGTACACAAGGTATTTTGCAGTGTATACAAACTATTGCCAATAATACTGTGTAGGACCACACATGGGAAATGTTAATTCCTGCATCAAATATTCCTGATATTGAAGTTCTGGTGGGCTATAATGAATGTTCTCCAACATCCAATTCATATTCTGTAAGAGACGAATCTGAATCAGCCGGAATGAATTTAGATACTCAACAGTATGTCTGAGATGGCATAGCGTAAAAGTAAAAAAGAAAAGCTCATCTAACTTATGTGAAAAGTTACAGCACATAATATACAACTCTGCCCATGTTGTTTAGATATTAAACTATTAGGAGCAGACAGTAAAGTTGCAAAGTTATTTGAGTTGTTTCTTCCAAGAGAGAAACTCTTTTTCAACTGAAACATCAATGTTCTAATGTTTCTGTAAATTACAGAGATTTCCAAGATAGAGTGATAATTCAAAAAGGATATCAGATACCACCTTACCCAAGTGACCAAAGTTAACATCACCAGTGACGTCCTGTGGATAACATTCTACCATCCAACAGGACGTAGTAAAAAGAGCACTCACCGTTGTGGGTTTTCTCCTCAAAACTCTAATCATGAAAAAATATCTGACAGACCTAAACTGAGGGACATTTTACAAAACACTTAATTGGTACTCCTTAAAACTACCCAGATGAAGGAAAACAAGGAAAGACTGAGGAATGGCAAGACCAGAGAGGATTATGGGAGACACGATGACTAAGAGTAATGTGGAATCCTGGACTGCATCCCAGAAAAGCCAAGGACATTAATGGAAAAACTGGTAAAATCTGGATAAAGTCAGAAGTTTAGTTAATAGTAATGTACCAATGTTGGTTTCTTAGACTTATGTACCACAGGAATGTTAAGATGATAACATGAGAGGAAGCCTGGCTGAGGACTATAGAAAACTCTCTAAACTATCTCTGCAAGTTTTCAGTACACCCAATGTTATTCCAAAATAAAACATGTAATAAAAAAAAATAAATAAAAACTCCAGAAAAACTTGTTTATAAAAGTTATCTAGGAACAAACTTATGGCTGCCAGGGGTATGGGGGGCTGGGGGGAAGGGACAGTTAAGGAGTTGCGGATGGACATGTCCACACTGCTATATTTAAAATGGATAACCAACAAGGACCTAGTGTATAGCATATGGAACTCTGCTCAGCGTTACGTGGCAGCCTGGATAGGAGAGGAGTTTGACGGAGAACAGATACATGTATGTATGGCTGAGCCCCTTCCCTGTTCACCTGTGACTATCACAACATTGTTAATTGGCTATACTCCTGTACAAAACAAAAAGTTTTTTAAAAAAAAAAGTTATCCAGAAGCCACAGATAAACTTTATTGGAATAAACACTATCACTAATGCATTCAATCACCAAGCTAAGTTTCATAAATATTTCAAATACACCACCAAGAAGAAAAATCTGGGGAAAAAAAAGAAAAGAAAGAAAAATCTGAGATTAAGTCACAGTATTATAAAGAACATGACAGTCATTAAGTCAACCACTTTAACTTAAGACTCTTCAGTTCAGTCACTTCTTGCTACTTACGGAACAAAACCCCAACTCCTACAAGGCTCTAAATGACACAGCCCCTTGTTTCTCACTGAGCAGGATTTATTCAGATAGCCAAGCTTTCCGAGAGTTGCTAAACAACGGCAGGCTCATTCCCACCTTAGAGATGGCCTTTGCACTTGGCTTTCTTCTACTCCTGGCTCTCAAACAGCTGAATACACCTCAGTACCAGGGACTCTGAAGGGACCCATTTAAGGTGGGTTACCACCTGCTAAAGTATGTTTATTTCTTCCACACTACTTAACACAATTTATAATTATTTCACCTGGTTAACTATCTTATGTTTCTCTCCTCTAGGTGTTCACTAGGTTGTCTCTCAATATCTGGCAAAGTTCCTGAAATAGCTGGACTCAGTAAACATCTTTTGAATGAATGAATGAATGAATCTACCAACTTGTAAAAACTATTCTCAAGACAAGACATGACTGTCTAAAGAATTCCATCCCATGAATGGACAGTTCTATCAGAATAGTGAAGTAAATCTTCTTTACTCTTTATTTCTATTTTTAGTAGATCTTAGTTCTGTCCTTTGGAACTTTAATCCTCCCTCCTTAAGACAGCTCTAAAAATATCAATCCACAGCTACATCACACTGACTCTTCCAAACAACACATGTACTTTTCTTTTTTTTTTTTCCACATGTACTTTTCAAAATGCCCCCCAAAGCTCCCTGAATTGAAAAATATTTAATATTTTAGTAAAGCCTGTATGTGCCCTGCTGGTTATCAACAGCTCACATTTACCTTACCCACCTGCTCTGTCATACGCACCAGTATCTCAGAACAGGTGCTTTTCACAAATTATGCAAGAGGAAAAGGGATGACAAACAGGATTTAACTCTTCTAGAATACGTCAGATACTAAAGCTGTTTGATCCATGAGGTCAAGCCCTCAAAATGTGTGTATAAACCTGAACTCAACCTTTTGACGTTTCTTCTAACTCTCTAGTATCACCCTTTCACCTTATTGCTACTGCCCACATTTCATTCAAACCTCCATTATCCATTCTGTTTTTCCTGCTTCTAGACCAAGACAGACAGATAGATTTTATACCTTCATACCTCTGCTGGGGAACCTAGAATGACACACAACTGCTTCAAGTTTAAGCCTCTTTTTTTCAAGCATTCGGTCTTCCATAATCTGACTCTATTATTATTTCAGACCATTCCCCCAAACTAAGTCTTTGTTCTAAGTGACAGGACTCATTTTTCTCTGCCTGTGTCACCTGCTTGTTCCTAAATCTACGCCTCTGCATTTTATGAGTTCACCTTTCCTCAACCAATGAGTCACAAACTTCTAAAACTTAAAAGCACTACCCTACTTTCTAAAATAAAAATAAAATAAAAGCTCTTGGTCAGCAATTTTTCCAATGATCAAATATTTTCCTATTTTTAATAGTTTTTCCGTTGTCTTATCATGGAAAACAAAAAGGCTGTTGATTGATTAACACTTCCACATGCTTCTTTCAATACCAAGGGCAAATCAGGTGTATTAAAAGAAGACCATTATAATTCTTAAGTGCCCTTAACCAGGCTTAAAAGTTACACTGGGACATGGAAACTTCAAGCCAAGCTAACAACAGCTGTAAGAGTACTCAAGACAGTGAAAATTAACGAGCACATCAATAAATGTACAAAGCAATTTACATGTAAATTTTCAAAACAGCACTTTTTATATGCTAAGGACAATAATACCTTAAACTATTAAAACTTCCCTGTCCTCTCTTTACTAATCAAAATGAATATATATGTCCCTAGGCCAAAACATTTGCTTAACTACCATACTTAACAAAGATACTATTAGGTACTTGTGAAAGACTATTTCTAAAATTAGTAGAAGAAATATCTGTTGCTTTTAATGACTAAAAATTTTATTCATCTATATCAACAGGTTAACTAAAGTTTAACATTTCAAGTTCAAAGACAAAAAGCAAGGCAATTTATCAGATTCTGTGATTAGTATAATTTATTCATCATGGGTGAAGTAGTTAAAAAACTTTCCATAAATTCTCAAAGATGCTCATCAAAACCACTTAATACCAGCTGAAGGGAAACCAATAGCAGCACCACATTCTCAAAACATGAAATATATATTTTAAATGCATATATTTATATCAAACAATAATTAATTGAATTATGCCAAACAGCATTATAGTGCCCCATTACTATATGATAAACAAAAGTGTAATTATGATCCAAGCAAAAATCTAAAGAGAAGCAAAGTCAGATGAACTTGATACTCAACTGCTGTACTTTCAAGCTTTTAATTTTGTTTAAAAGCTTTTCTCGTTCTAAGGATTGCTGAGCTGTTGAACTTGCACCTCCCCAGAATTTCAGCTTGGCCAGGGCCTTTCTTTTCAAAAATCTCTCTGCAGTGAAAGAAATTATGGTCTAAATCACAAAGATGACAAGAAACCTTAGCAATTTAAATAGACAAGCCTTGAAATAATATTGTGATCAAAGTATCAAGCAGCCTAATAAAACCCAGGTGGCTCATGCTTATCATATATGGTACTCATTACCACAATTGCACTATTTAATCCACTTCCTGGTGTCAACAAAAACTTTCTGTTATTAATTCCCTCCAGTTATGGATCTGCTTAAGTTACTGAAGTTTTCTGATAAGACAGCTCTTTGTCCAAAAAAAATTTTTAAAAGAGGGAGCAGGTCTCGTTTTAAATGTTTCAGAACTAGAGGCATGGCTGGTAAAAGTCACAGAAAGCACAGTGGCTTTGTATTATTAGTCATCTCTATAAGGTTACGTTCATTCCTAAGGAGGTACCAGATGACTCACGATTAACACAGTTTTATAAGGGCTCCTATGTTTATATCAAAAAGGTAACCATATGCATACACAAAGAAAAGCTTTACAAGTTATAAGCCTCAGATTCAAACAAGAGATTTACCTACTGACAAAGCTATAGAGGTTAGATTCTGCCAGTCAATTCCTTTTACCCATACACAACTTCTCCATCATTCACATGGTTACAACTTGTAAGATTTTGAAGCAATTTTCCCATTTATAGGTCTTACTGACCTTTTTAAAAAGTATTTAAATGTTTCTCAGGAAACTTGTTTTATAGTATAATTTCTTTCCAAAAAGATTCCATTTAGGCAAAGTAAAAATGTTAGCATTATTACATCTATCTCAACAACGGTGTCAAACACTAAAGCAGCATAAAGATTCTATCCCCCCCCCCCAAAAAAAAACTGAGAAAAATAATAACAGGGTGGCAAGATCATGGTTACTGTCTTTGGATTTTCTACTTGGTCTCAAGCACAGGTACCACGATATCCAAAAGGTGAAGCTGAGAGCTGAATGTGTTTCAAGCCTCCAGTTCACAGACAGCTGGCTGCACTGGGTACAAAGAAAAACCACTCACTGCTCAGCGTTTCGTGAGTGGCACCCAGTGTTCACACAGATTCCTTACAACTAACACATCGCCTTCCTTTCCACACTCTTCTCTTTCCCTCTGCTCGCGCAGATGGCGGGCACAGCAGCGTGGAAGCACTGCACCACACGCCACCTGAGCATACTGCGTACTCAGTCAGGAAGGAGTTCACACGACAGGCTTCATCAGTGCTGTCTAAGTCATCTGCAGAGCAACGTATTCTAGAAAGTCTTCCTGTGTCATCAGTCACAGACTGATCTCCAAAGTTAAATTAAACCATCTATTCAACCTATTGTTTGTAACTGCATTCGACAGCATTTAATAAGAACGTATTTTTCCTCCCTTAACCTAACCAGATCAATTTATACTTTCAATTAGGTCCTTTTAGCACTGAAACAGGCTTAAGAGTGCCTGAGCTGACTGTATATATTCAACTATCACCAATTTTCTGTTGATCTGAAAGGTTAGAATTGCCCTTCATTTTGATTTAATACCTCGTATACAGGCACAGACTTAAGAAACTTTCTGAATCTAGTGTTAAATTCAACAACCCAGCTGTGCTGCTAGTAATGATAACACCAAAAAGTCGCCTTTAAGTAAATACATCACGCTTACATGTCACAACTATATGTATCTATATCCCTCACTCACAACGATTTCAACAAAACACTGGGAATATGGAAAACCCTCCTAAACTACGCTGAATTAACATAATAGATGAGCAGGTTGGAATTTCTAGTTCTGGATTAGCCACTCATTTTAGACTTGAGCCTCTCTAGGCTTCAGCTTCCCATGTGTACAACAATCACAGAAGTTCCTCTTGTGATCCACTCTGCAAATGTGAAAACTGAGACCAGAGGCCCAGGATTACAATCAGTAATAAACCATAACTTCACCAGAACTCCATCTAAATTTCAGTACGTTTGCAAGATCTGTATATAAATGATTCAAAAATTCTTCTCAACCAAGAGCTGTAACGGTAAATGTGTACACACACCATTTCCACACATGTGGAACTGGCTGCAACTTATTTTTTATCTAGCTGCCTGTAGGATGAGGAGACAAGAAACAAACACAAATCTGGATCCTAGCAAAACATCAGTCTCACAGTTAATCATGTCAAACATCTCCTCAAGGAGCAGGGAAGCAACCCAGACACGCTTACAGTGATTTTAACATTTCACAGTATGTCTAATACCATCCCATTCCTCACTCATACACCAGAAAAAATGGCTAATACCCATAAAGGTGTTACGTCACCACTCTTCATATAACCCTTCACTCTCTTCTAATAATGAATCTTTGCAATGTTTCATTTTATCTGTGTTTCAAAGTAGGAATGGTGGTAAGAGTGGTATGAGGAGGGAAAGAAGAAATTTCTAAGTTAAGGAGAAATAATTCACCTTAGCAAAAGTCTTGCTCACACACTTTTAAAACTGAGTATATTTGTTTACAGATTAAATTATTAACAGGAAGTTTTACCTAGATTTGGGAACCCCACCCAAGGATATCCAAAATAAATATAAAATATTTCTAATACAAAAATGAAAAACATGATAATTTACAAATCTTGAGGAACCACGTTATTTTACAAAATAATGGAATTACCCTGAATCGCAAATCCATAGATATGCAGATTTACAGACACGTATTTATAATCCTAAATCATTCTTCAACTACACAAAAACTTTCCAGAGATTTGCAGCTGAACAGCAACATAATCTTCACTTAGTATACTAACAAGTGTGCTAACATAATTTCACAATTTCTGATTTCATAATTTCTGATTTCACTAACATAACAGGCTAACAAATCTCCCCACGCTTCAAGTCACAAACACTGCTCAAAACAGCTATATTCTTGAAATAATGAGCACCTCAGAAAATATCCTTAGCAGGGGTAGACACGAAATGGCCACTGGAAATGCCTGGCACATAGTTCCCCCTGAAACAATGACTTGATGAATGTATAACAAAGGGATAAAGAAAGAAAAGAAAAGGAGAAGGTAAAGTGAGAACAGAGCTACCTGGAAGCTACAGTAGCCTGAGGACAAATGCTATTTGTGGGGGGACTGCCGCGGCCGCCTTTCCTGCTTGCTGGGGTCACTGACATGTGCCCCAGGCCCAAAGCCCCCACTAGGACCCCGCTGCTGGACTCTTAAAACCACTAGTGCTGCTTGTGGGACTAGCAGCCTGCCACCCAAAACTATGTCCTCGAGGTCCTCACCCATCCAATTCTACAAAACAGAAACAAGACAGATACATTTCTGCAAAGACCATGGAAATAGCTGTAATCCTCTCACCATTCAAAGAGGAAAGAAAGATTGTCTGTATATTAAAATGTCTGCAGGTTAAATATGAGAGAAAACAAAGGGTGAATATGTAGAGGGTGAAAAGAGGGGGGATGCAGGGTTGCATTATAAACTCAGGCCATTATATTGTTACTTAAGTCAAAATAAATATTGCCTTTGTTTTCAGAAATATTAGAAAGCATCTAAAATGTACTGAGTAAAAATTACTGATTAAAAAAAAAAAGGCAGCAAATAATTCTCATGTTGAAACGGAATAAAGGTATGAATAGATCAGTCTAAAACTGATAATAGGTAAGTCTTGGAGAGTAATCTCAAACAGATAAAGTTTCAAGAGCTATGAAAATTTCACCTAGAGAGACAGTACAAAACAAACAGAACACTTCACTCTATATTAAAAGGGCAACTTGCAAAACACAGTATTAGCACCAAAACATCAAACCTAACTATAATTAATCTATCAATCTATAAAACTTGCAGGTAAGATAGCGTGTTGAATTGGGGAGTGAAGCCAGGTAACACTTCTCCTGGGTAAGATAGAAAGCTAGCTTTAACTGTGATGATTAGGACAATTTTCAATCAAACAGAAATAGCAAGGATCTTTTGTTACACACTAGCTTTGACTTTTTGACATTTTAATTAGTGCCCAAACAGTTCATTTTTAATGGTTATTATCTTAAAGTTTAGTAACAAATTCAAATATCTATACCTAATGTCACTGTGGTTCAAAAGTGAGGCTATTTTTATTTAATTAAAATTTAAACCACTGGGAATAGTAATTTAAGGATTACATTTTTAGACTTGGGAAACAGGAATTTTAAATACTATTTAAGTATTGTATCCACCTGTAATTTTCAAATCTTAAAGTATTACTTTAAGTCTGCACAAAATTTGAACAGGTTTTACTTGGCTTCTTTCCAAACCATAGCACTTACGCTTCAGGGACCAAGGGAGGGTACAGTGTAAAGCGCTTTAATTTCTTAAAGCAGAAAAATCTTTTACCTTGACCACATTTTCAATAGTATATCCTTCCATGCACAGAAGTTTCTCAATTCACTTAAAAAGCGAGGGGAAAATCCTAAATTTTAAAACATGAAGTAAACACAAAAAATATTTTTCGAGCTTTTAAAAAGAAGCAGACTTTGCTCCTACTCTTGTATTTTAAAATCTTGAGACACCCAAACTGGAAGGACGAAAAAGGCATACAAATATCAGGATTGAGGCTTTATATCTGGATTTTACTTCTCATATTCTAATCACCTTAATAAGCCAAAAAACTAAACATATAAAATATGGTTAAGGTTATTAAGTTAGTTTCAAATCACAAACCATAGCTTTATGAGTGATCAAAATAATTTAAGAAGGCAATAATCTAAAGTTCATTACCCTGAATATTCAGCAATAAATCATTCAGTGTGAAGGATGTAACATTTTCAAAACACTACCGTGAATAACCACCAAGGATCAGTACCCTGGCGACTGTGGCATAATTCAGAGCACAGATTCTCTCTGGTTACCTGACTATACAGTATGTCATTGAAAATGAAACATATATGAAATAGTTTATTAAATATTTAAGATTTATCAAGCATCCTATTTAAAAACCTATTAAATATTTTAAATAGAGCTAAATGAAGCAAGGGTCCTGAGTCTCTATAAACAAAGCACTCAATTACCATCAGGCATCTTTTTATGTATCAGAAGAGCCTAGATGTCAAAGACAACTTCACTACCTGACAGAAAATCAGCAACAAAATTTGAAAAATACTATCAAGGGACATAATCAGCTCTGAATTATAAAGATGACAAATTGAATATATATTAAATAGTTTGTTCTTTATTTATAGAGATGCTTGTGTTATTTATGAGGGCCCAAAAATGTGAATAACTTAAACAAACTCACAAGACATAACTTCCTTAAAAATTACTTAAAATGTAACTGATAATTATCTGCAAACTCAAACTTTACCTCCCGCGTAACTGTAAAGTCATCTCCCAAAAGGAATGAGTAGCTCATATCTGAGTGTTGCCATCATTTTTTCCTTTCCTCATTCTAAACTTACATCAATTCTATTTCACAATTCTTTACACACTTGTCTCTCCCACCTAAAATCTTTCAAAGCAGTAACTAGATTTCGTATCTGTATCTTTTTCACCACCCACTCAATGTAATTTGCTGGATAAAAGCTGAAAAGAAATTTTTTCTAAGATATCTGAAACATTTTTATCATACCTCCCCCACTTAATGATTTGAGATCACAAAGTAAACTTGCTCCTACTTCTCCAATAAGCTTGAAAACACACTCCAATACGGTCTACATAAATTTTCAATATTTCTACCAAGAAAAGTTCTTTGGGAGAAAAAATAAAGCAATAAAAGAAATGGATTTTTTAAAAAAAACTAAATTTGTCAAACATATCACAGTGATCACTGACTGTTCATACAGATAGGAGATAATACAAAATAATAAGTAAACATCATGTCTTTTCACAAAATGTCCCCATCGGTCTGAGAAAGTATGAAAAGCTTTCTCTATTCTGACTCAGTGCTTTCCTGAACTCAAAAGCAATACACAGCTGAAACAGTAACCACTGGCTAGGTTTAAAGCAATTTTGCCCTCACCCTGTGGGCTGCAAGCAAAGGAGAAGGTGAGACTTCAGGAAGCAAGTAATTAAGCAGAGACTTTCTCCAATGTAAACTGCGGCTTAGCAAGGTAGAAAGTGTGGAAAATAACGTAACTATACAAACCCACTCTCTCTGAATCCAGTGATACCAAAATAAAACCTATGCCATGAAAAATTACTGTGATTACATTTTATTTTAATTACATTTTTGCCAATCTATACTTTAGACTTTAAAAAGTCTGTTGAAGGCTACACTACTGCCTTTCTTTCAGAAGCTTAATGATAAAGTGATAGCGTATGGCAGTGTTAAGTAGTGTTTCTTGCTCTAACACTAAACTTGAGTAATAAAAAAGAAAATAATTTTCAAGTACCTGAAAATAAACAGAAAGGTTAAGAGCTATGTGTGTGTGCGTATTGCTTCGCTGTGTGAAATTACTTCAGTAATTACAGTCAGTACAGTCTCAGGCATCAGCTCATTCCCCTGACTCCATTTTAGTAGCACAATAGTCTTCATGCTTCATTTCTCTAAGAAACTTTTTTGAAGGCCAAGGATCACCCTTTGTGACTGACTTAATAAGAGCAAAATTTTCAAAATTGTCTATTCTAAATATGAAAATTATGGATTTGGCTCTGATTCAGAACAAAGTAAGCCTCTTATATCACCTGCAATATTATATTGATTTAGTTGACTGAAAAACAAGACAGTGAGTTATTGGATCTGTGTTTAATTCACTGCACTTTATAACATATTTAAGGAATCTGATTGTATAAAACAGTATCTGAATCTTATCAGATGAAAATATTTTTCCCTTTTAGCAAGCCTCGGGTTGCGTGTCTGAGAAAACAAATTAGTCTCTAGTTCTCCTAAGCTTGATAATAGTGCCCCCTAATGGGAATTTTAGTATGAGTTTTTCTACTTAATTTTTAAAAAATCATATATTCTCTAATAGAGCACATTATCTCTCTAGAAAGTAAATTCTGTAACATAAAAGTGTATCAAGATTTAAACCACTCAATGAGTTATCACATATGCAAAAAAAGAAAAGTGAAACTTCATGCCAACAGTTTCTTATTTTCTGAATCACCTTACTGGAACATAAATCCACTGTAGCACTAACCAAAATGTTAACCTCATAAGGAAATTCTCCTTCAGCTATGTTCCGAGTATTCAGTAAGTGAGCAATTAATATGTGCTTGATCAGTTAGATAAAAACTGGTTCAGAAGTGAGTTATTCAGAGTTACACAGATCCTAACTGTAAAGCCGAGACTTCCACCTGAGTTTTCTGGCCTCATACCACTGTCTTTCCACAACACCTGGTCACAAATCTACAACCATAATCAAAAGCCTTCCTTTCCTACTATCTACAGATGCGTGTTGTGAGCTCAGTCAACTCAGTTGTGCCTGATTCTTTGCAACCCCACGGACTGTAACCCGCCAGCCTCCTCTGTCCATGGGATTTTTTAGGCAAGAACACTGAAGTGGGTTGCCACTTCCTCCCCCAGGGGATCGTCTCTATGCGGGGATCAAAACAGCGTTTCCTGTGTCTCCTGCATTGCAGGCAAATTCTTTACCATTGAGCCATCAGGGAAGTCCATTATCTACAAACAGTTCTCCCAAATATCAGTAATTCAGTATGTGGGGGTTTTTTTTTTTAAAGGAAAAATGCAGTAAAATTAAAGCAAAAACTACCATTCTGATATTTCCAGGTGCACCAGTGAAATAAACACCCAATAATACCAGCATTTTCATTATTGTGCACACAAACAGTCTAGACAGAGAGTCAGCATCAAGGGCAACATCTAAAAGAAACAAACAAAAAGCCATCAATTCATGATGAAAAGAACTATCTAACTTTATGAGTGGGAAAATAATAAGAAAAAGTGATATATAAAAAAGAAAAGGTCAGTTTTTCTTAAAGAACCAGACCGTAAAAAAAAAAATTTCAGGCCAGGTATCCATATGATCTCTGTCACAACTACTCAACCAAGCCATTGTGGCAGGAACACAGTCACAGAAAATACATAGTGCATGGGCATGACAGTGTTCCAACGGAGCGTTCCAGCCCGGATGGGAGGGGAGTTTGGGGGAGAATGGATACATGTATACGTATGGCTGAGTCCCTTTACTGTCCCCCGAAACTATTACAACATTGTTAATCGGCTATAGTCTAATACAAAATAAAAAGTTCAAAAACAAATTCATATGCAAAAGCAGGCCCACAGATCACAGAATCTCTAGTTTACACTGGGCACAATAACAAACCAAAAAAAAAAAAACACACACACAACATGATTCAAAATACATAATCACTAAAATTATTAAATGTTTGGTGTGTTTTACTTCCTTAGGGTGAAAGGCAGAGCAAAAGATCCTTCCCTGAACAAATATTAGTTTTAGCAAGCATAAAACAACAGAAAAGCAGTAAGCAAAACAATAGGCCTTTAGCATTATTTAAAATAATAAACATGCAGAACTATAATGGAAAAAATTAGCTTTTATCAAGTTTGATAAAAATCTAATGGTGACTGCATACTAATGTCCATTAAGATAAATAAACAGATTAAGTGAGAGAATCTAAAACTCAAGAAGAAATACTGGGGACTGTCTTAGATTTTTCACATACATAAGAAAAATGGCAAGTCCTACTAGTTTCCAAATTAGCTTTCCTTGTCTGGAAAATGGAATGGATAAAACCTTCAACTATGCAGAGTAAATGATTATAGAAAATGCACATTTAATACACAGCAAACAATGCCCTGTAATATTTTTATTATTTAATGCTAAATTGAAGTCTGTTGTTACTTCAGTGTTATTTTTAAATGAGCTTCTTAAAGCATATGTTAATGAAAAGACACACGGGCCAATTATCCCAAGTCCATAAGAGAAGTTAGCATCCAATGATCAAATCTTTGCTTGGTTCATCTACCGTAATTGCACTAAACATTATTTCTTGCTCATATTTCAAATTAAGAATTTTAGGACTTCCCTAGTGGTCCAGGGGTTAAGAATCCGCCTGCCAACGCAGGGAACACAGGTTTGATCCCTGGTCTGGTAAGATTCCACATGCCGTGGGGTCACAACTACAGAGCCTGTGCTCTAGAACCCATGCTCTGCAGCAAGAGAAGCCTCCACAATGAGCAGCCTGTGCCATGCAACCAGAGTCCCCCACTCTGTGTAACTAGAGAAAGCTCACACACAGCAATGAAGACCCAGTGCAGCCAAAAAGAACTCATTAACAAATAAACTGAGGATTTTATAAAACAAAATTAACTACTTGAGAAAACCATGAGACAATGTGAACTATTCAGGAATGGACCCTGCTCCCAACTGTGCCACTAACAGGGAAACTGAGTAAGTCACTTCAAATGAACTCTTAGGCTCACTTATAAATCAAAGAAAGTATGCTAGCAAGCCATGGTCTTCCAAATCTAAAATAGTTATTACTGAATTATAATTGTGCATCTCCAGATATGGTGGTGAATATGGGAATAGAGATATCTAAATACTGCCAGAATAGACTGAAGAGAAATTTCAACCATAATCTTGTGTTTTACACACATTTAATAGGAATATTACAGCCATTCAAATGAAACAGGGAGATTCTGGCTGGCTTAAGATAAAAAATTTAAAAACTTAAAAACATTTTTAAAGAATTCAAATACTTAAATGCCTAGAATAAAACAGCCTTGGTTAGTTTCTAAAAGTACTACTTCAATTAAAATAAGATGTGTAGACCAAACTGCAATATCAAGGTATCAACCTCTGTAAGAATATACTTTGTGTTACTATACGTTCAATGTACTATGAGGACATGAAGTCAAATGAGCTAACATTTTATCAAAGTTAAAAGTGATCAATAAAATGAATGAAAGGAACTTAAAAAACATTTACCATAGCATCAAAAAGAATAATATACTTAGGAACAAACTTAACCAATGCAGCAAAACACTTGTAAGCTGGAAATTACAAAACACTGCTGAAAGACAAAACCAAAGGAAAAGACATCCATCTTGTATTCATGAACTGGAAGATTTAATACTGTTACACTGTCCATAATACCCGACGTGATCTACAGATTCAGTACAATCCCTATCAAAATACCAATGGCATTTTTTTTTTCTTGCAAAAATAGGAAAAAAAAACTATCTAAAATTTGTATGGAATCTCAAAGGACCCTAAATAGCCAAAATAATGTTGAGAAAGAAAAACAAAGTTGGAGACCTCACACTTCTTGATTCCAAAACATATTACAAAGCAACAATAATCAAGAGTACAGCACTAGCATATAAATCTTAGAAGAAAATACACGGAAGAACCTTCGTAATACTGGTCTTCGCGATGATTTCTTGGAGATTACACCATAAGTATAGCAAACAAAAGCAAAAATACACAAGCTGAATTATATTAAAGCTTCTGTGCAACAAAGAAACACCAAAAGTGTGAAAGAAAGATAATACCACAAAAAGGAGTAAATACGCAGAATATATAAAGAACTCCTTCAACAAAACCCTAAGAAATTAGCAAAGGACTTGAAAAGACATTTCACCTTCTAAAGAAGACATAAAAGCAGCCAACAAGCATATGAAGAGGTGCTCAACATCACTAATATTAAGAAAATGTAAATCAAAACCACAATGAGAGACTGACTCACACCTGTCGGAATGGCCATCATCAAGACAACAAATAAGTGCTGACAGAATGTGAGAATTCGGACAACCTAATTTTCAACTAGATCTTTTAAAAAATCCTTTAGGATGCTGACCTTGGCCTTTGGTAAGATCTTTTTAACTACTATTGGCCTTTGCTAACAAAGCAATTATACCTGCAGCACAAAGATTCTGAAATGCTTAAGGAGTATGTTCTTTCTGAAGTAGACAACTCATCTCTTCTTAAACAGTAAGTCAAAAAACTACAGAAGGAAATGGGTGTGGGACATAGCGACGATTTCTGTCCTTCACACTGTAATTGGTAAGCTGCTTTCACAATGAGAAAGTTAACATCAGCACAGCTCCTATCCAAATTATCAGAATCACAAATCCCAAACAACTAAAGGCCAAACCAATCAAGTTTTTGATAATATAACTTCATTTCAGAGAATCTGTAGAATATTTTTCAAGAGACTGAGAACTAGGTTATTCTGATGAGCTCCCGGTAACAATTATCAAAGGTTATGGTGAACACTGGATCAATAACCATTTGTGTGAGTATCCTTACCTTCATCAAAGTCAGCATCATCTTCAGTGTGCTGAGGGAAAGGAAAGCAGTTGGTAATCTCAAGTCGATCTTCTACAACAAGGCCCAAAAGCACTCCTTGAACCACTTCAGTTCCTTGTCCTTCTTCCTGGTAATGTTTGATAATCTTTAATACCACCTAAAAGAAAAAACAGAAGCTTAAATATCACTCTTATAGTTTACACTTCCTTTATTTCAAAGAAAAAACAAAACTATACTGATGAACCCACAGTTCTGACAGAACTGACCTAATTTTTTACAAACCATTTCCTTTACCCTTACCTAAAAAAAAAATCTTACATAGTCTAAACACACACCTGAAACTCTTGGAATTTGAAGATGTGTCAAACATGTCCATGTGGGCTTCCCTGGCGGTTCGGTGGTAAAGAATCTGCCTGCCAATGTAGGAGACCCGGGTTCGATCCCTGATCCAGAAAGATCCCACATGCCATGGAGCAACTAAGCTGGAGAGCCACAACTACTGAAGCCTGCGTGCCTTAAAGCCTGTACTCTGCAACAAAAGCCACTGCGATGAGAAGCTCCCATACCACAACTAGAGAGTAACCCCCACTCACCACAACTAGAGAAAAGTCCGTGCAGCAAAAAGACCCAGCACAGCCAAGAGTAAATTAAAATAAATAAAATGATATTCCAAAAACTGTACATGTAGAACACTTACAACCTTTAGGTCAAAGATGCTTAAAGTTCTGGCATCCAAAAATTCCTTCAGTTGAATCTAACATTACCACTTCTAGCTGAGACTATTACAGAGAAAGTGACCCCGTTAACCTTTGTTAATAGCAATATCCTGCCACAAAAGATAAAAATATCAGTAAGGCACAGAGAAAAAGGCATCAATTATCTGAACATCTAAAAACAGAACCCTCTGACAAACTCTCAACACCTCAAGACGGTTCCTGGACAGAGCATCTCATTAATCAGAGGAAGCAACAACAGGAACATGTATCCAAGAACTTGCTTGGTAACAGAGAACATAAAGATAGCCCAGTCACAGCACTACTTCATTTTTCTCAACAATAAGGATATACCAAATAATCTCTAATGGAATAGCCAGCTCTTCTATTTACTCTCTCCTTTAATATTTCCATTAAAATGAAGAGGTACACTGCATAACTGAATAGGCAATTAATTTAAAAGTTCACAGTAACAGTCATGATTAATAATAATTCCTACAACATGAGATTGTTAATATATTAATGGGCTTTGAACAGTGCTTGGCACATAGTATTATTAACAGCAGTAGACTATTATTCAGTACAAGGACATGGCCTGAAGACTAAAGGGCAATACAGTCTAAAATACAATGGAAAGCTATCAGAGGGAAAAATAAATCTAAGAACAAAATAGAGTTTTACTGATTAGTGTTTAATTTAAAACATGTATATTATTGATAGAAATAAATCATCAGTAACCAGTTACTAATACAGGTTACAATTATCGAACATCATGTGCCAAGCAGTATTCTAATTATTATACCTGTATTATAAATCATGTAATCCTCACAACTACCATAGGAAAAAGCATTATATTATACTCATTTTACAAATAAGAAAGCTGAAACAAAAAAGTTGAGTAAATGGCTGAAGATCACATGTCCAGGAAATGGCAGAACCAAGATTTAAACTCCAAAGCTTATGGGCATATTTTAACAAGAAGATGATTCTCCTATCAGCAGCTTAATTATTAAAACCATGAGTTAGGAACAGACATGAAGCAAAGACTCTGTGATGAATGGACTCAGAAAGACTACAACAGTTTAAGATCCAGACCTTCTAAGTACAGCAAGCAGTCAGCAAGAAAGAGTTTAATGCAGAAGGACACCAACTAGACTGGCAGACCTTCAACACTGTGAAGTGAGAACGTGCGTAAGCCTTACACATCTCTGTATAAAAGACCTCTCCACTTCTTGAAAGGCACAAAAACAGGCTTCAGGGGTCATGCAGGAAGAGGATGAATGGTTTCCAGCTCTAGCATTTGTTAGCTATGACCTTCGGAAAGCTATTTAATCTTCCCAAGTCCTAGATTTCTGACTTGCAAAATGGAACCGTTTCACAGCATTACTTAAAGACTATTAAAAATGAGAAAAATGTACAGTAAATATTTCACACAGGATCTGCCCTGAAATAATTCTCAATGATCAATATTACTGACTTTATCAATAAAAAGAAAACAGAACTGTTTAATTCCCATTCAACTTAACTCTGCCAACAATGATCATTTTCACAATTAAAAAATAAACATCGGTACCTAAGAAGGGATAAACAAAACTGATAAAGAATTATTACAAACACACCTATCAGCTTGCCCAGGTTACCTAGTTTCCTGGATACTGAACCTGGATAATGAACCACAGCTGATATCAAAGTACATGACAGATGCTAGAAGGTATGTGGGCTTAGTGTATATCTTTGCACCAACTGATTCCTAACAGCTGATTCCTACATGCGGGAAACGGAGTATTGATGACTAGAGCCCAGCATAGTTTCACAAAAAGCCAGACCAAAATAACCTTATTTCCCTTTATAAAGAAAACAGAAGTGAGAAAAAAACAATTATTATCTTTAAAAATGAATTAGCATAGTTCAAAAATAGCTTATACTGAAACACTGTCTTACTTTAAACAAAGTAAACTGTGAAGGGGCTGGGAGCAACGTAACCGAACAGCATGGCAGCCTGATATGCCTGCCCCAAGAATCAATGCAATTTATACAGTATCCACAGAAGTACAGTCCTCCAAGTAAGAGAAATTATTATCTCGCTCTTTTCTGCATCACTGACCTGCTACAGCCAGTTCTCTACAATGACCAAGAGAAAAGTTACCAGTAACAGTATTCAACTGAGTAATGGAAAAAGCACAGTGGTTTAACGTCACTGGCTAAAGACAATCAACAAGAGTATGTGTGCCCCCTGAAGGGCTAATTATAAGAGAGAAAGTTTTAAAACCCTGTGATGAGAACCAGTTCCATGAATTAAAATCTCTCTACAGGCTAGGGACAACCACAAAGAGCAGTGTCCAAACAGTGCGGCAGCAGAGGACGCGGCTCACCTTGAAAAGCAAAGCAAGGACCACAGGTGATGGTTCCAGGAAAGAGGGTATCCATTTTAAGGATGAATTCTCTCTAGCATTTCTGGCTGACCAAAACAGAAAGCCTTAGGAAAGGCTTGGTGATCACTGAAATAATTTCCAACTCTAATATTTATGATCTTGCCAATTTAATAAAATCAGATATAATAAAGCATTCAGAAAACAAAAAACTTTTAACAAAACTAAGCAAACTCATTCTTCATTTTGACATTTTCCTATTTCCTGTATACACACTAACATCTCAATTCTTTAGTTCAAAAAAAATGTAGTGGAATTGCATTACAAACTGCAGAGGACATTCAGATGTCAGAAGGAAATTCCTGAGCAGAAGCAACCCACTGACACATAGGCTTCTGCTATTCTATACAAATAATCAAGAACTTACTATATCTAGAAAAACATTCCATAGATTATTGGGTTTTATGAGTAAGACAGAATCCATGTACTGCTCATGGTCTAGATACTCAAAATGTATTTGCTAAAGGAATGAATGGTAAATACCAGTCAATCATTTTTGTCAAAAGCACTCCACTAAGCGCCTCAAATGCAGTTACTCATTAAATCCTCACAATCACTCTATAAAATCAGTAATATTATTTTCCCGTTTTACAGAGGAGGAAACAGATAATCTGACATAGATTTATTACAGCAGGGAGGTGAGATCTGACTTCGGACATGTGGGAAGGTTACTTCACAATAACTGAGTAACTTGAGGTTCCAAATAGGTTTTTTGTAACAAGGCTGCAACAGAATGTGGTGGCAACAGCTCCAGAAGAAGTCTCCATAACAAAGTTGTAGAAACAGGGTTACTACATGGAGTAAAAAAAGTTCAGAGAAGGGTTTACAGGGACAGGCAGCAAAAAGACTGAGGGAATGGTGCTAGTGGGGACATGCTTTGTGCCCCAATCATGCGAAGTCTAATAGCATGAACAACTGCCACTAGTTGGGTAAATTCTTACATAACTAAGATGAAGAGGTTCAGCTCTTTATCTTTAGCAGCACTGTCCTCACTAAGCCACAAGATGGGAATGTTCTACCACACAAGTCCTGTTCTAGTCCTGCTTACTGGCCTTTCATTTTCTCTCCCTCCAACCACTCATATGCTCTGTCCATAAAACAGTGCTGACTGACTTGTAATTAACCCTGCTTATTGATGTCATGCTCCCTATTCTTACTCTTAAAAACAAGATACATGGGGAGCATACCAGCTCTCCAAACAAAAGCACACTCCTCTATTACATTTTGTTTGTAAGCGTCACAAACGATCCCACATGCTCAGGAGCTCTATATCATTTGTTCCTAGCTTATCAAAATGACCAGGGGAGTTTTTTTTAATAAAAGAAGAGAGGTCTTTACTCTGGCGACATATTACAGTCATCAGTGTTTTAAAAATACAGATGTCTGAAACCCAATCTTTGAAAATCAGAGGTAATTAAACTGGGCTGGGGTTCCTATCCTGTATTTTAGGGTTTGGGGGGATGTGGGATTTCTTCTTTTTTTGGGGGGGGGGGTTCTATTTTCATTTTCAGATTCTCCAGGTGATTCTAACATCCTACTTCATTCTAATTTTAATAAGGTAGCATGGACCAGCCTGTCTGTTCTAACACCTCAGGTGATTGCAATTAACTCAACTGATTAAAGCACAAGTCTCCTTCCTTATTTAAGACTCCTTGTGTTGCTAAAAACTGAGTACACTGAGAAATACAGATCCAAGAATGAACCTTTTATTTACAAAAGTATGAAGAGAAACTTAAGCCCTAATTGGAAGGATCTCCATAGTAAAGAAATAAGAGGAAAGGTAAAGTGAGCAGTCCAACTGAGAAGCATTCAAGTGCCCTATCAGAGTTAAGACTTATTCTTTATATCTTGACCCCCTAATTTAAAACTACTTATGACCCTGTGCCGGCCAGGTTACTTTATCCTATATATCAGCGGGTAACCGAAGAGTCTTCTATAAATTACACCCTAAGGGACAGAAACAAACTGACCAGCAGAATCTGAAATTACCAAATTCTTCTATACCTCCCTAACACTGTCATATTCTGGGTTTAAATGCTTATTAAATAACTTCCTTGATGTGACCTACACAACCAGTATTGTTCTTGGAATAAGTCAGCAGTCTCTAGAACCATCTCCTAGCTTTCTGAAGTTTGCATCTTCTCAGGATGGGCAAACCTTAGCAAAGAATCCCAACTTGCAGGACAGTAAACAGATGTCCTATCTGCTGAAAATACCTGAGAGGAATAAATTTTTTTTCCTTACTACCATTTATTATTCAGTGTGGGCAATCTGAAAAAGCAAAACAGACTATCTGTAATCTACAAAGAACAAAATACTGTTTCTTTAAGTGTCTGGCATTTAAAAAAAAAATGAAAACCTAACTTTGTCCAGAGGCTAAGAGCAACAAAGAACGGAACTTCCATGACAGAAAATATATTTTATTATTTATTTATTTATTATTTATTTATTATAAAATACAGAAAGTATTTTATAAGATAAAATATAAATAACAATCTAAAATATACAAATAAATTATACTAGAAGTCAATCAACTTAAACTTTTAGTTAGTTAATAACAAGCATGATCGGTAAAATCTTCCATCCTTCCTAGAAAGGAACATTTAACAGAATCTCTAATCAAAATCACATCAAAAACTTTCAGTTCCACATCAGGGAACAATTAAACCTGGCCAAAATAAAGATTATGCTTTCTGATGAATTGGGGTAATTTTCTATCAAATATGATGTCTACAAAAACTGGTTAGTATAGAAAAACTTGAAAGCCCTGCAGAGAATCACAAGAATTCTACAATTGTCATTTTCTTTCATTCACTCATAATTGGTTCACCCAGATACTTCAGTGATTTCCACAGGCCAGTTATACCTCTGCCAGGCCCTATGAATATGAAACCAAATCAAATACATAAGGTCTTTACTTTCATGGGACTTTTAAGAACACCAGTTCTCAAATTTTTTAGTCAAAGGGCCCTTTTAACACTCAAAAATTATTGTGGAACTCAAAGAACTTTTACATTGATATTTCATACTGAAATTCAAACCAAAAAAATGTTCAAAATACCTTATTCACTTTAAAAAATGCATCCCACACTAACTTAAATTACCACATTTTTCACACTTCCATAAAACATTTACCTTTTCAAAAAGAAATTTTAATCAGGATAGAAGAATGACACTGTTCATAGTTTTGTAAATTCTATTAATGTCTACTTTAATAAAAGACAACTGGATTCTCATATCTGCTTCTGCATTCAATGTTTTATACAACACATAACAGAGGATCTGAAAACCTCCATTAGACATTCATGAAAGAATGAGAGTAAAAAAGATGAAAAATGTTTACTTATTATTACAAAAATAGTTTAAACCTCAGAGAGTGCTGGGGGTTCACACTTTAAGAATCACTATTTAAAAAAAAAAAAAAGAACCACTATTTTAAAATGAAAATTAAGAAAGTTAACGTGCTTATAGATTGTTTAAAGCACTATGAAAATAACAGAGAAATGTGCTGTTAAGCTGGGGTGATCTGGTAAAGGCCTCTCTCAGATGACACCTCAGTCGAGGGCTGATGAACAAGCACTCAGTCCTGTGAAGACCTGAGTGAAGAGAGTATGCACCAATTATGATGTTAAATACTAGTTTCAAAGAATACTAAGATTTGCTTCTCATAAAATATACAAGTTGTATTTTAAGAGTAAAAAAGGGCCTAAAGATGGATGAACAGCAGGGCAGCAGGAATACACTCCCAGGCTTCTGCTAAAAGCACTGATATGTCAATAAGAAACCCAATCTGCCGGCAGACACAGATACTACTACATAAGTCAAGACTAACAATTTCACATCGTTTTTGTTGATGAATTATTAAACAATATATTAATAAAATCCTTTCAGAAAAGGTTTGCCATGACTTTTATAATCAGCAATATTTCTAATGACAGTGTCAAGGTTATTTTACTTGGTAAACATATGTCTATGAAGTTACCACCCAAGATTCCTCTAATGAAAGTGGCAATTTGAAGTTCAGAGTTAAGAAGTAATTTAAGAACTGTCTCTGGAACTTTCAGGCCTATGAAGTACCTCAACCTTCTCTATCCTGTGTGCAGGTAGAAATGTTAAATAAACTGTGTTTCTGAAATGCTTAACTAGCCAGCCAAGCTAGAAGAGAGAACTTACAAACCAGAGCATTAACTCTCTGAGTTAATAGAGCAATATCTATAGGTACATCACACTTAGCCACAATCCCCAAGAGCAAGGAGCTAGGTTGCAGCCCAGTCTCAGTCCTGGGTCAGCAAATGGGGTGTTGGCCTTGTTTGACTCAGAAAAGTAAAAACTGAGATCTTTCCAAAAAGCTAGAGCTCCCTGAAAATTGTTGGTGGAAAGAGAGAAAACAGTAACTGCGGTATCTAAGCTGAAACTCCAATACTTTGGCCACCCGATATGAAGAGCTGACTCATTTGAAAAGACCCTGATGCTGGGAAAGATTGAGGGCAGGAGGAGAAGGGGATGACAGAGGATGAGATGGTTGGATGGCATCACCGACTCAATGAACATGGGTTTGGGTGAACTCCAGGAGTTGGTGATGGACAGGGAGGCCTGGCGTGCTGCGGTTCATGGGGTCACAAAGAGTTGGACACGACTGAGTGACTGAACTGAACATTAAATATAAACTTACTACATGACCCAAATTCTGACTGCTCAGAATTCACCCAAGAAGAACAAAAAATAGTCACACAAAGACACACATGCTCACGAATGTTCCAGCAGCACTATTCATAATAGCCAAAACCTGAAGGCAACCCAAAGGTCTACTAAACACAGATGGATAAACAACTACAGTTAGCATATCCATTCTGTGGAATACTACTCAGCAATACAAAGGAACAAAGGATCAATACAACAACAGGTGATCTCAAAAAACATTACATGAGTGTTAAGAAGTCAACAAAACATTACTACTGGGTTGGCCCTAAAGTTCATTAACATCTCACAGAAAAACTCAAATGAATTTTTGGCCAACCCAATACTATATGACTTCCTTTATATGGAACTCTAGAAAAGGTAAAACCACAGCTGATAAGTGGTTGCCTTGGGGCCAAGGTGAGTGGGAAGATACTGAGAGCAAAGGGGCATGAATAATTGTATAACTGTGGTGCCCACAATACAATCTATTTACAACTATTAATACTAAAGTTCATCAAACTTTACATTTAAAAGAGTGGGTTTGGACTTCCCTGGTGACACAGTGAACAGGAATCTGACTGCCAATGCAGGGGACACGGGTTCAATCCCTGGTCCAGGAGGATTTCACATGCCGGGGAGCAACTAAGCCCATGGACCACAACTAATGAGCCCACGTGCCACAACCAGTGCTGTCTGCTCACCCAGAGCCTGTGCTCCACAACGAGAGACGCCACCACAATGAGAAGCCCGCACGCTGCAAGCAAGAGCAGCCCCTGTTCACCACGTCTAGAGAAGGCCTGCACACAGCAACAAAGACCCAGCAAAGCCACAAATAAATACATAAACAGTAATTTAAAATGAGTGAGTCTGATCAAGTAAAATAACACCTTAACTTTAAAAAACTGGACATACTTTTACAAAGTCTATTTGATGAAGAAACAATTTGTATGTATCCACTCCAAATTTTATTCTTAATTTCAGAGTTCAAAGATCCCAAGGAAGGTCCAAGAAATTAGATTAAGAACCACTGCTACATTCTGACTTATATATACACATATAAAATATATGTTCAAGTTTATAATAAGTCTAAATAATCAAAATAAATCTGTATTATTTTAGAAGCCAAGTATAATATTTAGACATTTTCCTTTAAAGTATTTTAGAATTTAATAAGATTAATTAGGTAATTAATATGTAATTTCAGTTACCCAGAAAAATCTGTTTAGGAAAAACTAACTCACCAGAAATTGGATGCTTAAATGTTTACAAATATGCACACACATCTCATCAAAAAAAAAGACATCTAAAATCCACACTATCCAAAATTCTACATTAACAAGTATACTTCTCCAAGTGCATAAACCCTAAAAGCAAACATTCAAACCTGAAGGTTGCAAATAACTAAAAGAGATCTAAGAAGTTCTTAAAATCATATGCAATATTTTGTGTGTATGTACTTAAGGGCATGTTCTTGGAAAAAAGATCTATGGCATTTGCCAGATTCCCAAAGGCCCAAGACACACCAAAAGTTAGAAAGAGTATTAAAAATTAGGTAGTACTAAAAATGTATTATATATATGCAGTTATGCATTTATGTTTATACAAACAAGAACAGTGTGGAAGGACATACCTTTTATGAACCTTTGTATTATTTATTTAGTTCTAATTACTTACTTAGTACTAAGTATGTATTTGTTTTTAATTCAGAAAACACCAAATAAAGAAAAAATTAAGGGAAAAGATTTTAATCTATAGCAATCATTGCAATTTACTGCATGGAGTTGCACAAAGAACAAACTAATTTAATTTCCTTTTTTGACAGTGCTACTGAGTTGATGGAATGATATGGACATAAGATATGTCTTGATTTTAATATGTTCTTTAGGGTACATTAAAAAATATATGAACTGAATGACGCATGGTTAAGTGGCTTTGAAAAAAGGAAAAATCCACACACTATAAGCCTGAGCACCTGCTGACTTTAAATTCTAATCTCTTGCTAATACAGTTACTCTTCAACTCAATTCACAGATGTCGCTGCACATACATATACAAATTACCAGAAAATACCCATATGTACATACTATCAAGGTGAAAGAGGTAACTTCTAGATATATAGACCAGCTTTCAACAAGCAGAGAGATCTGTTTAAGAGAAGTCTGACCTAAGCCAATTATAAATCAGCAAAATATCAATTCAAACTTTGCACAAATTTATTGCAATAAATCTTCCCTAGGAAAACCAGTAGGTTTCCCACTGTCTTTGTAATACACATAAAAAGGACCTGCTGAAAGCCCAGTTTAAATGATTTGGGACCAAACTAGTTTCAAATTGTTAGAACTACACCATCGATCGTTTTTAACCTTCCTTTACAAAACTGAGTTCATAAAGAAAGCTCACAGGTTGCAACCCGTGTTGTGCACCTAGAGTAAACAGTGAATCTACTTGTTCATCCTGTTAAAACAGTTCACAGACCAAGAAACGCTGACATTAAAATGGTTTACCATGAAACCTAATTATAAAAAGTAAATCTAGTGATATTTAGCGATTACAGTATTATTGAGATGCTGGTTATAGGAAGATGCTATTATATAAAATAGGTATAAAGGCAGCAAATTTATAACCGTGCTTCTCAAACTACAAGTAGCGAAGAATTCATTTTCCTCCAGTCCACCACAGACCAAAATTTCAGTCAAAGAATAAAAATTACTTACTAGAAAGCGAAAAAAAAAAAAAAATTAACAGACATAAGAGAATGTAAGCCCAGGGATCAGAAGCCTGGCTACATAGCGATATTAAACTGCTGTCAAAGTTTCTAAAGACCGAGTCTCAATCCCATGCTTATCTCAGGGAGACCAGGCACAGACAGGTCAGGGACCACACCTCACACTTCCAACAGCACTGGTTTACAGACCCTGTAATATTAGGCAGGTACAGTTCTCTTCCAACTTCAGGAGTGGAACATTCAGAGTTTATAACCAAACACTTCTTAATTTATGTCACTGACAATGAAGTCCCTCAAAATATACCAGCACCTCAACAGATGTGAGCTCTAAACTGTGTAGCTATCAAATCCATAGCTTTCCCCAACCCTTGCTTGCTACCGAAGCAGACAGGCAGCCGCTGGGTTCTGACCACTACTCTTAGTTTTGATTCTACTCCGAACACTGTATTTTTTAAGAAAGGTAAAAAACAAAAAAAACTCATTTCAGCAGCAGCAGAAGCCCACTTTGAATCACATGCTCTGTAAAGACAGAGTTAAGACAGTGAATTATTACTAAGTAAGCCCAGCTGAAGCCCCAACATGCAAACCTTGATCTTCTGTCTTCCACTTATTGTAACTCTAGAACTAATCTTTATTTTTGTGGGGAAAAAAATAATGCTCAAGTGAGAGAGAAAACTTAAGTAAAAGCTTAAAACTTAATTCTTGTATGTACACACAAATGTGAGTTCTGGTCTGTCCAAAATGAAAATCACACAGCACAGCTGAATCTGAGCACCAGAATTCAAAATTAAGTCTGAGTGCCAGGTCTGGAGCCACAGGCAGGCTGTCTTATCACTTGTCTTATTACCTGGGCTCCCCTGATAGCTCAGATGGTAAAGAATCCACCTGCAATGCAGGAGACCCTGGTTGATTCCTGGGTCGGGAAGATCCCCTGGAGAAGGGAAAGGCTACCCACTCCAGTATTTCGGCCTAGAGAATTACATGGTATGGAGTCAAAAAAGTCAGACATGACTGAGCGACTTTCACTTTCATTTATCACCTATCTCCTGTGAAGATAAATGAGTCATTCAGTACCTATCTCACAGCATCCTTTGTCCAGCTGCTAAGTTGTGTCTGACTCTGAGACCCCATGAACTGCATGCAGCAAGCCAGGCTTCCCTGTCCTTCACTATCTCCCGGAGTTTGTTCAAACTCATGTCCATTAAGTTGGTGATGCTGTCCAACCATTTCATCCTCTGTTGCCCCCTTCTCCTCCCACACTCAAATCTTTCCCAGCATCAGGGTCTTTTCCAATGAGTCGGCTCTTTGCATCAGGCGACCAAAGTACTGGAGCTTCAGCTCCAGCATCAGTCCTTCCAGTGAATGTTCAATGTTGATTTCCTTTAGGATTGACTGGTTTGATCTCTCTGCATCTTTATGAGGACCAAAAAATCATTCAGCCAAAATACCTAGCACACTGTGTCTACTAAAGCTCAATAAATGCTAGCTACTGTTACAACTACTATTATTACAATAAATATTTCAACCAATCTCATTCATTCATCCATTCATCTATCCCACAAATATTTAGTGAGTGACTAGAATATGACAAATATCCCCATGGTGCTTATACCTGTCTCCTCAGAATGTTTGGTCTATTTCCTAGAGATCTTTTTCAGCCTTATAAGAAACAAATATGACTTATGAAAAATCAGCCACCCGACACCAAACTTCCATTTTGTGTTAAGACTTATAATGCACTTGTACCTAGAGCTTTATTTTTTGTTGTTTGTTATTCAGTCATATCCAACTCTTGTGTGATCCCAAGGACTGTCGCCTGACAAGCTCCTTTGTCCAAGGATACCTGGAACCATCTCTTATAATAATCAATACCACAGGGTTTCAGGACAAGATGATTTTTTTTAATCTGCATTAAAAAGTCAATGGTCTGATTAAACTGATTTATTCAAAATACTGCGTGTATGTGTATGTGTACGGACAGATGTTAAGTTTCTTTAAAAACATCATTATCCCTGCTAAAAATACATACTAGATCCACTACTAGAGTTTCTTAAAAGTTTGAAACAAAAAGGCAAAATCCAAACTGTTCCAGTTGCTGGCCAGACAGAAGAGGTCAGACAGGATGCATGATTCTTAGCTGGCTTTATTCCAGTTGTGTAGATTCTGGGAGGTAAGGTCCACAGCCTGAATTTCTCACATCAATCACCGTCAAAGAACAACTATCACAGTAAAAGAATTTAAGTCTCAGAGAAACTGTAATGCCACAGAATCTCCCCTTAGCATATTCGGTAAAGTCAATATCTAGACTTTCATTTAATTCTGGCTTCTCTCACTGACTGATCTGTGAACTTGGCAGTTTTCTTATTTGGTTAAGCCTGGATCATTTTTTTCTAGCACTGAACAAAGAAGGTAGTTACTGCCAAAATGTAAATTCAAAAAGCAGAAAGCAGCATTAGTCTTAAATTTAACACATTTTATGGCTCAAGTGGGATGGGGTTCTATTTCATAAAGGGCTGAGTCAAATAATAAATAGGATTTAAATCACTGCTGTTAAGTTTTGATGTGAAATTCAAGTAACTTCAGTAAGGAAAAAAAAAAGATATTTTGCTCCTGACACATATGGGATTCATTACAATACACTTAATCAATATCATTTCTATAATACTGCAGTTGAAAAAACACATTTTGTAATTATTCTCTTGTATCAACGTTCACTGATGGCCCACAGTTTTAAAGTTAAATCAACTAATAACTGTTGGGCAAAGGGGAAGGACAATGCACCCTCAGGAAAGTCAACGGAACAGCTCTGCTATCATAAAACCAGTCACGAGAAAGTACAATGATGCAACTGAACATACAAATGTATAATTTCAATTAAACGTCAACTGATAAGGAAGTTTAACTTACAACATTAAGTTTTTATTCTACTAACTCAATACATATAACCAATCAGCAAATTTCCCCACATACAGCTAGAAGATAATTTTCCTTTTACTTTAAAGGCTTAGATGGAACAAAATTTACTCTCATAGAAAACAAAAAAAATTTCCAAGTTCTTATAAGCTGTCTGCTTCCTAATATAGTTTAATTTTATTATATTCAGAAGCATGAACCACTGCTTAATCAGCAAGCCTTAAGGTGATTTTTAGGTGTTTCTATTACAGTTTATTTCTGCTTCCTTAAAAGGATGCAATATTTGCTAAAATAGGTCTAGAAAGAAACATTAAAAAAGAATAAATAGGATTTCCCTTAGGAAGAGGGCGGTTGAAGACAGAGATGAAAGTGACCATTTCTTTTCACTACCTATTCTTTTTTGCCTTTTGATTTGTGAACCATGCATACCCAGCAAAATGGTTGTTTAATGAAATAGATTTAATATATTAAAAACACTTCAATTTTCCAGCATAAGAAGTATACCACAATAACCCCAGGAGGTGATTATTCATGCTTTTTATCCTCAAGAGGTCCTTCAGAACAAAACTGAAGATGATGCATTTCTGTACAAAATGTAAAAGGGATTTTCTTCTATCCCAAAGAAAAAGATGCTAGTCTTGTTTTAAAGGTTACCCTTAAACCAAACTTGAAAGCAGTATACCTACACGTCCTCGTTTGAAGGCTGTAAACAAAAGATAAAGAGTACCTTCAAAGTCAAGCTGTAAAGTTTTGCTTTTATTTTGTGTAATGAGTCTTTTCCAAAGGTCTTTTGCTACTAAGTAAGTGATCTTAAGAGAATCCAAGAGAAACTCTACAGGACAAAGATGACACCAGAAGACTGGGTGACCTGGGCAAACATGTGAGTGTTATCACTATCAGACAGGAAATATTTACTGAAATGATGAATCACACTGTAACAAGCATACTAACAGGCATATTTAATTTTAAAAAGAAAGATTAAGAAATCATAACTTTCCATTGGCAATGGTGCCAAGCAACAGCACTTGATACCCTGTAAGTGGGAAGGCACCTGAACTACACAATTCTAGAGAGCAGTTTGGCAACATGCTTAATATGCTTAAAAATATGCACAACCTTCTTTAACTCGTTAACTTCAATGATAGGTATTTATTAAATATCTATTTATTTTTATAGGTATTTTATTTTATCCAATTTATTAAAGCATTGGAAAAATAGACAAATGTTAAATTACAGACTCTCAATGGTGTAACAACCCTCAAGTTATGAGCTTATAAACTAATTACCTTTGTGTTTTTTATATTTCTCCAGATTTTTATAATGAATGTATGTGTTTTTTGTTTTCTAAAACATCTAATTTTAGGAATTATTGCTATCCCATATATACAACAAACATCTGCTACTTATATCAAATGAAAACTAGTTGAGACAAGGATAGAAGGTAACGATATTGAGGAAAAAAAGTTTCATATTAATCATCAGGATACAATGAATGCCTACAGCATTTAGGTACTTGAGAGAAAAATAAACCTTAAAATTTTATGTCAAAATACAGTTAATATTCAGACTCAAAGAGTGAAAAAGCTTTAAACTTTTATTAAGTTAATACTCAGTTACCACTATTTTGCTGAGTTCTTTTTTTTTTTCCTTGTATGCTTGGGCTTGGTACCAAAATCAATAAACTCCAGAATATGACGCTGGCATATACCAGTACCACTTTAGCCCTTTCAGTTTTGATGAAACAAGTAGTTTTCATCAAATAGGTGGCTTTGTAAATTATACTATACTTTGCTATCAAGTCTAATCTTTACAGGAGATAACCATTTTATAGAATGATCTTGTACAAACAGTAGTTTGCTGAGGAAAAAAATAAAGCTATTCTCTCTTTATTTTCCCATGTCGAGCCAAATGAAATAATATTCAAGTACCACAATTTATTTTTTCTCTTTTATTTTCACTTTACACAATTTAACTCACTGATTTTAATTGGAGTATAATTACAAAAATATTGTGATGGATTTTGTCATACATCAATATGAATCAGCCACAAGTATACTTGATAAGTGAAAGTAAAGTCGCTCAGTCGTGTCCGACTCTTTGCGACCCCATGGATTGTAGCCTAAGACGTTCCTCCATCCACAGAATTTTCCAAGCAAGAATATTGGAGTGGGTTGCCATTTCCTTCTCCAGGGGATCTTCTCGATCCAGGGATTGAACCTGGGTCTCCCGCATTGCAAGCAGATGCTTTTACCGTCTGAGCCAATATGATATTTTACAACAAAATTATTAATTACCCAGAGAAAAGCAAATGCAACCAAGTTTTCATGTAAGTGCCAAAATCAGAAACTTTTATCTAAAAGACTATCTAAAGTCAGCTTGGTAAGGTAAGAGAATCTGACCACAAAAAATAAGAACCGACAAACACCCTCTTCAAAGCCTAATGCTTTATAGAGGCTTCTCTTCCCAACGTTGGAGCTAAAGGCCCAAAAAAGTGTTGCCAAGGCTGAAAATAGCTGGATAAACTTGTGAAATCCTGTACGTTAAGATGGGAACTTCTAATTGTAACAGAGTTGGTTGAAGCCAAAGGTGACAAGAGAACAAAAGATAAGAAACCAGTAGTCCACAACAAATGCTAAACGATCTTCTCTAGGTGGGAAACACGCACACACATACAAAAAGACCTACACAAACAAACCCAAAACGATTAATAAAATCATAATAGGAATATGCAGCTGCTGCTGCTGCTGCTTAGGCGCTTCAGTCGTGTCCAACTCTGTGCAACCCCACAGACGACAGCCCACCAGGCTCCTCTGTCCCTGGGATTCTCCAGGCAAGAATACTGGAGTGGGTTGCCATTTCCTTCTCCAGTGCATGCATGCCTGCTAAGTCGCTTCAGTCATGTCCAACTCTGTGCGACCCTGTGGACAGCAGCCCACCAGGCTCCTCTGTCCACAGGATTCTCCAGGAAGGAGTACAGGAGTGGGTTGCCATTTCCTTCTCCAATAGCAGGAATATACATTATGATAACTACCTTAAGTGTAAATGGGTTAAACTATTCCAACCAAAAGGCACAGACTGAATGAATGGATACAAAAACAAGACTCATATACATGCTGTTTACAAGAGACCCACTTCAGGCCTAGGGACACATACAGACTCAAAGTAGGGGGATGGAAAAAGATAATTCACGCAAATGGAAATCAAAAGAAAGCTGGAATAGCATTACTCATGTCAGACAAAACAGACTTTAAAACAAAGACTATTACAAGAGACAAGGAAAGACACTACATGATGATTAAAAGATCAATCCAAGAAGATAAAACAACTATAAATATTGATGTACCCAACACAGGAGCACCTCAATACAAAAGGCAAAAGCTAGTAACAGCCATAAAAGGGTAAATCAACAGTAACACCATAACACTGGGAGATTTTAACACTCCACTCATACCAAAGGATACAACTGCACTCATCTCACACACTAGCAAAGTAATGATCAAAATCTTCCAAGCCAGGCTTCAACAGTACATGAACTGTGAACTTCCAGATATTCAAGCTAGATTTAGAAAAGGCAGAGGAACCAGAGATCAAATTCCCAACATCTGTTGGATCTTTGAAAAAGCAAGAGAGTTCCAGAAAAACATCTACTACTGCTTTACTGACTACGCCAAAGCCTTTAACTGTGTGGATCACAACAAACTGGGGAAATTCTTAAAGAGACAGGAATACCAGATCACCTGACCTGTCCCCTGAGAAATCTGTATGCAAGTCAAGAAGCAACAGTTAGAACTGGACATGGAACAACAGACTGGTTCCAAATTAGGAAAGAAGTATGTCAAGGCTGTATACTGTCACCCTGCTTATTTAGGTTATATGAAGAGTACATCATGAGAAATGCTGGGCTAGATGAAGCACAAGCTGGGATCAAGATTGCGGGGAGAAATATCAATAACCTCAGATATGCAGATGACACCACCCTTGTAGCAGAAAGTGAAGAAGAACTAAAGAGCCTCTTGATGAAAGAGGAGAGTGAAAAAGTTGGCTTAAAGTTCAACATTCAGAAAACGAAGATCATGGCATCCAATCCCATCACTTCATGGAAAATAGATGGGAAAACAGTGGAAACAGTGACAGACTATTTTCTTGGGCTCCAAAATCACTGCAGATGGTGACTGCAGCCATGAGATTAAAAGATGCTTGCTTCTTGGAAGGAGAGTTATGACCAACCTAGACAGCATATTAAAAAGCAGAGACATTACTTTGCCAACAAAGGTCAGTCTAGTCAAAGCTATGGTTTTTCCAGTAGTCACATTTGGATGTGAGAGTTGGATTATAAAGAAAGCTGAGCATTGAAGAATTGATGCTTTTGAACTGTGGTGTTGGAGAAGACTCTTGAGAGTCCCTTGGACTGCAAGGAGATCCAACCAGTCAATCCTAAAGGAAATTAGCCCTGAATATTCATTGGAAGGACTGATGCTGAAGCTAAAACTTCAATACTTTGGCCATCTGATGCGAAGAACTGACTCACTAGAAAAGACCCTGATGCTGGGAAAGATTGAAGGCGGAAGAAGAGGACGAGAGAGGATGAGATGGTTGGATGGCATCATCGACTCAATGGACATGAGTTTGAATAAGCTCCAGGAGTCAGTGATGGACCGGGAAGCCAGGCATGCTGCAGTCCATGGGGTCACAAAGAGTTGGACATGACTGAGTGACTGAACTGAACTGATACCAATGGATAGATTATTCAGGAAGAAATAATAGGGAAACACAAGCTTTAAAAGACACATTAGACTTACACTTAAGACTTACAATAGACTTACAATTAAGATACACTTAATTGATGTTTAAAGGACATTCCATCTGAAAGCAGCAAAATACACTTTCTTCTCAAGGGCACATGGAACATTCTCCAGGACAGATCCCATCTTGGGTCACAAATCAAGTAAATTTAAGAAATTTAAGAAATTTGAGAAAATTTAAGTAAATTTAAGAATTTAAATTTAAGAAAATTGAAATCATATTGGGAATCTTTTTTGACCACCCTGCTATGAGATTAGAAACCAATTACAGGGAAAAACAAACATAAAAATCACAAACACATGGAGGTTAAATGATATGCTACTAAATCCACTCCAGGATTCTTGTCTGGAGAATCCCATGGACAGAAGAGCCTGGCAGGCTACAGTCCACGGGGTCGCAAAGAGTCAGACACGACTAAGCGACTAACACACACACACACAACCCCGAGATCACTGAAGAAATCAAAAGAGGAAATGTAAAAAAGCCTGGAAACACAGTCTTCGCGGAGAGTCGCCACGGTTTCCTGCTTCAACAGTGCTTGAACGGAACCCGGCTACTCGTCCCCCGCTAGCCCCGGCAGGCTACTCAGAGCCAGCCCTCGTCCCCACTTGACAACACCCTCCGACCGGCCCAAGGTCCCCGCCGCCGCTCCAGCGCAGCGCAGCCGTCGCCGCCACCGCCCCGTCTCGTCCGCCCGCCATGACGAGCGCATCCCCCTCGCAGGTGAGCCAGAACCACCACCAGGCCTCGGAGGCCGCCATCAACCGCCAGATCAACCTGGAGCTCTACGCTTCCTATGTGTACCTGTCCATGTCCTACTATTTTGATCGCGATGATGTGGCTTTGAAGAACTTTGCCAAGTACTTTCTTCACCAATTTCATGAGGAGAGGGAACATGCTGAGAGACTAATGAAGCTGCAGAACCAGCGAGGCGGCCGAATCTTCCTTCAGGATATCAAGAAACCAGACTGTGATGACTGGGAGAATGGGCTGAATGCAATGGAATGTGCGCTGTGCTTGGAAAGAAGTGTGAATCAATCACTACTGGAACTGCACAAACTGGCCACTGAAAAAAATGATCCCCATCTGTGTGATTTCATTGAGACTCATTACCTGAATGAGCAGGGGGAAGCCATCAAAGAACTGGGTGACCACGTAACCAACCTGCGCAAGATGGGGGCCCCTGGATCTGGCATGGCAGAGTACCTCTTTGACAAGCACACCCTGGGACACAGTGAGAGCTAAGCCTCAGGCTGGCTTCCCACAGCCACAGGGGTGACTCCTCTGGTCACCAAGGCGGTGCATGCATATTTGGGTTACCTTCACCTTTTCTATAAGTTGTAACAAAACATCTACTTAAGTTCTTTCTTTAGTACCATTCCTTCAAATAAAGTAATTTGGTACCCCCCCCCCCAAAAAAAAGCCTGGAAACAAATGACCAAAAAGACACAACGAACCAAAACCTACGGGATGCAGCTAAAGCAGTTCCAAAAAGAAAGTTTATGTAATAGCAATACAAGAAACAAGAAAAGTCTCAAATAAACAATCCAACCTTACACCTAAAGCAACTAGAGAAAGAACAAATAAAACTTAGAGGAATGAGAGAAACCATAAAGATCGGAGCAGAAATAAATGAAATAGAAACAAAGAAGACAATAGCAAAGATCAGTGAAACTAAAAGCTGGTTCTTTGAGAAGATGACCAAAATTGATAAACCTTTAGTCAGACTCATCAAGAAAAAAAGGGAGATGACTCAAATCAGTAAAATTAGAAGTGAAAAAGGAAAAGTTACGACTGAAATACAAAGGATCCTAAGAGACTAATCCATGTGAACAACCTGGAAATTATGGACCAATTCTTAGAAAGGTACAATCTTCCAAGACCGAACCAGGAAGAAATATAAAATCTGAGCAGATCAATCACAAGTAATAAAACTAAAACTGATTAAAATTTTCCAACGAACAAATGTCCAGGACCAGAAGACTTCACAGGCAAAGTCTATCAAATATTTAGAGAAGAGCTAACACCCACCTTTCTCAAACTCTTCCAAAAAACTGCAGAGGGGGAGAAACATTCCCAAGCTCATTCTAGGAGGCCACCATCACCCTGATACCAAAACCAGACAAAGACGTCACAAAAAAAGAAAATTATAGGCCAATATTACTGATAAACATAGACACAAAAATCCTCAACAAAATACTAGAAAACAGAATCCAACAACACATTAAAAGGATCATACACCATGATCAAGTGGAATTTACCCCAGGGTTGTGAGGATTCTTCAATATATACAAATCAATCAATGTGATTCACAGTATTAACAAACTGAAGAACAAAATCCATATGTTCATTTCAGCTGATGCATAAAAAGCTTTCAACAAAATTCAACACCCATTTAATGATAAAAAAAAAAAAAAACTCTCCACAAGGTAGGCATAGAGAGAACCTACCTCAACATAAATAAAGGCCATATATTATATTACAAACCCAGAGCAAACATCATCCTCAATGGTGAAAAACAAAGCATTTCCTCTAAGAGCAGGAACAAGACAAGGGTGCCACATTCGCTACTTTTCAACAGTTTTGGAAGTATTAACCACAGCAATCAAAGAAGAAAAAGAAATCAAAGGAATCCAAATTGGAAAAGAAGTAAAACTGTCACCATTTGCAGATGACAAGATAGTATACACGGAAAATCCTAAAAATGCTACCACAAAACTACTACAGCTAATGAATGAATTCAGTAAAGTTGCAGGATACAAAATTAATAAGCAGAAATCTCTTGCACTCCTATACACTAACAATGAAAGACTGGAAACAGAAATTAAGGAAACAATTCCACTTATCATTGCAACAAAAAGAACAAAATACCTAAGAATAAACCTATTTAAAGAGGCAAAATACCTCTATGCAGAAAACTATTAAGATACTTAGGAAAGACATCAAAGATGACACAGACAAAGATATACCATCTTCTTGGACTGGAAGAACCCATATTCTGAAAACAATTATACTACCCAAAGCAATCTATAGATTCAATGCAATCCCTATCAAACGACCAATGGTATTTTCCACAGAACTGGAACAAAAAATTTTACAATTTTTATGAAAACACAAAAGACTCCAAACAGCAAAATCATCTTGAGAAAGAAATGGAGCTGGAGGGATCAGGCTCTCTATACTACAAAGCTACAGTCATCATGACAGCATGGTACTGGCACAAAAAAAGAGAAAGATCAGTGGAGCAGGATAGGAAGCTCAGCCATAAACCCGCACACCTATGGTCACTTAATCTATAACAAAGGAGGTAAGAATAGAAGAATGAAGAAAAGACAATCTCAGTAAGTGGGGGCTGAAAAACTGGACAGCTACATGTAAAAGAATGAAATGAGAACTTCCTAACACCATACACAAAAATAAACTCATAATAGATTAAAGATCTAAATGTAAAGCCAGACACTATAAAAGTCTTTAAGGATGAAATAGGCAGAACACTCTTTGACATAAAGCACAGCAAGATCTTTTTTTGACCCACCTTCTAGTTATGAAAATAAAAACAAAAATACACAAATGGGACCTAATTAAACTTAAAAGTTTTTGCACTTAAAAGCAAAGGAAACCATAAACAAGACAAAAATAAACCCCTCAAAATGGGAAAAAAAAACATTTGCAAACAAAGGATTAATCTCCAAAATACACAAACAGCTCATGCAGCTCAATAAAAAAAAAAACAAACCAAACAACCCAATCAAATGTTTAGAAGATCTGAAGAGAGATTTCACCAAAGACACACAGATGGCCAGCAAACGCATGAAAAGGTGCTCAATATCACTCATCATTGGTGAAATGCAAATCAAAAATATAACAAGGTTATCACCTCACTCCAATCAGAATAGCCATAATCAAAAACTCCATAAACAATAAATGCCATGGAGGGTGTGGAGGAAAGTGAACCTTCTTACACTGTTGGTGACAATGTAAACTGATACAGCCACTATGGAGAACAATATGCAGGTTCCTTAAAAAACTAAAAACAGAACTATCACATAAGCCAGCAATCCCACTACTGGGCACATCATACCCAGAGAAAACCATAATTCAAAAAGGCATTTAAAAAGAAGACACATAAACCCCAAAGTTCACTGCTTCCAACAGCCAGGACAGAAGCAGCACAGATGTCCACTGACGGATGGATAAAGACGCTGCGGTAGATATATACAATGAAATATTACTCAGCCATAAAAAAGGATGGATGTGAGTCTGCTGAACTGAGGTGGGTGAACCTAAAGCCTGTTACACAGAATGCTTTATGTTACAATATGTAAAACAAATAACTACTGGAAAAACTGCTGTATAATGCAGGAAGTTCAGCCTGACGCTCTGTGACAACCTAGGCGGTCAGGTGGCTGGGGGCAGGCGGGTGCTGGGAGGGAGGGTCAAGAGAGGACATGTGTACACTTGTGGCTGACTCACAGGGCTGTATGGCAAAAACCAACACAACACGTAAAGCAATTATCCTCCAAGTATAACTAATTTTTTAAAAATTATTCGGACTGCAGTCAGGACACAGACACAACACAACACAACACAGGACACAGACACAACACAACACAACACAACACAGGACACAGACACAACAGTCAGGACACAGAAGCAACCTAAATATCCATCAGCAGAGGAATGGATAAAGAAGATGTGGTACATAAATGCAATGGAATGTTATTCAGTGACAAAAAGAAATGAAATTGGGACATTTGTAAAGAAGTAGATGAACCTAGAGACTGTCATATAAGCAGAGTCAGAAAGAAAAAAAACAAATATTATATATTAACACATATATATGGAACCTAGAAAAGGAGTATAGATGATCTTAGGTGCAAGGCAGAAACAGACACACAGATGTAGAGAAAAAACTCATTAATACAAAGGAGAAGGGGGGGTGGGATGAATTGGGAGGTCGGGATTGACGTATATACACTTGTTCTTTGTGTTTAGTCCCTCAGTTATGTCCAGCTCTTTACAATCCCATGGGCTACAGCCCACCAGGTTCCTCTGCACCAAGGAATTTTCCAGGCAAGAATACTGGAGTGGCATGCCATTTCCTATTCCAGGGGATCTTCCCAACCCAGAGATCGAGGTGGGATTCTTAACCACTAGCACCACCTGAGAAGCCCATATATACACTAGTATATATAAAATTGGAGAAGGCAATGGCACCCCACTCCAGTACTCTTGCCTGGAAAATCCCATGGATGGAGGAGCCTGGTAGGCTGCAGTGCATGTGGTCGCACAGGGTTGGACACGACTGAAGTGACTTAGCAGCAGTAGCATATATAAAACAGACAGCCAATGAGAATCCACTGAATAGCGCAGGGAGCTCTGCTAGGGCTCCATGACGACCTAAATGGAAAAGAAATCTAAAAAAGAGGGGACACATGTATGTATACATATGGCTGATTCTATGCAATATAGGAGAAACTGACACAGTGGTGTAAAGCAACTATACTCCAAAAAAAAAAAAACCCACTGCAGCGCTACTGACAACAGCCAAGACAGAAAAGCAACCTTTTAAAAAGGCAATGGATTTCAACAAGCTCTCTGACCTTAAGGGCAAGAAACTATGCCCAGGATGTCTGCAGGGTCATCCAAGTCTTGAAAGCAACTTGAGATGAAAAAGTCAGATGGACTTAGGTTTGCCTACATGAGGCAGGTAAGTTCACTTAGGGATACCTACTAGTACTGAAAGATGAACTCCCCAGGTCGGTAGGTGCCCAACATGCTACTGGAGATCAGTGGAGAAATAACTCCAGAAAGAATAAAGAGACAGAACCAAAGCAAAATCAACACCCAGTTGTGGATGTGACTGGTGATGGAAGTAAAGTCCGATGCTATAAAGAGCAATATCGCATAGGAACCTGGAATGTTAGGTCCATGAATCAAGGCAAATTGGAAGTGGTCAAACAGGAGATGGCAAGAGTGAACGTTGACATTTTAGGAATCAGTGAACTAAAATGGACTGGAATGGGTGAATTTAACTCAGATGACCATTATATCTACTACTGTGGGCAAGAATCCCTTAGAAGAAATGGAGTAGCCATCACAGTCAAAAGGAGAGTCCAAAATGCAGTACTTGGATGCAACCTCAAAAACAACAGAATGATCTCTGTTCATTTCCAACGCAACCATTCAATATCACAGTAATCCAAGTCTACGCCCCAATCAGTAATGCTGAAGAAGCTGAAGTTGAATGGTTCTATGAAGACCTACAAGACCTTTTAGAATTAACACCCAAAAAGGATGTCCTTTTCACTATAGGGGACTGGAATGCAAAAGTAGGAAGTCAAGAGATACCTGGAGTAACAGGCAAATTTGGCCTTGGAGTACAAAATGAAGCTGGGCAAAGGTTAACAGAGTTTTGCCAAGAGAATGCACTGGTCATTGCAAACACCCTCTTCCAACAACACAAGAGAAGACTCTACACATGGACATCACCAGATGGTGGATACCAAAAACAAGATTGATTATATTCTTTGCAGTCAGAGGGAGAAGCTCTATACGGTCAGCAAAAACAAGACCGGGAGCTGACTGTGGCTGAGATCATGAACTCCTTATTGCCAAATTCAGACTTAAATTGAAGAAAGTAGGGAAAACCACTAGACCATTTAGATACGACCTACAATAAATCCCTTACCATTATACAGTGGAAATGACAAATAGATTCAAGGGATTAGATCTGATAGAGTCATGAAGAACTATGGATGGAGGTTCATAACACTGTACAGGAGGAAGGGATCAAGACCATCTCCAAGAAAAAGAAACGCAAAAAGGCAAAATGGTTGTCTGACAAGGTCTTACAAATAGCTGAGAAAAGAAGAGAAGCTAAAGGCAAAGGAAAAAAGGAAAGATAAACCCATTTGAATGCAGAGTTCCAAAGAAGAGCAAAAAGAAAGAAGAAAGCCTTCCTCAGTGATCAGTGCAAGGAAATAGAGGAAAACAATAGAATGTGAAAAACTGGAGATCTCTTCAAGAAAATTAGACTTACCAAGGGAACATGTCATGGAAAGATGAGCACAATAAAGGACAGAAGTGGTATGGACCTAACAGAAACAGAAGATATTAAGAGGAGGAGGAAAGAATACACAGAAGAACGATACAAAAAAAGATCTTCACAACCCAGATAAACACAATGGTGTGATCACTTACCTAGAGCCAGACATACTGGAATGTGAAGTCAAGTGGGCCTTAGGAAGCATCACTACAAACAAAGCTAGTGGAGGTGATGGAATTCCAGTTGAGCTATTTCAAATCCTAAAAGATGATGTTGTGAAAGTGCTGCACTCAATATGCCAGCAAATGTGGAAAACTCAGCAGTGGCCACAGGACTGGAAAAGGTCAGTTTTCATTCCAATCCCAAAGAAAGGCAATGCCAAAGAAAGTTCAAACGACCACACAATTGCACTCATCTCATATGCTAGCAAAGTAATGCTCAAAATTCTCCAAGCCAGGCTTCAATAGTACACGAACCAAGAACTCCCAGATGTTCAAGCTGGATTTAGAAAAGGCAAAGGAACCAGAGACGAAATTGCCAACATCCGTTGGATCATCGGAAAAGCAAGAGAGTTCCAGAAAAATATCTGCTTTATTGACTATGTCAAAGCCTTTGACTGTGTGGATCACAACAAACTGTGGGAAATTCTTAAAGAGATGAGAATACCAGATCACCTGATCTGTCTCCTGAGAAATCTGTATGCAGGTCAACAAGCAACATGTAACAACATGGAACAACAGACTAGTTCCAAATTGGGAAAGGAGAAAATCAAGGCTCCATATTGTCACCCTGCTTATTTAACTTATATGCAGGTACATCACATGAAATGCTGGGCAGGATGAAGCACAAGCTGGAATCAAGACTGCCAGGAGAAATATCAACAACCTCAGTATGCAGATGACACCACCCTTATGGCAGAAAGTGAAGAAGAACTAAAGAGCCTCTTGATGAAAGTGAAAGAGGAGAGTGAAAAGTTGGCTTAAAACTCAACATTCAGAAAATGAAGATCATGGCATCCAATCCCATCACTTCATGGCAAATAGATGGGGAAAGTGGAAACGGTGACAGACTTTATTTTGGGGGGCTCCAAAATGGTGACTGCAGCCATGAAATTAAAAGACGCTTGCCGCTTGGAAGAAAAGCTATGACCAACCTAGACAGCATATTAAAAAGCAGAGACGTTACTTTGCCAACAAAGGTCAGTCTAGTCAAAGCTATGGTTTTTCCAGTAGTCATGTATGAATGCAAGCACTGAATTATAAAGAAAGCTGAGCACTGAAGAATTGATGCTTTTGAACTATGGTGTTGGAGAAGACTCTTGAGAGTCTCTTGGACTGCAAGGAGATCCAACCAGTCCACCCTAAAGGAAATTAGCCCTGAATATTCATTGCAAGGACTGAGCTGAAATTGCAATTCTTTGGCCATGGCAAGGACTGAAGCTGAAATTGCAATTCTTTGGCCATGGCAAGGACTGAAGCTGAAATTGCAATTCTTTGGCCACCTGATGCAAAGAACTGACTCACTAGAAAAGACCCTGATCCTGGGAAAGACTGATGGCAGGAGGAAAAGGGGATAACAGAGGTAATACAGTTGGATGGCATCACCGACTCAATGGACATGGGTCTGGGTGGACTCCGGGAGTTGGTGATGGACAGGGAATCCTGGCGTGCTGCATGCAGTCCATGGGGTCGCAAAGAGTCGGACACAACCGAAGTGAACTAGTACTCTTCCTGACTCTCCTTAATACACGTAGACCATTCATTGACAGCATATGATTACATGCCAAGATGAGTAACACAAGTTGTCACCATAAAAATAAAAAGTTCAGAGAAAAAGAGGAGATTGATGTGGCCCAGAGCAGCACTGCTCAAACATCAAAATGTTATAAATCACCTGAAACAATAGATCAGGAGAAATTCTGAGATACTGTGTTTCTGTCTTTCTAACAAGCTACCAGGCAAGGCCAATTCTGCTTGTCTTGCTGGTCCTTGGACCAGACCTGGAGTATCAAAAATGTAATGCACGTAAGAAAGGTTAAGATTCAAACTGGTTTAAGGTTTTACATGAAAATAGGGTTTTAGATGAAATAGGGTTTTACATGAAAGGTCCAACAGGAAGAATTAGCTTGATCTTACCTAGGAATAAAGAGATCACCTGAGTACAATGACAATTCATTCGTCCATTCTATAAGGATAAACTGAGTACTGACTGCACAACGTACATAAAAAACAGGCCTACAAGTCTATTGGAATGGACAGTTAACATTACTGAGAGAAAAAAAAAAAAACATTACTGAGAGATACCATTTCACACAAGGAAAGCAAGTCATCTAACTGTCCAATAACATGTAGAAGAGGAAAATTTTGTTCTACTCATGCAATGAAATGCTAAGTAGTAAGGACAATGAATGAATTAGAGCTCCTCACTCAAGAACAGAACGATCTCAAGATCATGGTGTGAGATACATATATGATTCAAGACACAGGTGAACATGCACTATGATTTAACTAACACTTCATTCTTTTTATTAATACAAACAGGCCAAAGTAAACAAATCATTTGGGAATACTCTGTGTGGTACAGCTATAAAGAAAACCAAGAAATCACTGAAACAAAGCTCACAAGAGTGATTACAGGTACAAAAAAGGGATGGGAGAAAAGGATGAAATGGAAAGGACTTCAAAGAGACTAAAAATTCTACTTCTCAAGTTAAAAGGCAGGTAAATGGATATTTATTCTGTGATTACTTAAATTATGTATTAAAGACATTATTTTACATGTTGTTTTACAGTTCTTTGCTAATGTTATCAATGATCTTTTTTAAAACTAAATCAAGAAACTGGTGATGGCAGATTCTAGTAGCACTGAGTTGAAGAAAGAATGGAAGACCACAAATACAAATGAATTATTTAACCACCGACATCAAACGAAAGAAGTGGGGACTAAGAATGAACACAAGTGAAAGTGAAAGTCGCTCAGTCGGGTCCAACTCTTTGCAATCTGATGGACTATGTAGTCCATGGCATTCTCCAGGCCAGAATACTGGAGTGGGCATACTTTCCCTTCTCCAGCGGACCTTCCCAACCCAGGGATGGAACCCAGGTCTTCCACATTGCAGGCGGATTCTTTACCCGCTAAGCCACAAGGGAAGCTCAAAAATACTGGAGTGGGCAGCCTATCCCTTCTCCAGCGGATCTTCCCGACCCAGGAATTGAACCAGGGTCTCCTGCATTGCAGGCGAATTCTCTACCAACTGAGCTATCAGGGAAGCCCAAGAATGAACACAAAGTGCTAAGTAAAAAGAGACAGGGTTGGACATTTTAATATGGAAAAGTCTGACAATCACCATGTGTTAAGGTAAAATTAAAGATTGATGAAAACTGATAGAAACAAAACTAAAGGTTCGAAAAGAAAGACTCAAGAAGAAAAGGAAATCTGCCCCTGGCTATCACCAAGGTGCCAGAAACAAATGTGATTAAACATCAGACTAAGCAAATTAGTTCTGTGTGGCTGGAATGAGTCATCCCTACAAAGCATGGGAATAGTGGCAAGTTAACCTGAACACAAAAGCCAAAGACATCTTGATCAGCCTTGAACTCACTGCAAACGCACTAAAAACATTGCAAGAGGGAAGTTAACTATGTCTGAACTTTCACATTCAAGTGCATGTTTTAATAAAAGTATGAAGGATGGACTGAAGCAGGCTAAGAGAACAATTCAAGATGCTATGAAAACAATCTATAGAAAAAGATATCAGAACAGGAAATGGAAGTACTACAAAAAGAAACTAAAATACTTCATTCATCAATTTATCTTATCTATCTCAATTAACTGATTCAGTTTTGGAATGTAACAGATGAAAAGTCATAATACCTGTCTGCCCTCAGTAGCTTACATTCTACTGGGGGAGCAAAACAAGAAAACAAACAAGACAATAACAAGTAATGGAAAATGCTACGAAGGAAATAAAGGTGATGTAATTGAGAGTAATGGGAATGAAGCTATTTTTTTACACGATAGTTAGGCAAGGCCTCTCTTGAGATGCTGACACTTAAGCCAATACCTTAAAGGCTCAAAAAAAGCCACGGAGTAGGAAGAAGTATTTCAGATAGTATTTCAGGCTGAGAAAATAAAACAATGAAAGCTGACTGTGACTGAAGCCTAGAAGAAAGTATGAGGTGAGTCTGAAGAAAGAGACAACAGCAGCAGGGCCTTGAAGACTGAGTAAGAATTCTACATTTTATTTAAAGTGGATATGGCTGGTGGAATCTAGAAGAAAAGCAAATGAAATCCGATATATTTTGGACGTAGAACCAACAGAATTTGCTGAGGGACTGGACACCAAAGGTAAAATAAGAACAAGCATACATGAATGCTCAGGTTTTGACTTTTCAAACAGGTAGACAGCAGTTCCATTTACTAAGATAGGAGAGAGTGAGGTAAGATCGATGAGTGGGAGAGCAGCAGGGCAAGGGTCAAAAATTTTTATTTTGGACACATTACGTTTGAAGTTCCTATGAGATATCCTAACAGTGACAGCAAAATGCCTAAGAGTGGCATTCAAGAACCAAGTCTGACAAGAAACATAAACCTACGAAGTCTCAGAATACAAATAATATTTAAAGTCTTGAAGAGCCTTAGAGAAAGTCTACTACTATAACTTCTGCAAATGTAACAGCAGCAGCTAAAAGTACATGTTAACACCTTTTACCATTTAACTTACCAAGCACAAAGAGATTAATAATATGCCCAATGTCATACAGCTAATTTTAGCGCTGGATTTCAAGCCCAGCCGTCTGACTCCAGAGTTGCGCTTTCATCAGCTTTGTCAAGCAGAGACCAGGGGGAAAGACGCCTAAACCCGAATCCCAAGGCACTCCAACATTCACAGAGACGGAAAGAAGTCAACATAAGGTATTTAGTCCAATAACGCGGTTTCACGTAACCGCTGAACCACAGGCTCAAAAGTGGCTACAAACTAATCTCCACTTGGAGAGTTACAGATATCAGATCCCAGCAGGGAAACAATAAACTTTACTCTCCCCTTCCAAAAGCCCTATATTCTTCTCGACACCTCCGTCACCTACTTGCCTCCCAGAAAAGTCATTCTCCAAATACCCTATTCCCAAGCATCTCAAAACAAGCCCCCAAGAATCTGTCATACATACACCCGAGCCTAGGTCCACTTTCTGAGTCCTCAATTCCCTGATGAGACGGCAGAGAAGGTGGCCGCGTCTTCCGAACAGAAAGTGAAGATAAAGAAAGAAAGTTTTAGGAAAAACCTTGGCCCAGCTTCAGCAAGCCCAGAGGGGAGGCTGCCGGAAAGCACGCCTGGCAAGACCGGGCTGGGAACTGAGCTCCCCACGTGGGCCGGGAGAAACGGAACCCCACTCACCAAGCCATCTATCTGCACTTGCTTCACGGCTGAATCTCCGGATCCTCCTTTGCCTTTGCCTTTGCCTGCAGCGCCGGTGGTAGAGCTGGAAGAGGTGGCGGATGAGCCGGTGCCTTCTTTGCGGGACGCCATCTTTCCAGCCGGACAGGAAAAGAGAAACGTGAGTTGCCGGAAGCGGAAGTAAAGTTTCACTTGACGTCAGGCGCAGTCTGGCGTTCGAGGGGCGGAGCTGTTAGGAAAGGCCCGCGGGGGAGGCCCCGCCTCCCTTCTCTTTTCCAGCCTTTCTTCGGCAATGGAACGCCTTGCGCATGTGCATTGTGCTTTAGGGGGGCTGCTTTCGCATAGAAAGCTTTAAGGCAAAAAGAAATTTTGGGAAGTGTTTTCCCCTTTATGTTTAATCGGTATGCACTAGGTAGTGAATCATAATTGGTTTAAAGCTAGCATTTATGTAGCATGTCATTCGTATAAACTGCTTTCACTTTAATTTTTTAAATTAATCGGTAGTCCCAATGTTACAAACTATGAACAGCTGTACTTACTTCAATAGCATATTTGGCAATTGAGACATGATTTGTCAAACGTCATTCTGTTCATTAATGACGAGCTTATATTGAAGTTTTTTTTTTTTTTTTTTAATTTCTTTGCAATTTTTGTCCTTGGCAATATCTCACTAAGATTTTCCGGTCATGTATGTTAATCACACTACATGTGAAACTGATTGGTGTCATTTCAGGGGGGCTCTGAAGAGCTCCAGTACTATAATCCTTTATGTCTCAGTGTACAGAGAATTCAACAAGAGCAAAGTGGTAGATAAAAAGTGATTTGTTAGAATAGAACACTTGTGAGGCTTACAGGCAGGTGGGCAAGAAATGCCATGCCCCAAGAACTAGTTGGCTACAGCTTTATAATCAAAGGAAAAGGGGGAGAGAGGAGAAGACCTCCTTTGTCTTTCTTGAGTAGACATCACGTTTTCATCATTAGCTCCTCCAAGCTAAGCATGGGAGTTTTCTTGTCCCTGTGTGGTCAAGCTAGGTCCACAAATTACTGTTTTTTATGTGTGGAGAGAGCATTTCGGAGGGATCACTGGGCAGGATGTGGGTCTCCTGCCATCATTGTTTTATTGTTTGTGGCGTGTCCCATGCTTCTGTTGCATGGCTTTGTTGCTAAGCAAGCCTGCTTGGTTTTGTGCTGAGGCAAACCTGCTTTCTCAAGTAATCATTAACTTACAGGGGTCTCCCATATTTTTCTACTTATAGAAAATCCCTAGTGGGATTAACTATTTAATCACCTATTTTGTCCTGTCATTCTGTCCCTACCACTGGGTTCTTGTAATCTAACCCTAACTAGAAAGGGCCTAAAAGTGATAGGGACAGAATGCATGCATGTGTTCTAAATTGCTTTAGTCCTGTCGAACTCTGCAACTCTGTGGGCTGTAGCCCTCAGGCTCTGCTGTCCATAAGATTCTCCAGGTAGCAATACTGGAGTGGGTTGCCATGCCCTCCTCCAGGGGATCTTCCTGACCCAGGGATCCAACCCACATCTCTTACATCTCCTGCATTGGCATGCGGGTTCTTTACAGCAGCACCACATGGGAAGCTCAGGGACAGAATGTGAAAGTGAAAGTCGCTCAGCCATGTCCAACTGTTTGTGACCCCATGGACTAGATAGTTCATGGAATTCTCCAGGCCAGGATACTGGAGTGAGTAGCCTTTCCCTTCTCCAGGGGATCTTCCCAACCCAGGGATCGAACCCAGGTCTTCCACACTGCAGGGGGATTCTCTAACAGCTAAGTCACCAGGGAAGCCCAAGAATACTGGAGTGGGTAGCCTACCTCTTCTCCAGCAGATCTTCCCGACCCAGGAACCAAACCAGGGTCTCCTGCATTGCACGTGGATTCTTTACCAGCTGACCTACCAGGGAAGCCCAATAAGATGATCAAATAGTTAGCATAGAAACCCCATTAGGGAGTTGTAGATAGAGAGGGAACTTTAGGGAGATTTGGGAGACCACAGTAAGACTAATGATCACTCAAGAAAGTAATGGGAAACTTCTGAAACAATGTAGCAAAAACAAGTGGCTTAGCATCAAAGTCAGATTGGCTTGCTTAATGATAAAATCAAGCTAACCTGCTGGCAACAAAGCCAGGCAACAGAAACAGGAGACTTGCCCCAAAACAATAAAACAATGGCGGCATGAGACCTGCATCCTGCCCAGTAAGCTAAGGGAATTAATAACCCCTGAAACATGTTCTTTGGCCCCTGACATGTTCTTCATACCATGCCCCCCAAATAATAAAACAGTTGTAGAAAATAACTACAATCTGCCCAGGGCTATTAAGTTAATGACTTCCAAAACAGGATCTGCACACACACACACACACAAAATCATTTATGGGAAGATGACTTCTCAAAATGAAAGCCACCATTGCACTGCAACCTGAAAATATTTTTCCAAAGTGCTATGACAGTCCTGGCTTGACCATATAGGGAGGGACAAATAAACTTCCCTGCCCTACCTGGGGGAGGAACTGATGTTGAAACATGAAGCCTACTCAAGAAAAACAAAGACCTTCTCCCCCTCCTCTTTCTTCCTCTGATTATAAAAATGTAACCCACTGAGCACTCAGGGCAGTGCAACATTTGCCTGCCTGCTTGTGAACCTTACAAGCATCCTATTCAAAGAAATCACTCATGTATCCCATTGCTGCTGCTGCTGCTGCTAAGTCACTTCAGTCATGTCCGACTCTATGCGACCCCATAGACGGCAGCCTACCAGGCTCCTCCATCCCTGGTATTCTCCAGGCAAGAACACTGGAGTGGGTTGCCATTTCCTTCTCCAAAGCATGAAAGTGAAAAGTGAAAGTGAAGTCGCTCAGTCGTGTCCAACTGTTGGCGACCCCATGGACTGCAGCCTAGCAGGCTCCTGCGCCCATGGGATCTTCCAGGCAAGAGTACTGCAGAAGGTTGCCATTTATCACATTGCCTCTCAACAAATTCCTTTCTGCGTTGAGACATAAAGGACTGTGAGACCAGAGCTCTTCTGGAGCCCTGACACCTAACAGTTTCAGCAGGAATGACATGTCCTTCACTTGAATGCCTAATTTTAATTAAATTATTTTAATTTAAGAACAGCAGTGTGTTCAGTCCTTGTACATCTTCATCCCCTTATCTTTACTCTGTATCTCAATACTCCTCCTGCAATGCCGATCATTCCTGAATTTATATTTACCCAGACCTCTCCACTGAACTCCACAATGGCATGTCTATTTATTCAACATCTCCACTTAAATGTCCCACAAGCACCTGCTCCAACTTAACCTTTCAAAAATTGAGCTCCAAATACCTTCTCCTCTTGAAAAAAATGTTCTTCCCCAGTCTTCTCCAGTCATTAGATGACAGTTCTATTCTTCTAGTTGATAAGAACTAAGCTTCTGGGGCATCTTTGACTCCTCTGTATCCTTGACACTCGACCGGTGATTCATTGGAAGCTTGTGTAAACTCCATGTTAAAAATGTATGCAAGGGCTTCCCTGGTGGTCCAGTGGTTAAGAATCTGCCTTGCAATGCAAGGGATGCTGGTTCCATCCCTGATCCGGGAAGACCCCACATGCTGCAACTACTGAAGCCCGGGTGCCTGAGAGCCCGTGCTCGGTGAGAAGAGAACCCACTGCAATGAGAAGCCCTCAAAGGGCAACTGGAGAGCAGCCTCTGCTCGGTGCAACTGGAGAAAGCCCAGGCAGTAGTGAAGACTCAGCACAACCAAAAATTAATAAAATTATTCTTTAAAAATGACATAGTACTCTTAAGCCTAAACATATACAATAGTTAGATTAATATAGATGCTCTATATTAAAACACAACTATTGGAAGAATGGATAAAAAACACTGATAGAATGGGACTTCCCTGGTGGCGCAGTGGATGGGAGTCCACCTACCAGTGTGGGAGCCACAGGTTCGATCCCTGGTCCAGGAAGATCCCAGAGTGCCTCAGAGCAACTAAGCCTATGTGCCACAACTGCTGAAGCCAGTGGGCCCTAGAGCTCATGCTCCCCAACAAACTGCAATGAGAAGCCCATGCACCACAATGAAGAGTAGCCCCTGATCGCCACAACTAGAGAAAGCCCTCACAAAGCAATAAAGATCCAGAGCAGCCAAATATAAATAAGAAAAATTTTTGTTTTTAAAAAATTGGTAGAATGGATAAAAACAACCTAATAGGCTGTCTAAAAGAAACTCATATAATGATATAAGCACATTGACAGTAAAATGATGGAAAAATATATCATTCAGCAAAAGAAAGCAGAACTGGCTGTATTAATATCAGATAAACAGAATTCTGAGCTAAGATAATCAGCAAAGATGGAGGAAAATGTTATATAATGATAAAATGGTCAATCATCAAAAACACAGCAATTCTAAATGTGTATGTTCTAGCAACAAAGCTGAACTTACTATGTTGAGAAAAAACTCATAGGGCTCAAAGAACAGACACATTCACAGTCATAGTTAGAGATGTCAACTCTCCTTTCTTAACAATTGATATAACAACTACAGAGGAAATCAGCAAGGATATAAAGGAATTCAGCAACATCATCAATCAAAGGATCTAATAAACATTTATAAAACATTCCACCCAACAGCAACAGGATACACATTCTTGTCAGAACCCCATGAAAAAAAAAAAAAAAGAACCCCATGGAACACAGAGATCATATCCTGAGTGAGGAACCAACCTCAACAAATTTAAAGAAATTTAAATTATTCAAAAAATCATTCAGAGCATGTTCATGAAGCAGAATGGATTCAAACTAGAAGTCAAAATATAAAGGTAACTGAAAAATTTCCAAATACTTGAAAACTATACAAAATGCTTCATTTTTTTTCCATTTGTTTTTATTAGTTGGAGGCTAATTACTTTACAATATTGTAGTGGTTTTTGCCATACATTGACATGAATCAGTCATGGATTTACATGTGTTCCCCATCCTTATCCCCCCTCCCACCTCCCTCTCCATCCCATCCCTCTGGGTCTTCCCAGTGCACCAGCCCTGAGCACTTGTCTCATGCATCCAACCTGGGCTGGTGATCTGTTTCACCCTTGATAGTATACTTGTTTTAATGATGTTCTCTCAGAACATCCCACCCTCGCCTTCTCCCACAGCAAAATGCTTCTTTTAAAATTTCTTTTTAGTTGAAGGATAACTGCTTTATAATATTGTAAACAACATGCTTTTAATAACCCATGGATCAAAGAGGAAGTCTTAAGGGAACTTTTAAGACACACTGAATTTATTCAGAGGAAACTCAATAAATATGAAAATATTAATATAAAATGTCAAAATTCATGGCACGCAGTTACAACAGTACTGAGAGGAAAGTTTATAGCTAAATGTATACATTATAAAAGATGATATATCTCAAATCAATAACCTAATCTTCCTCTTCGAGATCCTAAAAAAATAAGAGCAAAACAAGCCTGCAACATGCAGAAGAAATTAAACAACACTAAGCATATTTGATCATCCAAAGAAAGTTGCTTACAACCATTCAGTTGTACTTTAGCATCCCTCCAAAAGGCAGTTTTGATGTTGTGGTTATTAATTTCACTATGGATATTCATATACTGGAAAAGACAAATTTACCCTATATCCCCAACAGTATGTTCTTCATTCTCTCTATCCAAGGAACTAAAGTTTTCAGCAAAGTTCTATATTTGCTGGAAATATTTCAGATTTAGTCAGAGGCACAGAGAGAGGATGGCAAGGCCCTTCCAAAGCAAGCTGTGGGCCCTGTCCACGGTTGGATACCACCTGGGGACAGGAAGCAAAGAAGAGCCTGCCATACCTGAGTGAAAAAATGAAAAAATAAACAGTCTGACCGGGTCTGCTTTTGTGGCATGGTAACTCAACCCATGAATGTCAGACTGTGACCAGTCCATGCCTTGGACCCACCATTAGGGCTGTTTCTAATACCCACAGTATTAGAGCTGTTTCCTCTCAATTGGCTAAGACTCACCTAAATACCCTTCAATGCAATAAAATAGACACCAAAAATGAGCCAAAGAATTTCTTAAATTGTTACTTTATTCCTACTCAGTATTAGGATGAGCCAAAGGGTTTTGGGGGTTTTTTTGTTTGTTTGTTTGTTTTCTTTTTTTTAATGTCAGTTTATTCCTGTTCAGTTGTTGGCTTTTCCCAGCCCTCTACAGAAGGCAAGTTTCCTTTGGACATCTTGACAGTCTGAGTTGAGCTCAGGGCTTTTAGGCAACCTCTATAGGGCCAACTTAGCATCAGTTCCAGCCTTGGTATGAAGGAAGAGGGTAGAAAGTCCTCTGACCTTTCTATTTACTGTCCCTCTGAGAAGTAACTGTACACTCATGACATACAAGTGAAGGATGGTTCTTCTTTGGTAACCATTAGGAACAAAGAAACCACCATTTTTAATAAAATTTTCAGTGGAAGCCTGTAAGGGTGTATGCTTTTATCTCATCTGCGTAGATTATTTTCTAGAAAAGGAACACAAAAATCTTTTCCCCTTGAAAAGGAAATACTGTTACGGGATGGTTACAAGTTCTCCACAAATATCAAATTAGTCACTCCATTGTTAGGGTGTCATAAGTAAGAGGGTATAGAGAGAAACAAGAAGTCTACTTTAACACTACTCAGTTATAAGGAAGGGATCAGAAACATGCTACTCTGGAAATGAGAGGAAAGGGCAAGAGTTGTCTCATCTCCTCCCCTCTAAAAGAACATATAGTGCCATCACAATTGAACAAGGCCTGGGGAACAAAAATCAAACATAAGCAAAGCCAGAAGAAACAACACATAAATGGGGCAAAACTGAAGTTGTGAATTAAATTCACATACTCTTTAGATGTTCACAAATATTTGCTTGACCGAAGGAAATCATTTGGCTTAAAACACTATAAACACTTTGCTTAATATTTAACTAGACTGGAAAAGATGCCTTTGGGAGATACTTGAAAGCAGCTAATAGCAACACTTCTGCATTCCAGTCTCTTCACAATGGTGTCTGGGATTAAACAAGGACATATACGGAACATCCTAAATGTCCTTAAGGTAAAACATTTTACAGGTAATATTATTTTTCCTTTAAAAATACATTTTGTTGCCTAGATTTAACAAACTGTCCATTGGTTAGGATAGCCCATTGGTTTGGGCTATGAGCAACCAAAAATAGATAAGTAAACAAAAAACAGTTTAAATTATTTTAAACAAGGACATATGTATCCCTATGGCTGGTTCATCTGATGTTTGACAGAAAACAACAAAATTCTGTAAAGCAATTATCCTTCAATTAAAAAATAAACTAATTTTAAAAAAAGAAGGAAATGTATTGTCACACAATTAAATGTCTAGAGGTATGTACAAATGAAGCAGCCTAAAGACTCCAGTTCTGCATTTTTATGAATCTCTTGTCTGTCTTCTGTCATGTTTGGTACTAGCAGCTTTGCGACTCTTTGCGACCCCATGGACTGTAGCACGCCAGGCTTCTCTGTCCTCTACTATCTCCTGGAGTTTGCCCAAACTCATGTCCATTGAGTTGGTGATGCCATCCAAACATCTTATGCTCTGTCATCCCCTTCTCCTCTTGCCTTCAATCTTTTTTAGCATCAGGGTCTTTTCTTATGAGTTGGCTCTTCCCATCAGGTGGCCAGAGTATTGGTGCTTCAGTCAGACACAACTTGGTGACTGAACAACAACACAAATTGGCTAGCTACCCCTATAATCTCCAAATAGCTGCTAGTACCAAAGAACATAATACACTTCATTTTTATAATTCTCGTAAGAAAAAGAAAACCTATTCCCCAACTATGGGGAAAAAAGTCTTTCTCTTTAATCTGAGATCGATTTAAATCATATGCCTTCTTCTGTATACTTATGTGGAATGAGACTAAGGGAGGTTATACTTTGAAGAACCAAATGTTTTGTTCAATGAAAAGTCACAATAGAGGGTATGGAGAGAACCAATGGAAAGAAAATAATACTATGAATTATATTACCTATGAATCAGCATGTAGGTATTTTCTATGTGTTTGTTAAAATAATAATAGTTTTTAAAATGATATTTGATCTTCTCATCCCAGTATTTTGATGTATGACCTACCAACTAATATTAAAAGAAAACGAGTCCCATTGAAAACATTAGCACAGATTCTAAGAGTGACTTTTATTTGGTATAATATCATGTAACTAATACCTTGTATTGGTGTAATTCAGTTATTAATACAAGACTTTGAAATAATATTCTACTGAAAAATTGAAAGCCTGTTTAATTTCTTGCCACCAGAAATTCAGTTTCTGCCCTGAAGTCCCCCTGCTGCTTAAAAATATATACTAAACCATGAGTGAAAGGGTTGTCTTCAAAATTTTGTTTAATATAAATAAATAATGTTTTTAGAAAATCCTTTAGTGCCATATCTGACATAATTCTCAATTTTTAAACTCCTTTAGGTAATAGTAATAATATTTGCTTACCTAGAGTAATTTTATAAGGATTCATTAATCTTCTAAAAATGCTTTGATAGGTTAAAAAATGAATGACCCCATATAGCATGAATTTCTCTGGCAGTTTCAGTTATGATTTCATTAAATTTCAAATGATGGTTTATTTATTATGCACGTATCAAAGTAAAACATTTTGCACACTGCTACCACTTTTCAACTTTTTGCTTTTCTCCCCCATTGTATGTTTTTACTACTTTAATTAATACCACTGAACACTTTGTTAGTGAAACTCCAGTGGCGAGCACTATTCAGATCTATTATGAGAAGCTTAATTCCTTTTAACTTACCTCACATGGCAGTATTTTTTCTCTGTATAATCTCATTCAAATAAACTATTTAGCAAGCAAATTTGCTAGTCTAATTTTACAGCCACCTGACAACAGCCATCTGATAACCAATGGTGAATTATTTGTTGATCACTGTCTGGTTTAGAAATATCCTTGACAAAGAGCAATCCCTTGTGATTTTTTTTCTGAGACCCAGTTTCTCCTTCATCATTTCAGGAAGAGTCCATGGTACCAGCTAGGCCAACAGACAGAAATTTTGCTTGCTTCCTTTAATTGACAGCTGGGTGACACAAACAGTTCCTTGATGTTTCTTGCCCAAGCAGTGAAGCTTCTTCAATATTTAGCTAACTTTTCCAAGCAGGAGATACATTCCACTGACACTCTTAGTTCAAATCAAATTGTTTATACTTTCAAAATAAACAAATAGTAAGATAGCTTCTATAGAATGTAAAAAGATTTAGTTTATTTGAAAAAGTATTTTACATTTATATCTACTTCTGCTTTATTGACTACGCCGAAGTCTTTGACTGTGTGGATCACAACAAACTGTAGAAAATTCTTCAAGAGATGGGAATAGCAGACCACCTTATCTGCCTCCTGAGAAATCTGTATGCAGGTCAAGAAGCAACAGTTAGAACTGGACATGGAACAACAGACTGGTTCCAAATTGGAAAAGGAGTACGTCCAGGCTATATACTGTCACCCTGCTTATTAACTTATGTGCAGAGTACATCATGCGAAATGCCAGGCTGGATGAAGCACAAGCTGGAATCAAGACTGCTGGGAGAAATATCAATAACCTCAGATATGTAGATGACACCACCCTTATGGCAGAAAGTGAAGAGAAACTAAAGAGCTTCTCAATGAAAGTGAAAGAGAAGAGTGAAAAAGATGGCTTAAAGCTCAACATTCAGAAAACTAAGATCATGGCATCCGGTCCCATCACTTCATGGCAAATAGATGGAGAAACAGTGGAAACAGTGGCAGACTTTATTTTCTTGGGCTCCAAAATCACTGCAGATGGTGACTGGAGCCATGAAATTAAAAGACGCTTGCTCCTGGAAAGAAAAGTTATGACCAACCTAGACAGCTTATTAAAAAGCAGAGACATTATTTTGCCAACAAAGTCCCATCTAGTCAGAGCTACGGTTTTTCCAGTAGTCATGTACAGATGTGAAAGTTGGACCATAAAGAAAGCTGAGTGTCAAAGAGCTGATGCTTTTGAACTGTGGTGTTGGAGAAGACTCCTGAGAGTCCCTTGGACTGCAAGGAGATCCAACCAGTCCATCCTAAAGGAGATCAGTCCTGAATATTCACTGGAAGGACTGACGCTGAAGCTGAAACTTCAATACTTTGGCCACCTGATTCGAAGAACTGACTCACTCCTGATGCTGGGAAAGATTGAAGGCGGGAGAAGGGGACGACAGAGGATGAGATGGTTGGGTGGCATCACCAACTCGATGGACAGGAGTTCGAGCTAGCTCCAGGAATTGGTGATGGACAGGGAAGCCTGGCGTGCTGCAGTCCATTGGATCACAAAGTCGGATGTGACTGATCAACTGGACTGAACTGATTTTACGTTTCAAAAAAAAAAAAAAAACTTATAAACTAGGATTTTGAAACTGTTCAAAGAAAGGGTAATTATATTGGCAAAAACTAACCAACATCGAAGTTTTATCAAAGACATCTGCCAAGATAAAATTCTCTAATTCTGGCAAGTAGTTTTAATTTGGGCTTCCGTGATGGCTCAGCAGTAAAAGAACCAGCCTGTGATGCAGGAGACAGGAGTTCGATCCCTGAGTCAGCAAGATCCCCAGAAAAAGGAAATGGCAACCCACTCCAGTATTCTTGCCTAGGAAATCTCATGGACAGAGGAGCCTGGCAGGCTACAGTCCACGGAATCGCAAGAGTCGAACACAACTTAGTGAGTAAACAACAACTACAACAAACAACAGCATACTTGCATGCCCTGACGACAATCCCCTGTGCTAATGCCTAGCTGATTGACGTTTACTAGCAGAGTTGAGATAAGCCTGAGCTAGAGAGTTCAACAGGTAAAGGAAACAGGAACTCAGGGTTACAGTATTTTATTTCCCACTGGCATATGGGATAAAAGTTTTAAGTGAATTATAGGTAAAGTTAAGGTACGATGTGGGGCTGCCCAGGTGGCTTAATGGTGAAGAATCTGCCTGCCAAATAGGAGATGCTGGTTCATTTCCTGGGTTTGGCAAGATCCTCTGGAGAAGGAAATTGCAATCCACTCCAGTATTCTTTCCTGGAGGATCCCATGGACAGAGGAGCCTGGTGGGCTACAGTCTATGGGGTGGCAAAGAGTCCCTTAGGACTGAGGGAGTGAGTACATACACACACAGTTTTAACTTAGTCTATCAATTAAGTTTGGGTACGGCTGTATATAAAAGAAACAATGTATTGATGTAGGGTCCTTCTTGGGTGAAAAAAATGTACCATTCTGGAGAGCGGTATTGATACTGGGGGAGGCTCTGCATGTGTGGAGGCAAGGGCTACATGGGGAATCTCTGCATCTTCCTTTAAATTTTGCTATAAACTTAATACTGCTCTAAAAAAAAATAGTTTCGAAAATGAAAAGAAATCAAAAATTATATTTTTAAACTACAATAGAAGTTTATTTTTCTTCTCATGTAAAACAAGCTCAGAGGTTAAAAGGCTAGATTTGGAAAGGTAGTTTCATAGTCACCGATGGCCCAGGCTCTTTCTCTTTTCCACTTTGCTAGCTTAGCACATGGCCTCCATCCTCACATTTACCTCTTGCTCTAAAATAGGCTACTAGATTCCCCTTTATCACATCCAAATCCTAGGAGTCGTTAGAAAGATGATGGGAAAAAAACAGAAGTGCCCACAACCAAATGAAACCAATTTCCTTTTAGCAGCTTTCCCAGAAGTTCCTTGTAACACTTAGACTTAACCTATCTTTGGCTAAAACTTAATCCTATGACTATACTTAACCGCACAGAGTCTGAGACATGGATCCTCTTTTCTGGGCACACTACTGTCCAGGATGAAATTAGGATCCTACCTACTGAAGAGAAGAGAAGAGATATTGAGTGTCAATTCACAGTTTGTGTCACATCCATTATGTTACACGTGGGATTTTGTGGGAAATTTCATACAGTCATTAAAAATAATGAAAAAGTACTATGCCAATTAACTTGGAATATGCGTCAGGATTTTCACAAAGACCATTGGGTGAGAAAACTAAAATGGACAGAAGTGATAAAATATGATTTCATTTTTGAATAACAAAGTGACAAAAATCTCTAAATATGTATGCAGATGTACATGCAAATGAGTATGTGAATATGAAACAAATCATAGAAGGGTACCCAGTAGATTATTTTGTATTATTTTGGCAAAGAAGAGGATATGCCTGTCTTGTGTTGTTCTATTGTTCCTCTTGTTATAGTAGGCCTGTGTTTTATAGTAGTTTTATAATTTGAAAACCATAAAATGTTTTTTAAAAATATGGCAGCAGAATCAACCTTTGTAACACCTTCCCTAATATATAAAAATTCACAGTAAGCAAGTCCCAGATGGAGTTTAGGGGATCTTAGTGAAGTACTAATAGGCTCTCAATGCAAACCAGTTTACCTAAGTTGTTTTAAATTATTTATTTTAGGAAATTACTTATTTAAGGAATATGTTAGCTGGGTAACAGTAGGGGAACATTGCATTCCTTTGGAGCTAATGGATGTTAACAAATGTTTATAAATATTTAAATATGAATATAAGGAAGAATAATATCATGACAGATAACTTTGCTGAATTATTGGAATATGAGCGTTTATGAAATTAAACAAAATAAGCTTTATGAACTGCATTTAATATTTACCTATTTAATTCCATTTAGGACATGAATCTTTCATGAAAAGTCTTGTTTGGGAATTAGTCATACCTTGCAAGAATAAATCATATTCATGTCAACTTGGATGCATCAAAATTTCATGAGGAAAGAGCTTCAAAATTGTGTACAACAACATATAAATTATATTTGATCCAGGTGTAATAAAAAATATGAAGTCTATGAAAAAATAAAGAAAAATAAATTAATCCCCTACTGCAACTGAATGTCTATTTGGCCTGGAAAATATCCAGTGTAGTGAGTGACCTGAGGGGGAAAAAAAACCAGCAGCTAGCAATGCTGAGACATTACTGTTCCTGCACTCTAAGGTCAAGAGAATTTTCAATGATTATTTTTAAAAGCTAATAATATTATAATAATTTGCAAAGTAAAATTTCAGATTCAAACTTATATCCAAATAGTTCATCCAATAATGGCAATATTTGGTTCCTGCCTTTGTTGTGGCCAAATGTTGATTTTTCAATACTAGGTCATTTGGCATCAGGCAAAGATATACTCAGTAGACCACTTAATGAAAACGTCCCATTGGGTAAACAGTGACGCTTTACTGAAGACAGTCCTTCTGGATCACTAATATGCATAATAAATGACTTGCAGGAGATTGTAATAAATGTCACCTCCTCTCTGAATAGTATCCTTCTCCCTCAATACTTGTTCTCAATCAAATGGGCATATTAAACCAGCATACTCACAGCCTTTCTGCATGTCCCAGGATCATGTTTTGAGAAACACTGATGTAACAGAAAATTCTGTTTTAAACTTGATAATCACTGGTATCTACTGTCTTCTTGCTTGTGAAATAAGGGATGGTTGTGCAAATAGCACTGTCACATACATACACCTTGAAAAAAATTGCTACAGTTTAGTAAATTGAAAAAAAAAAATATGACTCAATCCTAGGCCCGAACCACATATTTCTTACTAGTGAAATGTGGCCAACAGGGTGGAGCTGGTAGATAAATCTGTGAGTCTGTTTTTAAAACTGTTTTAACTGTTTTGCAGGACTGGGATAGTATATTTTCTCTGTCCGTGGTGGGATTATAGTCAGAGTGGCGTGTTGGCACACAGGGATAAAGAGAGTATTCAGATTGAAAGGTCATGAGGAATTATACTCAAGAACCATGATTCCAGTCCTACAGTAACTCTTCATGGCTTCCAACTCCTAGATTTATTTTCGGTTAAAAGATGCAGCCATTTAAGTGATGTTGTACTGGGAATCAAGACAGGGTTTACATTATAGAAGATTTCAATTCCAGTTTCATAAACCTGTGTCTTCAAATAAAACCCCAAATGCAAATAATACAGCTCTATCATTTTGTAAGTTATTTTTCTGCATTGGTTCTTTCAATCTTCAGCCAGACTAGATCTGGGACAGATCCAGGTCAAAAGAAAAAAAGCAAAATCCCATACTCCCACTCTCTAATTATTTTGCCTAGAATTGAAGTAGATATGTAGCAATTAGTCATCCGGGAACTCAAAATTTTTAGATTCACCCTCTTCATTAATCAAGTTGACCAAGTATTTCTAAACTTTTGGTCTGCTTTGTATCTCCCTGTTAGTAAGTAGCCCAGTAGGTAATCTTCCTACCCTGGAGACTACAGACATAAAAGAGGTTCTTAAAAGTCATCTAGTCCTGTACCACAGCTTCCTTATCCATTTGTCTGCTGATGGGCATCTAGGTTGCTTCCATGTCCTGGCTATTATAAACAGTGTTGTGATGAACATTGGGGTGCACGTGTCTCTTTCAGATCTGGTTTCCTCAGTGTGTATGCCCAGAAGTGGGATTGCTGGGTCATATGGCAGTTCTAATTACAGTTTTTAAAAAAATCTCCACACTGTTCTCCACAGCGGCTGTACTAGTTTGTATTCCCACCAACAGTGTAAGAGGGTTCCCTTTTCTCCACACCCTCTCCAGCATTTATTGCTTGTAGACTTTTGGATAGCAGCCATCCTGACTGGCATGTAATGGTACCTCATTGTGGTTTTGATTTGCATTTCTCTGATAATGAGTGATGTTGAGCATCTTTTCATGTGTTTGTTAGCCATCTGTATGTCTTCTTTGGAGAACCATGGAATATTACTCAGCCATTAAAAAGAATTCATTTGAATCAGTTCTAATGAGATGGATGAAACTGGAGCCCATTATACAGAGTGAAGTAAGCCAGAAAGATAAAGACCAATACAGTATACTAACACATATATATGGAATTTAGAAAGATGGTAACGATAACCCTATATGCAAAACAGAAAAAGAGACACAGATGTACAGAACAGAATTTTGGACTCGGTGGGAGAAGGCAAGGGTGGAATGTTTCGAGAGAACAGCATCAAAACATGTATATTATCTAGGGTGAAACAGATCACCAGCCCAGGCTGGATGCATGAGACAAGTGCCCGGGCCTGGTGCACTGGGAAGACCGAGAGGAATCGGGTGGAGAGGGAGGTAGAAGCGGGGATCAGGATGGGGAATACATGTAAATCCATGGCTGATTCATGTCAATGTATGGCAAAGACCACTACAATACTGTAAAGTAATTAGCCTCCAACAAATAAAAATAAATGAAAAATAAATAAAAATCTGCTATAGGAAAAAAAAAGTCATCTAGTCCTGCCGATCTATTTGACAGTGAGGAAGTTGAACCAGCTTTTTTGGGGAGTTGCTCAAGGTCAAATGACTTGGGTCAGGGACAGAATGAGAACTCTAGTTTAGGGACACTGACTTTTGGAAAAGGAAGCTCTTGAGAAGTCCTCCTGAAACGCTCCCTGTGCGTCATTTAGGACAGTCTCCAGAAGAAATGCAAAATGGTAGTACTTTTTACCCTGACATTTGGCGCATAGGACCACTCATACACAGTGGTCCTAAGGGGGAGATGTGGTGGGGTGCCAGAACAATTGAACTTCAGGCAGGAGACCTGGGTTCTACTGGTAGTTCTGACACTAAAGAACCAGGTGCCCTTAGTACTCAGGCTCAACTTCTTTATAGGAAGGCAACCGTTACAAACCGGCCCAATCGCAGTCATCCAATATACTTTGGTCCCTTTCTTCCCGCATTTGAGAATTATCAACATTAAAGGAGGAAATATAAGGTAACTTCTCTAGAACATTGACAGTGCCTAGGACATATTAAGGCTCAATCTTTTCACTGATTATCATAACGCCAATTTTTCAGCTGCTGTGCCAGGCAACACGCAAGAGGGTGTGTGTGTGTGTGTGTGTGTGTGTGTGTGTGTGTGTGTGATGGAACCCACGTCCCTTAACATCCACCTAGGACATATTAAGGCTCAATCTTTTCACTGATTATCATAACGCCAATTTTTCAGCTGCTGTGCCAGGCAACACGCAAGAGGGTGTGTGTGTGTGTGTGTGTGTGTGTGTGTGTGTGTCACGCAAGAGGGTGTGTGTGTGTGTGTGTGTGTGTGTGTGTGTGTGTGTGATTGAACCCACGTCCCTTAACATCCACCTACATTGGCAGATGGGTTCTTTACCACTAGATGGGTTCTTTACCACTAGCGCCACCAGCATGTAGCCTTTTTAGTCTGACACCTGACTGCGCATGCACGCACCTAACCACACATCTAGTTGTTTTCCCGCTTAAGCGCAAGCTCCGCCTCCGAGGGCATGCCCCTTAGAGCGCCGGCACCACCGTGAAGCGCGCGCTTGTCTGGGTGTGACGTAAATCGGGGCGACAGATGGGGGCGTTTGCTTCCGGGGCCAAGGGTGTTTGTTTCCGGGTAAGCAGACTTTGCCGGTCGTGGGATAGTTTATTGGTTCGAAGCTGCGTCCTGGTCGGGTGGCCTGGGCCCGGGAAGCCAGGCATGAAGATCACCAGGCAGAAACACGCCAAGAAGCATCTTGGCTTCTTCCGCAATAATTTTGGAGTCCGCGAGCCATACCAGATACTGCTGGACGGCACTTTCTGTCAGGCGGCGCTACGGGGCCGCATCCAGCTGCGAGAGCAGTTGCCCCGCTACCTCATGGCGGAGACTCAGCTGTGCACCACCAGGTGGGCCTGGCCGGTCCGGATGGAGGCGCGGGGAACCCGCGAGTGCGGTAGCAGCCGGGCCGCTGCTCGCAGGCATCCATTGCGATCCCTGGAGGGGCAAAGCGCCCCGCCCAGTAGGAGCTGACAGTTCGGCGGCGCCGCGGAGGAGGGTGGGCGAGTATCTACCGTGTAGAGGGACAGTAGTATCGTGGGGTATTTGCTTGTCGTTAGTCTGGAGGACAAGCACATGTCCTTTGCATTCCAACCTGGCTTCCGACCCCAGTGCTACCAGTTTTGTGATTTCCGGCAAGTTATTTAATCTCTGAGCCTAGAATTACTCATCTGATTAAAAAAAAAAAAAAGATTGTAACTACTTATAAATTTGCTATAAAAGTCTAACGAGGTATAGTATATGAGGATTGTTTATTGGTATCTCAAAACCTGTCTCCTCGAAGTGGTTGCTAGTTGTTTGCAAAGCTTTTCCCAGTTTAAGAATTTTTCAAGCTTCACAACTGCCTCATGGTGTAACACCTTCTATTCCCAGAAAGATAAGGCCAGACTCGATGTTAAAAACTTTGTGCAAGGTCCTCTGTTTATTCAGCTGCCTTTTTTGAACGCCAGGCACTGCTCTAGCCAGAGGATAACTGGGTGAACAGCACTGCTCTAGCCAGAGGATAACTGGGTGAACAGGATGATCTCCCAAACCGAATGGCCAGCAAAGTGCATAAAGTGTTAGTCGTTCAGTCGTGTCCGACTCTGTGCAACGCTATGGACTGTATCCTCCCAGGCTCCTCTGTCCGTGAAATTCTTCAGGCAAGAATACTAGAGTGGGTTGCATAAATCAACCGCTATTTGTTATGTTTGACTCCAAGTGTAGTTTCCCCATTTCCTCAAAGTGTGGGAACATGTAAGATGAAACCATGTGGGGTTGTTTGGAGAGAGGATGAAGTCAAGGAAGGTTTCATAGATGAAGTGACTTGAGCTCAGTCCCAGTTCAGTTCTGAAGGGAAGGACATTTTCTGAGTGAAAGATCCCTTGTAGAACTCTTGAACGAAGGAGTGGAGTTGTGAAATGCAAGGGAAAGAGGTTAGAGCACAGTGTACACTCGGGAAAGGAGCTGGGAAGAAGATAAATAGAGGCTGCATAACAAAGAACTACTATTCATAAACTTAGTAGTTTTTTTTTTTTTCTTTGTAGAATATTTCCTTTAAAAAGTGAAAAAAGAAAATTTAAGTGACCATAAGACCACACCAGTGACTTACTACTGTCATTCATCCAATTCTTTGTACACACACACATAAGAATGGGCTCTTACTCTGCATATGATATTAATGGCCTGTCTTTCTCACCTAATAGTACTCCATAAACAGCTTTCTGTATTCAGAACTTCATACAGATTTCATCCAGGCAGAGCTTCAGATGGGACATAGATACCCTTAGTTTTTGATCCCCTTTGCCTTCAGGACTGCCAGATCCTGATGACCTGTGCTCCAGAGTTGATTTCTTCTGTCTACAAGCCTTGTCCATTTAGCTCTGTCTGTCATAAATATTAACATTTTTAATACAGTCTGTAATATACATATGTTTGAGAAGTAGTGGATGAAATTATATTTTGCTGCATTTTCCCTCCTAAGGAATTTAGCTTCTGAACTTCTGGAATATTTCATGCACAAAAATAGAATAGCATCACAAAATATCTATCACCCAGCTTTTGCAGTTATTGACATGACTATCTTACTCATTTATTTCCCCCACCCCCCTTAATCTTACTGATAGGTTATTTTTTGTTTGTTTGTTTAAAAAAATTTCAAAACTGTATTATTGAATATATTACAAATTAGCAGATTGTCTCAGCAAGAGAACGCCCTCTAATTATTTTAATATTTTGCTTTAATGCAATGAATAATCAAATATCTTCAATTGCTTAGCCTAAGATATCTGATAGGTTATTTTAAAACATATTGTTCTGTTAATTCTTGGTGTGTGTTAGGAGGTGAATGCTATCACACATGATAAGTATCTTCTAGAAAAGATAACTGCAGCTATGTAAGGGGTGAGTTGGAGAAGCAAGAGAATGAAGACAGGTAAACCCATTTTTTGGTTAATTCTAGTCAAGAAATAATGGGAGAGAGGAAAGGCAGGAACCCCAGGGTTTTACAAGGAGATGTCACAGAAGTAAATACCAAGCTGAGATAGAACTACCCACCTTTGGGGCAGGGTAGAGGTGGGAGTGAGAAAGCAAAGATCAAATAGGATTTCGGATTTCTATACAAGGTATCTGAGAAGATAATAAGTCCAAAGCATTAGCAAGCCCTGGAGAAGTTTGGAAACAGGAAAGTAGTTTGATTTTAGACATAGTGAATTTGATGAAGAGCTGACGGCAGACCATCCATTGGAAATATTCAGTAAATGTTTGGCAATTTAGTCCTGAAATTCAAAATAACATTCAAAATGGGTAACTGTAGAAAGCAAAATCTCTTCAAACAAATAAACTAATGGGATAAAGGGGATGAGGCAAGGTAGAGACAGGCAAGGGTTGGCTCAGGTTGAAGAACCTTTTGATTCACTATTTCTCATAATTTTTAAGTGGGATAGAGGAAGTACCTGGGGATCTTATTAAAATACTAATATTTGACTCCTCCATAAGAGGTTCAGATTTGTGGATGAGAAATTAGGCTTCCCAGGTGGTAAAGTTGTAAAGAATCCGTCTGCCAATGCAGGAGATGCAGGTTCAATCCCTGGGTCAGGAAGATCCTCTGAAGTAGGAAATGGCAACCCACTCCAGTATTTTTGCCTGGAAAATTCTATGGACACAGGAGCCTGGTGAGCTATAGTCCGTGGGGTTTCAAAGAGTTGGACACGACTGAGCAACTGAGCACACACACATTGGTAACACTTTGAAAAACAGTAGCTTAATATGAAAATGCAAAGTGAGGAAAGTTGTGATTGCTTTTAAACAAGCTGGTGAGTTGAGAATCTTTACTTTTCTGAGCTGAAAATACTTTAAAGATGTATCGATTTGTACTTGAAACAGAAGCCTATAGCACTCTGGCTGGGGCATCTATTGTCAAACTACTTAGATTCACATTTCACTCTACCACTTTTAGTTGTTTGACTTTGGGCATGTTACTTGAAATCTCCCAGAATAAGCTGTTCTAAAATAAGGATAATTTTAAAGTAAGCTGCCTAACTTTGTAGGGCTGTTTTGAGATAAGGGAGAATTTATGTCAAGAGCAGTTAGCATGCTGCCTGCACAGGATAAATGCTCAGTACATTTCAGCTATTCATTAAGTTCCTTCTACTTGATGTATGCATTTTTCCAGGTCTTTTGAGGGTGAAATGGTTACTGTATGGCTTGTAGTTTTTGAAAAAGACCTGAGATTGTTTTTTAATACTTTATGTGAATAACTGATAGGCATCTGTTATAACTGTGAGCTGCTAATAACACTTTATTTTCCAGATGTGTGTTAAAAGAGTTGGAAACATTGGGAAAGGACTTATACGGGGCAAAGCTGATTGCCCAAAAATGCCAGGTTCGAAATTGTCCCCATTTCAAGAATGCAGTGAGTGGATCAGAATGTCTGCTTTCCATGGTGGAAGATGGAAATCCTCACCATTATTTCCTGGCAACACAGGTGACACCAGGTTTTAAAACCAGAGTCAATTTTAGTCATCTCTGTTTATACGTTATGTGGAGCTATTTGTCATTAGAAAAAATTAGATGATTAGGCGTAATGGTTTACTTCTTCATTACTGCAATTTCCTTTTTTTAAATAAAAAATTATTGACATAGAGATGTGATGATATGTTTTAGGGCTCTTACAAGGAAAGTAAGTAGAGCAAAGATTTTACGTTTTATGTTTATACATGTTTTTCATGTTTCTATATTTCATACTATTTATGTGTATATATGTATTCATATATTCATGTGTGTTCATATTTACACATGAAAGTTGTATTTCATATTATTTGCAACCGTACCACCAGTATGGAGCTCTTTCAGGCTTCTGAAGACTGGGATGCAGGGGAGGAGAGACTCTGGGTGGATGTTAATAAGTTCACATCCGTACAGACTTTCTTAAAGATGCTTGTGGAATTATAAAATTACACAGTTAGGAGCAGATATGAGTGTAGAATCTGAGTCAGCTCGTTCCTGCTTTATTTCTATTCTTTCGATCTCTGTGAGCATTCTTGACCCTTTCTGAAACATGTATCAGAGTAGGAATGATGGATATCACCTAGCATATTTACCTTTGCATTTGTTTGCATTTTGAAGTCCTAGAAAATTAGTGGTCTTAGAATATTGATCAGTATAGAACATTGATAATTCGAGTTCATATTGTTGACGCTTAACTGTGCTCAGTTTTTATGTTTTTCTTCCTTTGTCATAAAATATACTACTGTTAGTGAGACATACTGATTTGAGAAGTAAAACTGGTGATCTTTTATTTTTAGTATAGTCCTCTTTACCTTCTTAGAAATTTATTTAAGGTATCTAATTATTCTATTTGAACTAAATAATTCTGTGTTTCTTTTTAATAGGATCAGAATTTGTCTATGAAAGTAAAGAAGAAGCCTGGAATTCCCCTCATGTTTATTATTCAGAACACTATAGTCTTGGACAAACCTTCTCCCAAAGCAATTGCGTTTGTTAAAGCAGTAGAGTCCGGTCAGCTTGTCTCAGTGCATGAGAAACAGAGTATCAAGCAACTCAAAGAGGAGCAGGGTTTAGTCAAAGACCCAGAACAGAGAAGAAGAAGAAAGCGCAAGAAAGTAAGTGGCCCCAATCCTCTTAGCTGTTTGAAGAAAAAGAAAAAAACACAGGATACGAACTCATCTGCCTCGGAAAAGAAAAGGAAAAGAAAAAGAATCCGAAACAGATCTACCTCAAAAGTACTTTCTGAAAAGCAGAATGCAGAAGGGTAATAAGTCTAAAGACTTTCAAATATGAAAATAAATTTCTTTTAGAAACTGTGAAAGTACTTATTTTTATAAATGAATTTTGACCCACAAGCCTTTATAAAATTATTTTTTAAAAACCAGTGGATGTATTTAGGTGTAATCATGTTCACTTTTCTTACAGAACTTAGGGTGTTTTTTTTTTTTAATGTAAAACTGTTAATCTCTTTCTGTCTTAGTGCTGTCCCCCACCCTCCAACATTATGTGGAGATGGTTTAAAAATATCTTCTAGTACCAAAATGCTTGTGACTAAAAAAGAGGTAATTATTCTCATCCTTCTTTCATGTTCACAGAGGAAACTTACTTTTGCAACTTATACAGTGGTTGTAGAATTTGCCTTTATGTTTCCAAATAATATGAATATGTTGCTACCTTTTGAGCTGCTGATTATTTATTAACTTTGTACTGGAAAGAGTGAAAATTTTGCTTACTTATTTTACTTCACCATTTTTCTAGTATATTAATATTTCAGTATTTTTACATCTCAGATTCAGTATTTTCATTATGAAGGCTATCAACTTTATTTACTACTGAACCAAGTAGCGTGCTGTGGTTGACTTTATTTCTTATATTACTTTTTTTGTTATTTCAGAAGTTAATAATGGGCTCATTTTCTTCTAGCATCTGACTTGATCTTGCCATATTCAATAATTCTAAAAAGGATCTCATAATTTTCTATATGATTGTTATTGTTCAGTTGCTAAGTCACATCCGACTCTTTGCAACCCCATGAGTGCAGTACACCAGGCTCTTCTGCCCTTCACTATCTCCTGGAATTTGCTCAACTTGGTGTCCATTGAGTCCGTGATGCTATCTGATCATCTCACCCTCTGCCTCCCCCTTCTTTTGCCTTCGATCTTTCCCAGCATCAGGATCTTTTCCAGTGAATTGGCTCTTCTCATCAGGTGGCCAAAATATTGGAGCTTCAACTTCAGCATCAGTCCTTCCAATGAATATTCAGAGTTGATTTCCTTTAGGATTGACTGGTTTGATCTCCTTGCAGTCCAAGGGACTCTGAAGAGTCTTTTCCAGCACCATGATTAGAAAGTTTCAGTTCTTTGGTGCTCAGCCTTCTTTATGGTCCAACTCTCATGTGTATAAACCATACTGGAAAAACCATAATATCAAGTAATTTCTTTCTCCTGGTGATACTTCTGGAGCCAGCTCTCTGACCTCCAATGTGGAAACGTTTTCTGCCAGGTATATTGCTCAGCTATCACCTAGGCATTTCCTGTCCTTATCCAGAGAATCTATTCTGTAGCCTAGATTCTTCCTTCTACTCTTTCTTGGTGGTAGCACATAGAGTGTGTAGGAGGTACATTTTTTGAGGCTCAACCAGTGTGTCTAAACTTAAATTTATTGTGCCAATAATCTAGAAGATAAAGAATGCTTTATTCTTAATTGTTTATAAGACCCTAGGGGGGAAAAAATCCCTTTACTTATTTTGAGTTCCATTTGTCCAGTGGAGAGGGTGATTTTCTTTCGGGTATACATGTTAACTTCAATGGCAAGAATTCTTTTCCATTCTTGGAATAATATTCTCTCAGATTGGCTTTAAATATTGTTTTTAAAATGTCTAAATAGTTCAATTAGGAGTTGAATAATCTAACTTTTCTTTTTTAGGCCCCTCCCAAATTGTTTCAATCATCAATCAGGCCAAAATTAAAATGTTTTTACACTGTAAGATTGAAGTATAAAGTTCTTAGATTGATCAGTAGTTCCTGACTTTGAGAGTCTGCGATACCTTCAAATAGTGGTTCTTAATGTTTCCTTATAATATCATGATTATGTATGAAATACTTCATGAATAAGTTCTTATTTATAGCTAAAATAAATGACTTTTTAAAAATATGAGACAATTCAAATTTATTCCTATAGAAATAGTCTCAGTTGAACTCAGAGATGCTTTTTTGATGGAAAGTGGAATTTTAGCTTTACACCAGGAGCACCACATAGGCTGTATTACCTCTCAAGCCAGGTGAGTGTTTTCTGTTGTCATTTCATGATTCTGTTTTAAATTGTTTATGTAGGAACATTTTTTAAAAAGAAAAGCGAAAATAGAAAAAAGTGAATATAGTTCTATAGTTTTGTGAGGAGAAAACATTTGTCAGTAATGACAAGAGTTGAGATTACTAAATGTAGGCAAAGTGATAAAGCAAGTGAAATGTACACTGATGATATTCGTTTCAACACTCAAGTGCATAAATTTTAGGTATTTTTCTTTTTAACAAGGTTTATATTTATTCAGTGCCATCTTATTGCCTATTAATAGAACTGGTGAGCTGGGAAAGTCAAGTCATTTTTATAAAATAGTAATTTTTAAAATATAAAAAGTACAATGCATTATAAAACATTTAATATCTTAAAACTTTGATTAGTCATATGTATCTTTTCTTGGCAAAATTTACTCTAAATATAACACAAGGATCTCATATCTTTGTACTAGTTCTTCAATGAATATTACCCACTGCCACCACCTGAAAATTGCTAGTGCTACTTGCTTTATTTCTCTGTACAAATTAGAGAAAGAAGTGGTGGGCCCTAGGAGCACGCACGTATAATCCATTTTGTGGTTTGGAAAAGAAAATGTTAAGAACCTCTTTAAAGGATGGCAGCTCGCATTGTTGGGGATAAAATACACGTGCTTTTGCATTCTCTGAAGTTTGCTAGACTTCAGATTCTGTATTCCCTATATTTTCAAAGCACTAGAGCCATTTCTGAAAGGAACCAGTCACAGCTACCTGGTGGCAGGTTGATTACATTGGATCCTTTCCATCATGGACAGAATAGAAATTTATCCTTAATGGAATAGAGCCTATTCTGTATATGAATCTTTTCTTTCCCATTATGCTTATGTCAGTATCACTTAACAAAATGCCTTATTTGCCAATGTGGTACTCTATCAACACTGCTTCTGATCAAGGAATTTGTGGTGTTAAATGGTCTTGCTCTAATATGTCGTTATGTAAGTAATGCTATTTTGGAGACAACACCTTGAAAGGATGGATATTCTCTTAGAAGAATATCTTACAAGACACAGTATAAGATTTGAACCAGAGGTCAATACATGGTGTGTCACTTCCATACCTAGAATACATGGGTCCAGAAATTAAAGGATGGAAGTGGGAGTACTTCCTCTTACTATTATGTTGTATAACCCACTCAGAATTTTTACTTGCCCTCACAACTTTGAGCTTTGCTGGCTTGGCGGGGCGGGGGGTGGGGGGGGGTGGTGTCTAGTTCCCAAAGGAGAAATGCTTCTACCAAGGGAACAACAATAATTCCATTAATTTGGAAGGTGAGACTGCCACTGGCTCATTTGGAGGCTTCTTTTTTTAAACACTTACTTTTATCTTGGCTGCACTGGGTTTTCCCTGTTGCACGCGGCCTCCTTGCAGTGGCTTCTCTCGTTACTGAGCCAGGCACTGGAGCACGCAGGCCCAGTGGTGTGGCGCGCGTGGGCTTAGTTGCTTCACGGCATGTGGAGTCTTCCCAGCTCAGGGACCGAACCCGTGTCTCCCTTATTGGCAGGCAGATTCTTTAACACTGAGCTGTCAGGGAAGCCCTCAGCTAACATCTTGGCTGCTTTCATGTCAGGCAGGACCACTCAGTTAAGTCACTCATGAATTCTTGACCCATGGAAACTATGTGAGGTATATGTTTGCTGTTGTAAGCAAGTAAATTTTGCAATAGTTTGTTATGTAGCAAAATAACGAATATAATAATGGAAGTTTGAAATACCAAATATGACCTTGTGACCAGTTACATAAATTGTGCCTCTAACAGCTATGAATCTTTTCTTTCTTGTTATGTGTATATGTATCTATAGCTACATGTGCTTGGTTGCTCAGTCGTGTCTGACTCTGTAGCCAGCCTGCCAGGCTCCTCTGTCCATGGGGATTCTCCAGGCAAGAATACTGGAGTGGGTTGCTATGCCTTCTTCCAGGGGATCTTCCCAACCCAGGATCGAACCCAGATCTACATTGCAGGCAGATTCTTTACCATCTGAACCACCAGGGAAGCCCGATAACTATATGTGTATATGTATATATAATATGCATACACACATACATTATATAAATGTTATACACATATAAATATATGCATAAATATACAATATATATTATGTATAGAAGAATCATACAGTCACACATATATTCTATCTTCTCCTTTTCCTAAATATTTTTTACATGTTTTTTAAGTGTATTTTTTATTGAAGTACAGGTGATTTACAATGTCGTATTAATTTCTCCTGTATAGCAGTGACTCAGTTATATATACATTCTTTTAAAATATTCTTTTCCATTAAGGTTCATCCCAAGATATTGAATGTAGTTCCCTCTGCTATACATTAGGTCCTTGTTGCTTATCCTTTCTATATGTAATTCAACTCAGTTCAGTTCATTTCAGTAGCTCAGTCGCGTCCGACTGTTTGTGACCCCATGAATCGCAGCACACCAGGCCTCCCTGTCCATCACAAACTCCCGGAGTTTACTCAAACTCATGTCCATCGAGTCGGTGATGCCATCCAGCCATCTCATCCTCTGTCGCCCCCTTCTCCTCCTGCCCCCAATCCCTCCCAGCATCAGGGTCTTTTCCAATGAGTCAACTCTTCACATGAGGTGGCCAAAGTATTGGAGCTTCAGCTTCAGCATCAGTCCTTCCAATGAACACCCAGGATTGATCTTCAGGATGGATTGGTTGGATCTCCTTGCAGTCCAAGAGACTCTGAAGAGTCTTCTCCAACTCCACAATTCAAAAGCATCAATTCTTTGGTGCTCAGCTTTCTTCACAGTCCAACTCTCACATCCATACATGACCACTGGAAAAACCATAGCCTTGACTTGGGATAGCTTCCATCTATTAACCCCAAACTCCCAGTCCATCTCTCTCCCACCCACTACAAGTTTTTCTTATTTGAGATTAACTTTATTGTTTAATCTTTTGGTAACAGAATTTCAGCTGGGACTGAGATTGAAATTAAGGGGTAATTAGCATAGCCTATGTAGCTACAATGACCAATAGTATTTTGCATCTTCTGATTTTGTGAAGTGTGAGAATACCTTCTTTTGTATGAAGGACAGTTGCATCATACAACTGGGAGTTGTTGAATTATTACATGAAAATTTAAAGTGTAAAGAAGGGTGCACATGGATGCTGAGTAGCCAAAGGTGTGTCAGTTGCAAGTCCACCTATCTGTGCTCTACGTTGTGGCGCTGGAGCTGGAACTCTGCAAACCACAATCCTCTGGTGACAGTTTTCTCTTAGATTCTGCCAGTGAGGGGCACTAAGGCAGGACCTGGAAGGAGGATGGAAGAAGAAAGGGTGTGCTTTTTCCTGTGAACTTACTATAGACTCCTTGAGTGCCTGGGGTTCTTCTTCACTCTAGCTGCTGCAGTTTCTTACCAGCAGTCCCTAATCCAATTATAACACTTGTAGAACAGGTTTATTGCCTGTACCCCTTATCCCCCACCAGAAAGCCGGCACTAGCTGGCTGGAGCCCATTCTTCTGGGGCCCATCCTCTGAGCTGAGAGACACTGGAGTTTGCCTTCTCAGATATTTCAGCACCAGGGGCTCCTTCTCCACGTTCTGTTTTAATAATCTTTAAAAAATTTTTTGAATTATTTTTGGTTGTGCTGGGTCTTCGCTGCTTTTGCGTGGGCCTTCTCCAGTTGTGGCAAGCGGGGGACTTGTTGAGGTGTGTGGGCTTCTCATTGCGGTGGCTTCTCTCGTGGAGCATGGGCTCTGGGAGTGCGAGCTCCGGGAGTTGCAGCACGCGTGCTCTAGAGTGCTAGAGCTTTAGTAGTTGTGATGGACAGGCTTAGTTGCTCCGAGGCATGTGGAATCTTCCCAGATGGGATTTACCCATGTCCCCAGGCTGCATTGGCAGGTGGATTCTTATCCACTGGGCCACCAGGGAGGTCCTGTTTTAATAATTCTAACCTCTTTCCTCTACCCCTTTGCTTTAAGGGCAGAAGTTGCTTCCTGCAGTTGCTACCTCCATAATTTTTAGGGTTCTCTTTCTACCTGTTTAGTGTCATGGTTAACAACTTGATACCTGATTAATATGTGTTTGTATTAAATTATCTCTTTCACATGACTGGTGTGGTTTTTCTTTCCCAACTAGTCCCGGATCTAAGGGTTCCAATTAGCCAGGCCTGATTCAAGTGTTCATTCTGGAGCTAGAGGGGAAGGGGTCAGCTCTAATCAAATTATATAGACTGAGATTGGATAAGATTTAGTCCTCCTCAAAGAAAAAGTGGGATACTACTATAGAGGTGAGGAGGGATCAGGCAAAAAAATCACATCTGAGTATGAGGATAATCTTTAAAGATAATGAGAGAAGTTTTCACAACCTTTTTCTCCCATATAAAAATAGCCCAAATAAAATTATTGTGGAAGTGAAAAGACAAATGGAAATTAGATGCCATTTCACATTCACTAGGATGAGTTATAATTACATAGACACGAAATAACAAGTGTTGTTAAGGATGTGGAGAAATTGGAGCCCACATACATTGCTGGTGAGAGTGTAAAATGGTACAGCTGCTTTGGCAGTCCCTCAAATGCTTGAACATAGCATTATCATATTATCCAGCAATTCTTTCCCAGGTATATACCCAAGAAAAATGAGAGCATATGCCCACACAAAACTTGAACATAAAAATTCATAGTAGGTTTATTCATAATACCAAAAAGTGGAGCTAACCCACATGTCCATTAACTGATGAATGGATAAATAAAATGTGGTATATATATATATATAAATATCCATATAATTTATTTGGCAATAAAAAGAAATACCTATGCATACTACAACATGGATGAATCTTGGAAATATGCTAAGTGAAAGAAACCAGTAACAAAGGATCATATAGTGTATGATTCCATTTACATGAAAAAAATGGGCAAATCTATAGAGGCAAAGTGGATACCTAGAGGCTAGAAAAGATGGGAGGTTGGAGGCAAAGGGTACAGGATTTCAGAGTAATGAAATATTCTACTATTGATTATAGTGATTAGATGTACAACCGTGTGGGCATATTAAATCCTTGAATTTGTATGCTTTAAATGGGTGAATTGTGTTATGTGGATTATATCTCAGTAAAACTGTTAAAAAGTATTGCACAGTAGGTATACAATGGACTTCCCAGTGCTGCATACAGTGGTACATTCTTTACCATACAATGACTCGGGTAAAGAATCCACCTGCCAATGCAGGAGACTCAAGTTCAATCCCCAGTTCAGGGAGATCCCCTGGAGTAGGAAATGGCAACACACTACAGTATTCTTGCCTGGGAAAGCCCATGGACAGAGGAGCCTGGTGGGCTGTAGTCCATGGGGTTGTAAAAGCGTTGACGACAGCTTAGCGACTCAACAACAGGTGTACAATACATCCTTATTGTTCATGAGTTAGTCACACAACCAAGTGGATTGAACAAAATACATTTCTGTGCTCTGGATATTTTTAAGGAGCAGCTGAAGAAGAACAAAATGTATGAATTGTTTCCAGTTTCTTTAAAGGAAAAAAAATTACCTGACAAGCTCTTTGGGTGGTAATGTTTCATTTCTTCTCCTAGAAATTAACCCCAAGTGGCTGTCTGCCAGTTTGCTCATGCTCATTATCCACTCCCTGATGCAGTCAGAAAAATACCATCTGTTCCTTTCAATTGTCAAAAAGTTACAAATTATCTAAACCTTTCCACAGGTAGTAAATCCTGAAAAGGTACATCTTCCAAATGATCATTTTCTACAACTATTGTACAATGATATTTTGTTTAACTTGATGTGAAAATGATAATCCCTAGGTAATGAAGTATTTAATCTCCAAAACTGAATTAGCAATTGTCAAGATTTTACATGGTGAGCAATATGAGCATGTTGCTGTTTAGCTGTATGATATAACAATGTCCATACTGGCACTTAGAGAGTTTTCTATATTCAGAAAGAGTAGGGCATGAAAGGAAATTATCTGGGAATCACATGGATGTTTAGAAGAGCCATATTTGTTAGCATAGGTTCTCTGTGTTTGTACCTCTTAGAATGATGGCGAGCCCAGACATCTGGGCAGGTAGGTATCATCCCTGATTAGAATAATTCAGTGTTGTTTTTTTTTTTAATAAGTTAATTTTGGGTTGCACTGGGTCTTTGTTTCTGCATGCAGGCTTTCTCTAGTTGTTGTGACTGGGGGGCTACCCTCTGTTGGAGTGCACAGGCTTCTCACTGCAGTGGTTTCTCTTGCTATAGAGCCCAGACCCTAGGCACACAGGCTGCAGTAGTTGCAGCACGTGGGCTCAGGAGTTGCAGCGTGAGGGCTCTAGAGAGCAGGCTCAGTATTTGTGGCACACAAGCTTTACTGGCCGTTGACATGCGGAATCTTCCCGGACCAGGGGTTGTACCCACATCTCCTGCGTTGACAGGTGGATTCTTATCCACTGCCCCACCAGGGAGGTACTAGGGTTTGTATGTCTCATCGTTTCCTCAAACAGTACCTTTACACACTTGGGGTTATCACTAGGCTTTTCTTTGATTAAAGTTCAAAGACAACAGTTTTATTTTACCCTTGTTTTCCAGTAGTGCTTGATGTCATTTCTGGCACCTAGGTCCTTACTAAATGTTGAATGAGTGAGTGAGTGAGTGAATGAATGAATCAAACTGGAGGAATGAACTCTATTATTATCACCCTTATTCCAGGGTCTCTAGCCTTCCTACCTCATGACTGTCAGTATCATACTGTTTCTTTTTTGTGTGACAAAATAGAGACCATTTAAATTTGCTTGCCAGTGCTCACTTCGGCAGCACATATACTAAAATAAATTTGCTTGCCAGTGTAGCACATACATGAGGAGGGCATGGCAACCCACTCCAGCATTCTTGCCTGGAGAATCCCCATGGACAGAGGAGCCTGGCAGGCTAGTCCATAGGGTTGCAAGAGTTGGATATGACTGAGGGACTCAGCACAGCACAGCACATAGCACATACATAGCTCCAAACTTCATTCCTTGAGCACTTTGCTATTTGGAAATAACCAGTAGTTAGAAAAAAGAATCTTATGTTTTGGTGAAAGGGAAGAAATACTTAGAAATATGTTTGATTGGCAAAATATCATGTATCCTAACTGAAAAGTTGTTTATTTCATATGCTTCTAAAATCATTGACTACTTTTCACTGTGTTATGAATTATTCTGATTGTGGTAAAATGACAATGTGTACATATTGGGGGTACTGAGAGTGTGCACTTGGTTGCACATAAGACACATTCTTTGTTAGAACAAGTGTGGTTGTAGTGCATGGCTACCTATGGGGCCCCTTCATCAATTCTGGAGCTCCGTTTTTCAGAGGGCATCAGTATTTCCCAGAGGACAGGGATACACTGTCTTTCCTTTCCATCTCTGTCAACCAAAAGAAAAGCCTATTACAAGGAAACATTCATCTAACCACATTCAACAGTGCTGTCTGGTTCAGTGTCCTTCCAACTGTGTCATTATCCTCTGCGCTGATACATACTCGGCTCTGACATACTGAAAAGACAGTTTCATACCTTTCCTCATTATTTCTGTCTGCAGTGAGAAAGCGTTTTAGTCTCTCTGGACGTAATGTCCTGTCATCATGTACCTGGTCCCTACCGTGCTCCGGCTAAACACACTCCAGACCATCTGAAATTTTGGGGGTGACTTTGGAGAAGTAACAAAACGAGAAGAAAGTGACTCTGCAAAACTGAAAAAAGGGAATTCAGAAATAAGTATATACGATTGTGTCTCTTATTTCTGCTTTGCAAGTAAGATCACCTTTAGTATTTTTCTAGACATAGAGAACAAATATATGGATACCAAGGGGAAAAGGAGGGTGGTGATATGGAGTTCTGCACCAAGGCCACAGACATGGAGCCAAGAACCAACCAGAGGGCTCCAGAGGAGCCCACCTCTGGAACTGAGTGAACCCCTTTGTAACTGTTGCTCAAAGCCCCCCCCCCCCGATCCTTACCAGCCAGCTTGCTGGCCCCAAATTCGACAAGAATTCCCACCCTGGTACTCACCCTATTACCATAAGGAATCACATAATGCCAACCTGCCAGCAGGAATTTTCTTTGATTTGAGACTATAAAAATTGGTTACGAATCCAGGAAAAACATCGACTCTCCCTGGTCTGTCAGGAGGTGTCAGCCCACTGCACTAGCAGTGCCCACATTATTTCTGCTCTTTGTTCTTAATAAACTCTCTCCTTCCTGCAATACTCTGTGTCTGGAAATTCTTTTCCAACCCCTGTTTGGCAGTCCTAACTGCCACACAGGTGGGAGGAATTGGGAGATTGGGATTGACACATAAAGAGCACTGAGACTATGTTAAGTACTATACTATGTAAAATTTGTATAGTTATACTACATAAAATAGATAACTAATGAGAACCTATTGTATAGCACAGGGACCTCTGCTTAATGCATTGTTGTGACCTGAATAGAAAAGTCCAAAAGGGAGGGGATATATGTAAATATATGGCTGACTCACTTGCTGTACAGTGGAAGCTAATACAACATTATAAAGCAACTATACTCCAATAAATATTAATTTTAAAAAGAAATAGGTATATATGAGAAACAGAATGCTGTGAGACAGTGGCTCTTAGTCTTACCATGCATCAGAATCATGGGAAATAGTAAAAACAATGAATAAACGCCTAAACACACCCGAGAGACTTAGATTCCTTTAGTCTGACGAGATTTATGTAAATTAAATGTTCCTTATGTGTTTCTAATGTGCCATCAGATTGAGAACCTGGCATAGAAAAGAACTTGGGTTTGGGAGTCAGGCAGTTTCAGGTCCAATTGAATGGGGCAACTCTCAGCCTCAGTGGTTTGTTTTCTTTTATGAGTGTATGTGTTAGTCACTCAGTCGTGTCCACTCTGTGCGACCCCATGGACTGTGGCCCACCAAGTTCCTGTGTCCATGAAATTCTCCAGGCAAGAATACGGGAGTGGGTTGCTATTTGGGTAAATGTGGATTGTAAATAAGATAATGTCTGGTCCTTAGTATATGGTTAACAAGCTCTCAGTTCCTAAGGCCACAGCAGCAGCCGCAGCTGGGAGCTTGTTAGAAATGCAAATTGAGAGCCAGAACTACCAATCAGAATCTTTGGGGGCGGGGTCTAGGAACTTGGGTTTAACAAGTCTTCCAAGAGATCCCTATGCTAGCTAAACTAGGAACCACGCCTTAGTTGAGAACGCCAAACCTGGACAGAAAGCACCAGCAGGAGTCTGGAACCGCCACCAAAATTTCAAATATCTGACCGAGGAATCAGAGTCCAAGGCTAGAGCCAGAGACACCCCAAGGAGTAAGTATCAGGGAGAAGTGGGTCTTCAAGGAAACTGGTGGTGTTTCCAAACTAAGAGGAATGAACGTTAGTTAAAAACATAGCTCTTCCCTACAAATATGGAGGGGGTGTGGGATTATGGCGTTTGTTTTTGAGGATGAAACAAAAATGATGCTGGCAGAAGTTTTTTTCGGTCAGTGTCTGACCCGTAATACATATTTAGTGAGTTATATGAATTATTTTTATTAAAGTAGTAAGTACACTGGGGACTAATTAGGAACTATAATCTTTGTGCTTTATGTTTCTGGCGTTAAATGATTAAAGAAAATGTTTTAGGTGATACAAACAAATTTTAACACCTCACAAAGTCTCCTTTGGAGAACTGCAAAATGGGGTGGAAAGCAAAAACTCTTATAGGGGAAAAAGTAAGAAGTGAGGTAGAGAAAAATAGATATCTGATTGGCTGGGACCATAGTCACCCTTGTTAATATCCAAAATGTATAAACAGCTCACACCATTCTATAAAAAAAAAAAGAAAACAACTTGATTTTAAAATGGACAGAAGATCTGAATAAGCATTTTTTCCAAAGAAGACATATAAATGGCCAACAGACACATGAAAAGTTACTCAACATCACTAATCATCAGTGTAACACAAAGATTATATAATTTGTAAGTTATATTATCATTTGTAAATATTTTCTCCCATTGAGTAGGCTGTCTTTTCATTTTGTTGATGGATTTTGCTGTGCAAAAGCTTTCAAGTGTAACTAGGTCTCATTTGTTTATTTTTGCTTTTGTTTCCTTTGCCTTAGAAGATAAATAAAAAAATACTGCTACAGTTTATTTCAAAAAGTGTTCTGCCTATGTTTCATTCTGGGAGGGTTTTCTTTTTTTTTTATGGTTTCAGGTCTTACATTTAGGTTTTTAATGCATTTTGAGTCTATTTTTTGTATAAGGTGTCAGGGAATGTTCTAATTTCATATTTTTTAGTTAGCTGTCCAGTTCTCCCAGCACCACTTATTGAAGAGATGGTATTTTCACCAGGGTATATTCTTGCCTCCTTTGTTGTAGATTAGTTGACTATAAGTGCATGGGCTTATTTCTGGGTTCTCTATTCTGTTCCATTGATCGTGTCTGCTTTTGTGCCACAAAACCATAGCTTTGTACTGTAGTCTGAAGTCAGGAAGTGTGATATGTCCAGTTCTGTTCTTTCTCAAGATTGCTTTGGCAATTTGGAGTCTTTTGTGTTTCCATACAGACCGCAAATTATTTGTTCTAGTTCTGTGAAAACTGCCATTGGTATTTTGATAGAGATTGCCTAGTTTCTTTTTTGGTTGCACACTCCTGAAAGACTTAGGACTTGATCTTATACTCCTTTTTATCTAAATTAATTAGGATTTGGTTTGGCTCTGAATAATAGGTAAAAATGACAGTATCTTGAATGAGTGTATCAGCTGTTATTGTTTAGTTGCCAAGTTGTGTCTGACTCTTTTGTGACCCCATGGACTGGAGCCCACTAGGCTCCTCTGTCCAGGGGGTTTCCCAGGCAAGAATACTGGTGTGGGGTGCTGTTTCCTTCTCCAGAGAATCTTCCTGACCCAGGGGTCGAACCGAGTCTCCTTGGCAGGCAGATTCTTTATCACTGAGCCACATAGGAAGCCCAGGTGTATCAATCAGGTAGGTATTCCTAAATAACAAGCCATGCCAAACTCACTGGCTTAAATCAGTAATCCTCTACAGTTGTTGGCTGTGTTTTGACTGACCTAGGTTGAAACTGATGGGACTGTTCGCAGGTGTGGCAGCTGAGGCAACTCTGCCGCTCGCTGAGGTCTGTGGTTTGATGGGGATGGCCTGCTTCCTCCTTGGGTTGGGGTGGGTGCCAAGCTAACCAGGGTTGTTCTTCTGGTAAAATAAGAGACACAAAGCAGCAAGCAGGCCCCATAAGGCCTGGTCTCAGAACCAGCCCCTGTTGTTTCTACTCCCAAAGAAGTCACATGGTTGAGCCTGCAGTCAAAGGGTAAATACACATTGCCCGTGACAAGGCCATGAAAAGGATGTGGATATAGGGAGGAGCAAAGAATTAGGGGCAGTTGTTCATTCTGCCACAACAAGATAGAATTTCTTTCATCTAAAAGTCCAAAAGTTGGAAAAATTCTCAGGAACTCAGGCTGCTTCTCTTTTTTTTAGGCTGTGTGGCGTGTGAGAATATTAATTTTCCCACCAGGGATCGAACCTGGCCCCGGGAAGTATAAGTGTGGAGTCCTAATCACTGGACTGCCAGGGAATTCCCTGCTTCTATCTTGTTGGTCCTTGGTGCATGGCCTAATTGTCAGGGTTAACTCATGGATTAAGGTGGCTTTTTTAGCTCTGTATCTGGTAGGAGGAGGGAACAAAACAAAAGGGACAAAGAGCACAGGCCAACTGTTATTTAAGGGAGGTTCCAAGTAGTTGTCACATGACACTTCTACATCATGTGGCCACTGTTGGTTGCAAGGGAGACCAAAAGTATAACCTTTATTCTACTTAGCCATATACCCAGGTAGATCAGGGCATCTGTTACTAAGGAGGAAGAGAAGAATGGATACTGGGGACAAGACAATTAATGATTTGTGCGTATAGCCTTATTCAGAGTACGGGTGCAATAAATATTTGTTACTTTTGTTGTACATTTTTTACATGCTGTGAAACAGTGGTTATTCTTTATGGGAAAAGAGCATAGCTATTCTTAATAATAAGAATCAAATATGTTTTTTAAAATTCAGTGGCGCACATGTTTGGCACTGTAAGTTCTTTGTGGTCCCACAGCCACAGCTGACTGAGAAACAATTTTTGAATGAAAAGCAGTATTCTCTCTCAATCGCTAGACTTGACTCAATGACTGTAACAGTATTCAAATCAAGGGATTGAAACTAATTAAATTCAAAACCACAACATGGTATCACTATGCGCCTATTAAAATGATGAAATTGAAGAAACAGACAAATGGTGGCGAGGATATAGAACAGTGGGAACTCTGGTAGACTGCTGGTCGAAATGCAGAATGGTCCAGCAATGTTGGAAAACAGTTGGCTCTTGCTTGTAAACAGTCACTTACTGTGAGACCCAGTAATTCCCCTCTTAAGTACTTACCAAGGAGAAATTGAGGCATATGTCTACACGAAAACCTGTGTTTTGTGAAAATACAGCATCTTTATTCACAGTCGCTAAAATGTACTGAAAACAAAGTGTCTGTCTATAGCAGAATGGATGAAAAAATTCAGTTACAGCCATACAATGGAATACTACTCAACAACAAAAAGAAATGAATTACTGAACATGCAGTAAGATGAATACATCTCAGAAAACTTAGGCCGAGTTAAAAAGAGAATAAAAAGGCTACAAACTATGTGATTTCATTTATGTGACATTCTGTAAAAGACAGAATTATAGGGACAGAAACTGATTACTGGTTGATAGGGGCTGAGAGTGAGAGAAGAATGATGATAAAGGGCATAAAGGAACATTATGGAATAAGGGAGATATTTGCTTGATTCTTAAGAATTGTATTTGTTGTCATCTTTCATAGAACTGTACACCTGAATATGATACATTTTACAGTATATAAATTACATCTCAGAAAACGTGACCAAAAAATTCTTCTTTACATCTTTTTTTTTTTTTAATTGAAGCATAGTTGATTTACAATATCATGTTAGTTTCAGGTATATCGCACAGAGACTCAGTTACATAGGTTATTTTTCAGAATCTTTTCCTTATAGATTATTATGAAGTATTAAAATAGTTCTCTGTGCTATACAGTAGGTCCTTGTTGTTTATTTTATATATAGTGGTATCTATCAGTTCATCTCAAATTTCCATTTTATCCCCCACCGCACTACTCCCTTTAGTAAGCATAAGTTTGTTTTCTGTGTCTGTGAAAAATTCTGTTTCTTCTATCAAAAAAATAAACAATGCAAATTTGATGAACTCGGGAGGAAAAATGGATTGATTTTCAAGTGGTGTTTGAAGCTATTTTTCACTGAGAAAATAGTGGGAATTCACTGGCGGTTGAGTGGTTAGAACTCTGCCCTTTCACTGCCGGGTTGAATCCCTGATTGGGGAACTGAGATCCCACAAGCCAGGCACGACCAAAAAGAAAAAAAAAAAGCAAAGCCAATTATTTTTATAATAAAAGATTCGTTTATTACCTAGAATTAATTCTAGCTTCAAATAATTAATTACTTTTACATGTTTTATTTTAGCCTCATATCTGTAATTGCTCCCCATGAAACAGATAAACCCATTTGGGAAAGTGCGTCTCTCTCAGCATTGTTTAACAGTGACTCGGGTTATAGTCCACTGGGTATTGAAGGGCCAAAAGGAATTGTTTTCATAACGGAAAATGGCATATCCTGGAGCTGTGGAAATGGTATGAGAAAATTCTGTAAGACTAATTGTTCTGTTCTGGTAAAAGGAGAGATTAATACTAGCTCTCTCACAGATTCAAGATAATAGTGCTTTGCTTTCATGATAACCTAGCCTTAACTAAACAGGAGAACCAAAAATTTCCCTGAGGAAGAGCTGGGGGACCCCATGGTGTGAAGAAATACATCCCCCTGAGTGGAGATAAGAGGTGTGAGGGTGGGCTGAGGGGGTGAAGGGGGCATAGCAAGAAAGTTAGTCTCAGGGAGAGACTTACCCTCAAAAGGTTTAGGTCTAACCCTAGAGAAAGACACACACCAACAAGTAAGGCAATAAGGTGTGACAAGTGGACAGACATGTTAAATCCACCTCAGGGGCCTTGGAGGTCACGTGGTTTACATGAAGGGGTAATTCTACATCTGAGACAATAGAGAGGAGTGAGTGTTCTATGTAGCTGTGTAGCATGTAAGTATGAAGGCTCCAGAGTGGGCAGTTGTGTGGACTTGGGGTATGGAGAACAAACGGGGTGTGATTACAGAAGAGGCTGGTACGTTTGAGGAGACAGGCAGGAGGCAGCTCTGAGTCCCTGTAGAGTTTCACCTCCATGCTCCTTCAGGCATGGAGAGCCAGTGTGGAGAGTGGTATATACAGATGACCCCCAACTTATGATGCTTCAACCTAATACACTTTGTTGTTGTTTGGTCGCTCAGTCGTGTCTGACTCTCTTGAGGCCCCATGGAGACCGCCAGGCTCCTCTGTCCATGGGATTCTCCAGGCAAGAATACAGGAGTGGGTTGTCATTTCCTTCTCCAGGGGATCTTTGCAACCCAGGGATGGAACCCCCATCTCCCGTATTGGCAGGCAGATTCTTTATCACAGAGCCACCTGGGAAGCAATTCATATTCCATGGAGACCATACTTTGAATTTTGACCTTTTCCAAGGCAAGCAGTATGCATTATGATAGGCTTCCTTTGTGGCTCAGCCGGTAAAGAATCCCTCTGCCATGCGGGAGACCTGGGTTCAATCCATGGGTTGGGAAGATCCCCTGGAGGAGGGTATGGCAACCCACTCCTATATGCTTGCTTGGAGAATCCCAGTGGACAGTGGAGCCTGGTGGGCTACAGTCCATGGGATTGCAAAGAGTTGGACACAGCTGAGTGACTAAGTACATACATTCCCTTATGACGCTGGGCAGTGGTGTTGAGCAGAAGCCCCCAGCCATCTATGTGATCACAGGGGTAAACAACCTACACACTTACAACCACTCTGTATCCATGTAATCATTCTGGACCCATATGACCATTCTGTTTTTCACTTTCAATAAAATACTCAGTAAGTTATAGGAGATATTAAACGTTTTATTATAAAATAGGCTTTGTTAGATGATTTTCTCCAACTGTAGGCTAATGTAAGTGTTCTGAGCACATTTAAGGTCAACTAGGCTAAACTATGATGTTTAGAAGGTTTAGATGTTGTTGTGTTAGTCGCTCAGTTGTGTCCAACTCTTTACGACCCCATGGATAGTCTGCCAGTCTTCACTGTCAATGGGTTCTCCAGGCAAGAATGTTGGAGTGGGTTGCCATTTTCTCCAAGGGATCTTCCTGACCCAGGGATTGAAGCCATGTCTCTTATGTCTCCTGCATTGGCAGGCAGGTTCTTTACCACTAGCAACACCTTGGTAAGCCTGACTCAGTTACATACATATACATATTCCTTTTCAGATTTTTTTCCCTTATAAGTTATCACAAAATATTGAGTATGGTTCTCCAGTAAGTGCATTTTGTACTTAAAGATATTTTCAATTTACTATGCATTTATTGGGATGTAGCTCCATTGTAAGTCAAGAACTGTATCTGAATTTTGAATAAATCACATTGGTAACTCTGAGGAGTGTAGGGTAAGAGGTAGTGGGGTGGAAAGTGGTGATGGATAAACCATTTAGGAGATTATTGCAAAAGTCCAGCTGAGAGATGATGGGGGTCTATAATGAGAGGCAGCAGCCGTAGAAATGAGTGGGTCAATTCTGAGAGCTATGTAGTACCTTCTCCAGAATAAAGTTGTGAGAAAAATGTAGAACCTTGGATAAGGTTCATTTTTGGAAAAAAATAAAGATTAAAAGCTGTATCATCATCTGCTCCAGCCTTACTTCTGTAGTACATCCATCACCACTGGCTTACTATTTTGTGCCCTGGCATCCTGTCTCATATCTCTTTATTGACTTCATTCTGAGGCAGGGTCTCCAGACAAGGCCAGAAAAATGGTCCAGCACTTTTAGGCTTATGGAGAAAAGACCTAGAGCTGGGGATGCTGTCAAGTACTGCTTCTGGGGCTGGGTCACCATGGGTGTGTGTGGATGTATTTCACATAGAGAAGAGAGGAGTTAGTATCAGGAGAAGGATAAAAGACAGCAGATGGCATCCATCATATGTTCCAGCTTTCCACAGTAGATGGGGTTTTGGGTTGGTATAAAATATAGTACATGTTGCTGCAAAGTTAGAGAGACAACTAGGCTAACTGGCTTGGGTGTTCCAGGGGTGCTGTTTCATCTGGCACCACTCGATGGCCTATGTCTGCTCTGTCTTAATATTTCTCAGGACGATTATTCATTATCTAAGCTGACTGACTTTTATCTCATACAAATGCTGAACCAGACCAATACTGGGGTGACAGGTGTAAACCAGGAGAGTCCCCAGCAAGCTGGAGCACAGGGTCACTCTCATTCTGGGTCTCTGCATTCAGCTCAGTTTCCAGAAGTCTCCTGGTTAGTTGATACTTGCTTCCTTTGATCTGATTCTAAAATATGGTGCCAGAGTCATGATCCATCTTCTGCCTCCTTGCCGCGTGCATTGGGGTGGTTCTACTTCCTGGTCTTCCCTACTTTTTCTTCTCCTCCATTCCTCTGTCAGCACCAGAAGCTATGAATGTTAGCCTGACCCCTTTCAGGAGATGAACCAAAGGCAGGATCCAATGACCATTTGCATTATATCAAAATTGTCATCCCTAGGCTTGTGTTTTACTATATTGTTTTTTTCTTTTTTTGAAAAAGGAAAAAATTGCAGATGACAGCAAGAATGAATCATTTTGATTATTTGTGTGTATATCTATATCTTGAAGTATCTTAGCACTATCTGTATTTTTCTCTCCACTAGACTGTGGGCACCTTGAGGACCAGAGACATGTTTTATTAGCCTTAGTGTCATCATTTCTTATCACAGTGCTTGAGGCTTGTCAAACATTTCAACTAAACTAAAATCTAATATCAAGTTAATGGTTGTGCTATTAAATTCTGCAATAGTGTTAAACTGAGGAATTATTCAAATGGAGAACCTACACACTTTTATTTGTGTCCTCAATATAGATTCAGCAGTAGATCTCATACATGGTTAGAGTGTGATCATGTTTAATCCACTGCTCTTCTTGGTAGTGATAACAGATACACACCATCACACCAGCCCTGACAAGAGTGTGGTGTTTGTGTTTAGTGGTATTTAGCGTCTGAGGAGCAGAGCAGGCCAGATGAGATAAGTTCTGATTTATCAGTTCTCACAGCTGTTGCTGCTGCTAAGTCGCTTCAGTCGTGTCCGACTCTTCGAGACGCCATGGACTGCAGCCTACCAGGCTCCTCCGGCCATGGGATTTTCCAGGCAACAGTACTGGAGTGGGCTGCCATTGCCTTCTCCAATTCTCACAGCTAAAACTTAGCAATTCTCATAATATTTTTCACAATGTTAGGCCAAGGTGGTGTGCTGGTAATTGTTTACCATCCAGCTCTCCTGAGGATGAAAAAAAAAGTCCTGATTTGTAAACCTTGCCAGTTTCTATAGTGTAAATACTCACTCCATCACTGATTCCCAGCTACCAACATGGAGGAGCCGGGAAGAGGTGCAAACTGGTATGAGCCGGCTCCAGCATACCCTGAGTACATTAGTGCAGGACTGTCCCAAGCCTGAAGTGGATATCTCCTTATTTTTAAAACATAGAATTTTATTTTACTTATTTAAAATTTTTTTTAACTTTTGGATGTTCTGGGTCTTTGTTGCTGTGCATGGGTTTTCTCTAGTTGCAGTGAGCGGGGGCTACTCTCTAGTTGTGGTGAGCTGGCTTCTTCTTGTGGTGGCTTCTCTTGTGGAGCACAGGCTCTACAGCGCTCGGGCTTTAGCAATCGTGGTACATGGCTTAGTTGCCCTGAGGCATGTGGAATCTCCCTTGACCAGGGATCAAACTCATGTCCTCTGCATTGGCAAGTGGATTCTCAATTACTGGACCACCAGGAAAGTCCTGGTGTCTCCTTTTGATATTCATTCATCCAACAGACAGCTATTCATTGACCCCTTCCTGTACTGGTGCTTGGGAAACACTGCAGAAAAAAAGCAAAGATTTCTAAGCTTATGGGATTTAAATTCTTTTGAGGAGGGTGGAGGCAGAAGATGAACAATAAACATATTTAACAAATGAGTTATATAACATAGTAGAAGTTGCTAGAAAGTGAAAGTCACTCAGTCATGTCTGACTCTGTGAGTCAGAAACTATACACTCCATGGAATTCTCCATGAATTCCAGAATACTGGAATACTGGACTCCAGAATACCGGAGTGGGTGGCCTTTCCCTTCTCCAAGAAGTTGATAAGTGCTACAAAAAACTAGGTGGGTTGAGAATGTAGGAGAGGTTGTAATTTTAAATAGGATGGTTGGACTGCTCTGAGATGACATTTAAGCAGAAATTTGAAGGAGGTGAAAGAAGCAAGACTTCTGGATATCTAAGGCAGGGGTGATCTAGACAGGGGGGCAGCTGGTGCAAAGACTCTGAGGTGTGAGACTGTGGTAAGTTCAGGTGGGGAAAATGGAGTGGGAGGGGAGAAGGAGGGAGAGACACTGATTGACTGTAGGCGGAAGGAAAGGTCGTGAGAGAGTGTTGATATGACAAGGGAAGACAGACCTCATAGAATATTGGGAACATTCTGGATTTTATTCAGAGGAACTAGAGAGCCACTGTAGGCAAAGCAGGAAGTAACAACCCGGAGAGTACCTCTGCTCATAAGAAAAACCATATTATCTATTCTGAAAATAGTTACTCAGCCTCCTGAATAAAAATTTTTAAATTATTTAAATTAATTGGAAGTTCTAAATATTACATTTCACTTGTGTCAGAAACTTTTTTTTTTTTTGTAAATTCACCTTTATTATGCAGATAGTTTAGCTACTAGGGAGGAAAAAAATCTCTGAAAATCTATAAAAAGCTTTTTGAAGTCTTTAGAAAGGCAGAGGTGATGAATCTAAGGAAACATTTACCTCATTATGTAAATTAGATGTAGGCACCCGAGTCATTATAATATTTCATTTGAAGCTTACTAAATGTTCCTGGCTTTGAGACAGTGTCATTTGCATCATTCTTTGCACACCTTGGCAAATTATATTGTTTTAGGGATTTGATTGTACAGATTCTTTGCGACCCCATGGACTATAGCCCACCAGGCTCCTCTGTCCATGGAATTCTCTAGGCAAGAATACTGGAGTGGGTAGCCATTCCCTTCTCCAGAGCTTCCAAACTCAGGGATTGAACCTGGATCTCCCGCATTGCAGGCAGATTCTTTACTGTCTGAGCCAAAAGGAAGCCCCCTGTACAAACCAAAACTAGTCCAAAATGATGAAAACAAGGGTGGATTCATTGGAGGAGACAGTAATATATCCCCATACCTAGGGAAGAGTGTGAAGCTCAGCTTCATGAAGACCAGAAACTAGGAATTGGAATCAGAAATATAGATCCAATGTAGCTACTCCCTCCAGCTCTGTGTCTTTCTCTCTAGGGTTTCGAGGGCTCTTGGCTCTGGATTTTATCTGTACATTTGCTTTGCTTTTTTCACTTCCCACATGACCACTTGCCTCTTCCTTGCTTGCCTTTCTCCTCCTTCATTCACTGATGTCCTTAACCTCAGAGTTTATATCACATTATAAAGCCAGGACAAACTCATAAATCTATATTCAGCACTGACATATATTTAACTACCATATGTAAAATATACAACTAGTGGGAAGCTGCTGTATAGCACAGGGAACTCAGCTCAGTTCTCTGTGATGACCTAGAGGAGTGGGGTGGGTGGGGGTAGGAGGGAGGCTCAAGAGGGAGGGGATGTATGTTTACATATAGCGGATTCATGTTGTACAGCAGAAACTGGCATAGCATGGTAAAGCAGTTATACTCCATTAAAAAAAATATCCATATTCTCCAGAACCTGAATTGAGTTTCTGCAGGAGGGAATCTGATTGGCCCCAGGGTCTGAAATAATTCACTCTTGATCCAATCAGCTGAGTAGAAGGGAAATGTTCACATGCACTCATTAAACAAATGTTGATTGAGAGTATCATGTACTACTTGCTCTTATAGGTTTTATGCATGCTGTAGGGACCATACTCTCCAGTCTCTATGAAGCTTAAAATGCCCTGGTGCTTGCATTCCATCCTGTGTAGATGTGCATGAAATAGGGTGAACAGGCATCCTAAAAGAGTATCCTGTTTGGGGATCTGCCAAAAATAGAGATGTCACATCTCTCTGCACTAGGTCATACTTTGATTCCTTTGACTGCAATTGCAAGTTAAGGGATTTGCCTTCCTTTTATTCCATACCAATCTAAGCAATCACCTCTTTGCCAGAAGGTCAGACATTACAATATCTTTTATCCTGTCCTGTCCCAGCTAATAAATTTCTTTATGATGGAAGTAGGTACAGGGCAGGGGCTGTTTCACTCTATAGTGAAACCTCAGTTCAGCAGACCAGGCGGTTGTTCCAACAAATAATTGTTAACAGTATCAGTTGGTTTTTTGATGATGTGCAATGTTGCTTTGCAGTGGCTTAAGTACTTTATGTCTGTTATCTTGTTTAATCCTTACCAGTCTATGGAGAAGGTCCTCATTTTTACATATGAGAAAACTTAGCAGAGAGGTTGACTGAGTGGCTCTAGGTCTCTCAGCTGGCAAGTGGTGAGCCAGGATTTGAACGTAGAGTCTGGAACAATCACTAAATCACACACACTCTAAGGCACTCCTGGTGATGGTGATTTTGGGGGGTTTGAACTACTTTTAGTGCCTTTTCTGTTACATTAATGATAGGTCCATGGAGATTGCCAGTCTCAACTTTCATCAGCCTATCTGTATGTAAGATGTCAGGCACTCTGATTCATGGAAATATGTGTTTCAAATTAATAAGGAAGAAAGATTTTTTAACCAGAAGACCTCAAGCAGAGGATTGGTGGGAATTACAAGTTCTCCCTCCAGATATACAGCTTATCCTTTAAAAAGAGTATGTCAACCGTCAGAGTTAGATACTTCGCTTCAGTGTCTTTCCCAGGTTCTTTGAGCTAGCAAGTGATGAAACTCGGATCAGAACCTAGGACCTGTGGTCTTAACCACTAACTTTCATTGTCTGAAAGGTACTTGTAGTGATGGCGATGGTAGGGAATTACGAGAGATGACACAAGTTGTGGTCTCCCAATCACATCTACTTGCTAGTAGAAGGAAAAATTTTGATGTTTGTTGTATTGAGGGAGTGGTGGTGGTGGTGGTGGTGATAAGGAGGTGTCCCAGGTCCATTACAGTGAATTTTCCTAAGGGTCTCTTCTAAAATCCTTCAAGACCAACCCTTAAAAAGACTTCTATGAGCACCCGTCCCCTTTAACAGAATTGATTGTTCCTTTCTATATCCAACTGTGTTCATTGGATGTATTTCCACTAAAGCATGCAATCTCACTATAATACTTTTTTTTTTTTGAATTTACGGTCTGTGAACTCTAAAGTCAAGAGATTTTCTCTCTTCTGTTCACTACTGAATCCTTACTGCCTAAGCACTTGTCCTATTGTGTGTAGTGGACACACAATGTTGTCAACAACAACAAAAAAAGGGCAGACATAGTAGTGCTTTACTGATAACCATCTTCTGTGGCTCCTTTGGAAACTTTTTCAATCATTAGTTCGCCTATTTCTAGCAACAAAATTCTCCAAAATGTCCAAGGCTCTTTGAAGTCATTAAAGAACTAAGCTGATGTCTTTGTGGTATTACTTTATGACCCTGTACTAAGTCCAAATCCAACTACTATTGAGCATTCTTGTTCATATTGCAGTTTTTTCCCTTTTCCTTAGCATCCATAATAACCATCAGTTGCAAGTTTATGCATCTTGTCATGTTATATCTACCACCTATTTAGAGGTCACAGTGAATTTCAGTTCAGCAGAGTCAGCCATTTGGTTTGCCTATAAAACACCTAATTAGCAGAAGTGAAGTTTATTCATTTAATCATGAATTTACTAATGGAATTTACTTTAAAGTATATTAATCTTATGAAAAATGAAGCCACATGGGTGAACTAAGGGGGATAGGAAGCCCTTAGGAATTTTAGGATAGAATAATAAAATGATTTGGGCTTCCCCGGTGGCTCATTGGTAAAGAATCTGCCTGCAATGCAGGAGACACAGGAGTTCAATCCTGGGTAGAGAAGATCACTTGGAGGAAGGCATGGCAACCCACTCCAGTATTCTTGCCTAGGGAATCGCATGAACAGAGGGCGTGGCTGGCTGCAGTCCACAGGGTCACAGAGTCAGACATGACTGAAGAAACTGAGCACGTGTGTAATAAAATGATGTGACTGTACATTAAAAGGTTCTCTCTGGAAATGGTGTGAAAAACAGCCCTAGCAATACAAAATGGAAGATGGGAGAGCATTTGAGAAGATATTGGAAGATACTGAGAAGATATAGGTTGCAGTAAGTTAGAGGTGATAAGATTTTGGACATATTTTGAAGAAGAGCTAACAATTTGCTGAAGGGCTGATATAAGGTGAGAGAAAGAGGGAAGGCAAGGACATCCCCAGATCTTTTAATCTGAACGATTAAAAGAATTGTACTGTCAGTGACTGAGTTAGGACAACCTGAATGAATCTCAGACTGATGAAATCCCATGATGGTATAAATACATTCCCATGGAGGGTGGGAAATGAAGCCATGAGCTTTTGGAGCATACCATTATCTTAGTCATATTGTGTGTTTCAGTCAAAAAAGAATAAACTAGGTGAGTGGTCCTGGAAGAGGAGCTGTCCACAGACTTTGTTGTTCAGTTGCTAAGTCATGTCCGACTCCTCGGGACCCCCTGGACTGCAGCCCTCCAGGCTTCCCAGTCCTCCACTATCTCCTGGAGTTTGTTTAACTTCATGTCCATTGAGTTGGTGAGGCTATCTAACCATCTTATCCTCTACTACCCCCTTCTAATCCACAGACTTAGAATTGGTGAAAAATGGAAGTTACAGTAGGCAGGCTACTTATGGTTACAAGTAACAGAAAACTGCCGTTTAAAAGACAGTTTATCAGGTCACACAACTAAAAGTTCAGGGGTACGTGTAGCTTGTCTCATCTGGCTCCAGGTACTTGATTTTATTCAGACCACTCTCCGTTCCATCTTTCACTTATGCTTTTGTTTGTTTTGGTTTTACTCTCAGGTAAGTGGTCTATACTTGGTGGCTTCCAGAATCTGTAGTTTCTAGATGGAGCAGAGAAGAAATCACCTCTGAGCACTGATATCGGTACATTAGAATTTATTAAATCGTCACTTGGATTATTTAATTCTTTAATTCTCATCAAAGTTTGTATAAAAATATAACTTACCATCAACAGTATGATCATTTGAGTCTTATATTATTATAATCATGTGAAGATCATACTCAACATTGAAATTAAGAACTTTGGAAGTTATCTTCACTCACTGCTGTTCATTCTTATTTCCTTCATCTGGCTTCAGTCCCTCGGTAAAATTGCAGGATGTGTATAATTTGGAGGGTGTGGTATAATGATGAATGCATTTGCTTTTCTGTAGGATTGCATTCTAGAAAAGAGGCTTAAATTCACTTTCTTCCCAGTTCTTTTTAGAAACTCTATTGCAAAGAATTTTAAACATGTAGGTATTTTTTAAAAACCCCAAAATAAGGACCTGTAGTGTGGTCTTAATATTAGAAATGATTATGTAATATGGGAAATTTTAGTTATATAATACATTATTATTATCTATAATCACAATGCTCTGCATTAACTCTCTAGAACTTACCTTCTAACTGGAAGTTTGTATCTATTGACCAACATCTCCCAGTTCCCACATCTCCAACCCCTGGTAATACCATCCTACTCTCTGCCTATATTAATTTGGTTTTTTTAGGTTCCACATATAAGTGATATCATATTGTATTTGTCTACTCTCTGATTTATTTCCCTTAGTATAATGCTTTCAGGGTCTGTCCATGTTGTCACAAATGGAACTTCCTCTTTCTTGTGGCTGAATAATATTCTGTGCATAGCGGACCCTTGAACAAGATGGGATTGCACTACATGGGCCCACTGATACAAGGATTTTCTTCAATAAATATATACTACAGTACTACACAATCTGTAATTGGTTGAATTTGTAGATGCAGAATTGTGGCCGTGGAGGGATGACTGTCAAGTTATGCACAGATTTTGACTGAGGAGGTAGTGCATCAATGCCTCTAAACCCTCACATTGTTTAAAAGTCAGCTGTGTATGTACGTCTGTATATAGAATATTAATATGTGCTGCTTCTCTCCCTCAACCATTCATCTATTGACTTATACTTAGTTTGTTTGTGTATTTTGGCAGTTATGAATAGTGCTGCCCTGAACATGGGATTGCAGATAACTGTTTGATACCCTGTTCTCATTTTCTCTGAGTATATATCCATAAGTGAAATTTCTGGATCATATGGTAGTTCTAATTTTAATTTTTTGAGGAACCTCCATGATGTTTTCCACTGTGACTGAACCAATTTGCATTTTCATCAAAGGTACACAAGGGTTCCCCTTTCTCCACACCCTTCCTCAACATGTTCCTTATCTTTTGTCTTTGTGATGGTAACTATTCTAACAGGTGTGAAGTGACGTCTCATTGTGGTTTTCATTTGCATTTCTTTGATTATTAGTGATGTTGAGCACATTTTTGTGTACCTCACGGCCCTTTGGATATTGTCTTTGGGAAAATGTCTGTTTCCTTTGCCAATTTTAAAGTCAGATTATTTTTGCTAAGTTGTATGAATTATTTATATATTTTGGATCTTAACCTCTGCTGTGATATGATTGGCAAATATTTTCTTCCATTTTGTGCATTGCTTTTTCATTTTTTGGTGGTTTGTCCTACTGTGCAGAAGTCTTTTACTTTGATATACACACTTACTAATTTATGCATGTGTTGCTTTTGCTTTCATGTTATATCTTAAAAAGGTCACTGCCAAGACCAATGTCAAGGAGCTTCTTTCCTATGTTTTCTTCCACATGTTTTACAGTATCAGGTCTTTGTGTCTTTAATCCATTTTGAGTGAATTTTGTGAGTTGGGGGCCAGATTTCATTCTTCTGCATGTGCTTATCCAGTTTTTTCAACAGCTACTGAAGAGACTATCCTTTCCCCATTCTTAGCTTCCTTGTCAACTATTAGTTGAGTGTAAAGGGGTTTATTTCTGTGTTCTTGACTCTGTTACATTAATCTATGTGTCTGTTTATTAGCCAGTGTCGTACTTTTTTTATTACTGTAGCTTAGTATCGTGATAATATAGTTTGAAATCAGGAAATGTGAACCTCCAGCTTTGTTTTTCAGTTTATTGAAATTGAAAAACGCTGGGTCTTCGTTGCTGTGCATGGGCCCTCTCTAGCTGTGCTGAGTGGGGATTACTCTCTAGTTGCAATGCGTGGCTTCTCATTGAAGGCTTTTCTTGTTGCGAAGCACAGGCTCCAGGCGCACGGCCTTCAGTAGTCTCAGTGAATGGTATCAGTGGTTTTGGCTCACAGGCTCAGTTGCTCCATGATGTGTGGAATCTTCCTGCACCAGGGATCAAACCCCTACCCCTTGCCCTGGTAGGTGGGTTCTTATCTGTACCATCAGGGAAGTCCTTGTTTTTCTTTTTCATGATTGAGTTGGCTATTTGGGGTCTTCTGTGTTTCCATGTATATTTTAGGATTGTTTTTTCTGTATCTGTGAAAAATGCTATTGGAATTTTGACACAGATTGCACAGAATCTGTAGATGACTTTGGCTTGTATGGACATTTGAACAATATTCATTCCTCTGACTCATGATCATTGGTTATTTGTATCTTCTATTTCTTTCATCAAAATCTTAGTTTTGGGACTTCCCTGGTAGTCCAGTGCTTAAGAATGCACCTGCCAATGCAGGGGACACAGGTTTGAATCCTGGTCCAGGAAGATCCCACATGCGGCGGAGCAACTCAGCTCTCAAGCCACAACTACTGAAGCCTGTGTGTCTAGAGCCCTTCTGCAACCAAAGAAGCCACTGCAATGAGAAGCCTGCACACTGCATTGAAGAGTAGTCCCCGCTCACTGCAACTAGAGGAAACCCTCTAGGTGCACAGCAACGAAGACCTAGAGCAGCCAAAAAAAAAAAAAAAAACTTCATTTCCATTGTACAAAACTTTCACTTCTTTGGTTAAAGTTATTCCTAAGGATTTTATTGTTTTCCATGCAGTTGTGAATGGAAAGTTTTATTTCTTTTTTCAGATGTTTCATTATTAGTGTTTAGCAACGCAACTGATTTCTGAATGTTGAGTTTATATCCTGCAAGTTTACTGAATTTATTAACTTCAACAGCTTTTTGGGTTGGGTTTTTAGGGTTTTCTATACAAGCTTATATCAGCTGCAAATAACAATATTATTTCTTTCTTTCTGATTTGGATGCCTTTTCTGTCTTTATCTTGTCTAATTGCTCCAGCTATGACTTCAAGTACTATGTTGAATAAGAGTGGTGAGAGTGGGCACCTTTGCTGTCTTTCTGATCTTAGAGGAAAGATTTTCTACCTTTCACTGTTGAGTGTAATGTGATCTGTGGGCTTGTCATATGTGACCTTCATGATGTTGTGCTGTGTGCCTTATGTGTCTAATTTGTTGAGTGTTTTTAATCATAAAAGGATGTTGTATTTTGTCAAATGCTTTTTATACATATTTTGAGATGCTCATTTAGTTTTCATCTTTCATTCTATTAATGTGTGTATCACATTTATTGATTTGTGTATGTTGACTCATTTTCATCCCATGGACAAATCCTACTTGGTCATGATGTATAATCTTTTTAATGTGGTGTTGGATTCAGTTTGATAATATTTTGTTGAGAATTATTGTATCTATTGTAAAATAAAATTTATATTTTATGGCAAGATAAGAAAAATTTAAACTTAAAATTTCTCTGCCCATTGGTCTCCTCTCTCCCTTCCATTGTGCATTGAGTATCTGCATCATGTATCAACCAGACCTCCCCATCAGCAGAAATACCTGCTCAACCTTAAAGAGCAACATTTTCTTAGCATCACCAAGGCAACTCCTTAAAAGATAAGTCCTTTCTGATCTCCTAAGGGGTCACATGACCCACTACTTTGTACTTACGAAAACTGTCAGTAGTAGCATTTAATGTGCAGCCTACTGAAAAAACATACCTGACTGTGCTTGGACTTTTAATGTATAGAAGGCTTCTCAGAACTTTCTGAGAGGCTATTCCTGGATTATAATCCTCAATTCGACTAGAAAATTTTTGTCATCTCTTTCAAGGTTAACTGATTAATTTTTCTTTGACAGTATATTCATCAGAGATTTTAGCCTATAGTTTTCTTTTCCTGTGATGTCGTTATCTCACTTTGATAGTGCTGACCTTCTAAAACGAGTGTGGAGTGCTCCCTTCTCTCTTGGTTTGTTTTTTGAAAGAGATTGTGAATGATTGTCATTAATTCACCAGAAAACCCTCTGGTCCTGGGGTTTTCTGTATTGGGAGATTTTGATTACAGATTTAATCTCCTTACTGGTTATTATCTCTTCAGATTTTCTATTTCTTCATGATTTAGTCTTTGTAAATTGTTTGTTTCTAGAAATTTATTCATTTCACTAGGGCTTTAGTTGTCCACAGTAGTCCATGATGATCCTTTGTGTTTGTGTAGTATCGGTTGTAATGTCTCCTCTTTCATTTCTGATTTTGAATCTTAGAGTAGGTAAAGTTTTGTCCATTTTTCTTATTTTTGGGGGGGAAAAACCCAGCTGTTTTTGTTGATTCTTTAAAAAAAAATTTTCTTCTGTATTCTATTTCATTTATTTCTGCTCAGATATTATTTTCTTCCTTTGGCTTACTTTGGACTTAGTTCTTTTTTTTTTTTTTCCTTTTTCTGGTTTATGGTGTAAAATTAGATTGTTTGAGATTTCTATTTTCTTAATATATACATTTACTGCTATAAACATCCAGAACATTTTTGCAACATCCTGTAAGTTTTGGGATATTCTGTTTCCACTTTTGTTTTGAGATAGTTTTTGATTTTCCTTTGATTCTTTTTGACCTATTGGTTGTTCAACAACATATTGTTTAATTTCCACATTTTTGTAGATTTTTCAGGTTTGTTACTTACTTCTATTTTTATACTGTTGTGGTCAGAAAAGATACTTGGTATGATTTCAGTCTTAACTTTGCTATGACTTGTTTTGTGGCCCTTTATATCATATCCTGGGGCTTTTTCCATGTACACTAGAGAATAATGCATATTCTGCTTCCATGAGATGGAATTTCCATAAATGTCTGGTTGGCCCATTTAGTCTAATGTATGGTTCAAATTCAACATTTCCTTGTTTATTTTCTGTCAGCATGATCTGTTCATTGTTGAGAGTGAGGTATTGAAGTTCCCCACTATTACTGTCTATTTTTCCCCTGAGATCTGTTAGTGTTTGCCTAATCTATTGTGGTGCTTCAAAGCTGGGTATCTGTAATTGCTCTGTCTTCTTGATTAACTGGCCCCTTTATCATTATGTATTGACCTTCTCTGTCTCTTACTATTTTTTGGCTCACAGTCTATGTTTTCTGACTTAAATACAGCTACCCCTGCTTTCTTTTGGTTTCCACTTGCATGGAATCTATTCGTACATCCCCTTACTCTGAGACTCTGTGAACTGAAGTGAATCTCTTGTGTGAAACATATATGTGCATGCTCAGTCATGTCCAACTCTTTGTGACGCCATGGATTTTAGTCTGGCAGGTTTCTCTGTCCATGGGATTATCCCAGCAAAAATGCTGAAGTGGGTTGCCATATCCTCCTCCGGGGATCTTCCTGATCCAGGGATCAAACCCGTGTCTCCTGCATTGGCAGGCATATTCTGTATCACTAAGCCACCTGGGAAACCCCGTGAAGCATACAGTTGAGTTTGAAAAAAAATCCATCCACCCAGTTGGTGCTTTTTGATTGGTAAATTCAGCCTGTTTCTGTTTGAAGTTGTTACTGACATGTAAGGACTTGCTAACGCCTCTGGTTGTTTCGTGGGTGTTTTGTATTTCCATTCTCCCTTCTGTGTTTCTACATAGCTTTGGCTTTTTTTTTTTTTTTTCTCTCAATCTTTTATTTCTTCGAAAAGCTTTATCATTTGTGCTGAGCTATATGTTAGAAATTGAACACTGGAAATATCTTAATAGTTTGATTCTTGGAAACCTTTTGGAAAACGCAAAGAAATTATCAAGAAGATTATGTCTGCAATGTGTGTGTGGAGTTTAATGAAAGCATTCACAATTTAGGTTTGATTAATGGAAACCTCCACTTACAAAGCTGAATACCTTTGTTAACTGGTGATTTTCCATGGCGATGTGCTGTTTTCTCTTTTGTGCATCAACTCTAGGATTATTCCATGTAGTTACTGTGAGGCTTACATAAGACATCTCATAGATAAAAGTCTATTTTAAGCTGATAGCAACTTAACTTTGCTTACAGAAGTTTCAAACTTTTACTCCTTCATTTTATTTTTTTATGTCAATTTTGGTATTATAATGATACCTCTTTTAATATTGGTATTAGTTGTAATTATAGTAGCTATAATTATTTTTTAATATTCCTTTCCTTTGACTTTTATAGTGTAGCTAAGTGGTTAACATACCATGCAATTACAGAATTAGTTTTCTAAGTTTGACTTTATATTTACCTTTACCAGTGTATTGTATACTTTTGTATGCTTTTATGTCATTTCATTTCAACTTGAGCTCCTTTCAACATTTCTTACAGATCTGGTGGTGATTAACTCCCTCAGCTTTCGTTTGCCTAGGGAGCTTTGTACTTCTCCATATATGTAGGATAACTTTGCCAGATAGAGTGTTCTTGGCTGGCAGGTTTTTTTCTTAGAACATTAAGAATGTATCATTCCACACTCTCCTGGATGTCTCCTTCTCTCCCCAGGTGTGGGAAGTTCTTTGCCGCTGTTTCTTTAAATCTGTACCCTTCTTCCTCTCTTCTCTGTCTGGACCTTGATTATTCTATTTATTTCTGGCTGCACTGTGGTCTTCGCTGCTGCATGGGCTTTTCTCTAGTTGTAGAGAGGAGGGGCTACTGTCTAGCTGCGGTGTGTGGGTTTCTCATTGGGTGGCATCTCTCGTCGTGAAACACAGGCTCCAGAGGCATGAGCTTCAGTAGTTGCAGCACATGGGTTCGGTAGTAGTGACACATGGGCTTAGTTGCTCTGCAGCATGTAGAATCTTCCTGGACTAGGGATTGAACCCATGTCCCCCGCATTGGCAGGCAGATTCTTATCCACTGTACCACCAGGGAAGTCCCTGGACTCTGATTATTCTAATATTTGTTCTTCAGTGTTGTCCCATAGATCATGAATGCCTTCTTCTCTTTTCTCCATTCTTTTTCTTTATTCCCTATAACTGGGTTGTTCTTTATTTCCTATAACTGGGTTATTTCAAAATTCCTATCCTCTGCCTCACTTGTTCTGTCTTCCAGGTGCTCTGCTCCACTGCAGATGTTCTCTGTTGCATTTTCCCTTTCATTTATTAACTTCTTCAGCTCTAGAATTTCTGTTTGGTTCTTTTTTATGTTTTCTATTTCTGGTAAATATCTCATTTTGAACCTGTGTTTTTGTGCATAAATGTGTGTGATTTCATTGAATTGTCTTTCTGAGTTGGGTTTTTTTTCTTTTGGAAGCTCATTGACTTTCTTCAGAACAGTTATTTTGAATTCTTTATCAATCACACTACAAAATTTCATGTGTTGAGCTCTGTTTTAGAGGATTATATTTATCTTTTGGTGATAACATATTTATTTGAAACTTTGTGTTGCATTTGAAGAAGCAGACACCTCTTTAAATCTGTGCTAGTTGCCTTCGGATAGGTATTCAGTTCCCCGGTGCTAGTATTTTCTGGGGTTTTTGCTGCCTTTGTGTGGGTACTCCTGTTCTATTCATCTTGCTCCCTCTTGTGGTGGAATTCTTAAACTCTTATTTCTTCTCTGGTTCTTAACTATGCTGGCTCCTGGAAACCTCTCTCGTTTTCTAAAAGCTCAAGCTATAATTTCCCCCTTGCCCACAACCCCTTACCTGTTTTCTAAGCATATTCACCATCTGCAGAGCTTCCTCTTGGACGTGTGCAAGGAGCCGGCTGCAGAGTGGAGGGAGGTGGCGGGGCGTGGGTTTAGCCCTCTAGGTGTTGGGGGGTGCCTGTGGACTTGGCTTCCCGGATGGTGCTAGTGGTAAAGAGCGCATCTGCTAATGCAGCAGACATAAGAAACGTGGGTTCGATTCCTGTGTGGGGAAGATCCCCTGGAGGAGCCAACCCACTCCAGTGTTCTTGTCTGGAGAATCCCCACGGACAGAGGACTTGGTAGGGAGCTCTTTGGCTGTGAGAGTCCCAGAGGCTTGTGGGTGGGTTTCCTGCTGACTGTGTTCCCTTTAATGCCCCTTGACAGTCTTACTTGGCCCTTTGCTGATCTCCTCTCTCCTCCGAGACATCGAGGTACCGCCTCAGTCCTCTTGGTGCTGCTGGAGAGAAACAGTATTCTTTAGCTGCGTCTTGCACCCCTGGGATAGCTGCGTTCTCGCTCACACTCTCCTTTCTTCCTGCAGGGGGTTCACTTCTTTCTGATAGGTAACCCCCACGTGGTGTTTGGGGTGGGGACACTGGTGCTGGTCAAGTTCTTATTGTCTTGGCTGCATTCAGACCTTTTTCCTCCTCTGATGAGGTACTGGAATCTTTCCTCAGGTAGGCTGCACTAATATGTCTGTCTTTTTTTAAGTTAAATTTATTTATTTATTTTTAAATGAAACAAAGATGAATATTTTTAATGGTAAAAGGTACAATTCACAAAGAAGATTAGACATCACAAACCATTAGATACCTAACAACAAAGAAACAGCAATACGTAAAGCAAATATCAGAAGAAATATAAGGGAAAAGAGAAAAAATATATAATATTTTTATTATATTAAAAATTTTACATTTCTCTGAGATGTATTAATATTTCTCTGAGATTAGTCTATCAAGTGCAGAAAAAAGAATAAGAGCATCTTGAATGATGTCATTAACAATTTAAATATGACACATTTCTATTTATATTAATAAAATATTAATTTTATTTTACTACCCACAGTCTCTCTTGACTGTGGGTATCTGCCCTGTTCAGACCTCTCCCGGCTTTTTCCTGACTGCAAGACAGGGCTTGAGGCAGATTTGCTGCTCAGCTGTTCCACCCTGTAATGAGGTCTGTCTGCTTGTTCCCAGATATAGCAACCCACTCCAGTATTCTTGCCTGAAGAATCCCATGGACAGAGGAGCCTGCTGGGCCGTGATCCATAGGCTTGCCGAGAGTCTGACAGGCCTGAAGCGACTCAGCATAGCATAGCTGAGTGAGACCCCTCCTGGTCCCCTTGGCAGATGCTGCTGGATCTCAGAGCTGTCTTCTAGGCACTGTGGTTCATGGACGGATGCCCAATTCCTTGTTGAAAAGGGGGGACTGAAGGAGGAATGCCTTATGCTACCACAGTGTTATCACCCTGTCTACAGTGTGATGTCTTTATATCCTATGCTCTTGAGATATTTACCACAATCGAGCTTATTAACATATCCATTACCTTATGTAGTTAACAGTTTTTGTATGTGACAACAACTAAGATCTACTTTTTTTGGAAATTTCAAGTATACAATACAGTACTATTGAGTTGATAATATCACCATGCTGTACCTTAGTCAATCCTAAAGGAAATCAACTGTGAATATGCACTGGAAGGACCAATGCTGAGGCCAATACTTTGGCCACCTGATGTGAAGAGCTGATTCATTGGAAAAGACCCTGATGCTGGAAAAGATTGCGAGCAAGAGAAGAAGGGGGTGACAGCGGATGAGATGGTTGGATGGCATTATGGACTCAATGGACATGAGTTTGAGCAAACTCTGGGAAATAATGAAGGAAAGGGAAGCCTGGCATGCGGCAGTCCATGGGGTTGCAAAGATTTGGACACAACTGAAAAACTGAACAACAACAATTTATTTACCCTATGTAACTAAAACTTTGTACCTTGTGGCTGATAACCTCCTCATTTCCCCCTGCCCCTCTCTGCTTCTATGAATTTGACTGTCTTTTAAAATTGTTACTTATTTATTTTTATTTTTTGGCCGCGCTGGGTCTTCCTTGCACACAGGTTTTTCTCTAGTTGCAGCAAGCGGATAGTACACTCGAGTTGCAGTGCATGGCTTCCTCATGTGGGGGCTTCTCTTGTGGGGCGCGGGCTCTAGGTGCAGGGGCTCGGTAGTTGCAGCCTGTGGGCTCCAGGGCTCGGGCTCAGCAGGTGTGGCGCTCTGGCTTTCCTGCTCTGAGGCCTGTGGGATCTTCCCAGACCATGGGTGAAACCCATGTCCCCTGCACTGGCAGGTGAATTCTTAACCCCTGGACCGCCAGGGAAGTCCTGAATTTGACTATCTTAGATTCTGTTTGTAAGTGATACTTGATAGCACTTGTCTTGAAGTGTGGGGCTTATTTTACTTAGCATAACGTCCTCCAGGTTCATTTCTGTTGTCACAAATAACAGAATTTCTTTTTTTGTTTTTTTGGAGGCTGAATGATAAATGATATTTCTTTGTTATATACACATCATATTTTCTTTTTCCACTCATCTGTCAATGAATGCTTTGGTTGTTCCATATCTTGGCTATTGTGAATAATGCTGCCCTGAACATGGGAGTTCAGGTATCACTTTGAGGTACTGATTTCATTTCCTCTGGATATATATCCTGAAGTGGGATTGCTGTATCATGGGGTAATTATGTTTTTAATTTTCCATGACCTTTTGTACTGTTTTCCATAACGCTTTACCAGTTTGCATTCCCACCAACAGTGTACAAGGGTTCCTTTTTCTACACACCTCCACATCCTCAACTTCATCCAAATACCCTGTACTTTACATAGAACCTGGTATATAAAAGATACTTTATTTGCTGGATGACTGTTTGTTAAAGGAGCGTTGTTAAATCTGCTACTCTGTTGTTTTGGTGATGTTGCTGTGTTTTAAAACATCAGCTGTTTTTTCTTCAAGAAATTTGCCTGCAGTGTGAGTGGTGCCTTTTTGAGAATACTTTTTAAAAAAAAATTTTCATTCAAGTATGGCTGATTTACAATATTGTGTTAATTTCTGGTGTACAGAAAAGTGGCTCATATATATATATATGCATATACTTTTCCATTATGGTTTATCACAGGATATTGAATATATTTCTTTGTGCTGTGCATAAGTAGGACATTGTTGTTTATCCATTTTGTATATAATAGTTTCTGTCTACTAACCCCAAACTCTCAATCCTTCCCTCCCAAGCCCTCCTCTCCCTTGGCAACCCCAAGTCTATTCTCTGTGAGGCTGTTTCTGTTTCATAGATATGTTCATTTGTAGGACCTAATCATTTTATTCTGCAGGTGGGGACGTGCCCCAGCTCCGCTGACAGCACAGGAAGCTCTTTTTTCTTGCTATCTGCATACGTGCACAGCAGCACACGTGCACATACACACACAGGCAATGATGTCAGCCAGGGGTGCAATGATCAATGCAGGCAGCTGAGGTCAGGACCAGCCAAACCTGCACAGAGGAGGTAGGTACAGAGTCAACAGAAAGAGAGAGAAAGGCAATCCAGGTCCAGGGAATGGCAGCAATGGAGGCTGTTTGTTTAGTTACTAAGTCGTGTCTGACTCTTTTGCAACCCTCTGGACTGTGGCTCACCAGGCTCCTCTGTCCACGGGATTTTCCAGGCAGGATTACTGGAGTGGGTTGCCATTTCCTTCTCCAGAGAATACTTCTTTTGGCCCCTAGAGGGAGCTCCAGCCTCCTCTAGAGGTCCCCTCATCAATAATCTCCTCCATGATTTTGTTATTCCATTCCTAGAGAGGTGCTTCCTTGGTGGCTCAGCAGTTAAACCTCATTGGCTGCCTGCCAGCATAGCAGCTGCAGGAGAGACATGTCTGATCCCTGGGTCTGGAAGAAACCGTGGAAGTGGAAATGGCAACCCACTCCAGTATTCTTGCCTGGAAAATGCCATGGAAAGAGAAGCCTGGCTGGCTACAATCCATAGGGTCAAAGAGTGTAATGCAACTGAGCACACATACAAAAATAAAATTGTTCCCTCAGTACCCAGCTGGATGTGACCATCTTCTTGGGCTTCCCAGGTGGCATTAGTGGTAAAGAACCTGCTTGCCAATTAGGAGACATAAGAGACATGGGTTCAATCCCTGGATCAGAAAGATTCCCTTTGAGGAGGGCCTGGCAACCCACTCCAGCATTCATGCCAGGAGAATCCCATGGACAGGGGAGCCTGGCAGGCTATGGTCCACAGCATCACAAAGAGGCAGACACCACTGAAGTGACTTAGCATGCACGCATGCATGCCTAAAGGAAAGAACTGAAAATCTACCAATGACAAAAGCATCTACTGGACATGTTTTTCAAGGTGTGAATTTCTCTCATGATCTTACAGCCGTAGAAAGACTGGTTCATGGCTATTGATCTCTGGAGCTGCCTCCCTTAGGAAGACCTTGAGTTGTTGGATTTATTTACTTATTTAATATATATTACCTGGATGCTTGTCAGTTGCCAGGCACAGATCTAAGTCTTGAAATTCAGCAATAAACAAGTGATAGGAGATCGCTGTTTCCTGGTCATGTATGGAAGTGAGAGTTGGACTATAAAGAAAGCTGAGCACCAAAGAATTGATACTTTTGAACTGTGGTGTTGGAGAAGACTCTTGAGAGTCCCTTGGACTGCAAGGAGATCCAACCAGTCCATCCTAAAGGAGATCAGTCCTGGGTGTTCATTGAAAGGACTGATGAAGGTGAAACTCCAATACTTTGGCCACCTGATGCGAAGAGTTGACTCATTGGAAAAGATCCTGATGCTGGGAAAGATTGAGGGCAGGAGGAGAAGGGGGACGACAGAGGATGAGATGGTTGAATGGTATCACCGACTCAATGGACATGGGTTTGGGTGAACTCCGGCAGTTGGTGATGGACAGGGAGGCCTGGCGTGCTGCGGTTCAAGGGGTCTCAAAGAGTTGGACACGACTGAGCGACTGAATGGAACTGAATGAGGACACCCTGGTATATGGTTCCTTTTCTGCTCTAGTCTTTATAAAGAAACTCAATACAGGTCCAACCTCAGCAAGCATGCCAGGTCCATAGCCTCTTTGTAATCCTAGAGAGTCTTGCCTCTACCACTCCAAAGGTGGTTCTTAAATACAAATTGATACTGTGTTAATATAAGATTCCTCCTGTATCTCCCTCCCCCAGTTTTTCGTGAACAAAGCTGAATAGGCCAAGGGTGGGAATATGATCAAACAAACCAATTTATAGGTCAGTTGATAGAATAAACTTTTCTGATAATTTTTCCCAACAAGGACCAGTTGTTAATTTGGACCCTTTAGATTCTCTCCCCTTGAAATTTGACTGAGATGCAGAAAGAATTGGTTCTTTGCTGGGTGGGGGAATATTACCCCAAGGGACATCAGTGCGAGGAAGCAAGAACTTTGAGTATGCAGGAAATAATCATATCAATAGTACCTATATCTTATTGAGGTTAAAGGATTAAATCAAATATATATACAGTATTTATTGGATTTTACTTTCACCATCAGACACTTCCACAACTGGTCCTCATTTCTGCTTTGGCTCAGCCTCTTTATTCTTTCTGGAGCTATTTCTCTGCTCTTCCTCAGTAGTATATTGGACACCTACAGCCCTGGGTGGCTCATCTTCCAGTTTCACATCTCTGTCTTTTCATACTGTCCATGGGGTTCTCACGACAAGAATACTGAAATGATTTGTGACTGAACAACAACAAGAACATATGCACTATTTAGCACAGTTCTGAAATATATGGCTTTTATTTTCCCTGTTCTACAGATAAAGAAAATGAGTATACTAGAGTTCTCCAGAGAAACGGAACCAACAGGTAATTAGAGAGAGAGAGAAAGAAGAAAAAAATTACTTATAAGGAGTTGGTTCACATAATTATGGAGGCTGAGAAGTCCCTTGACTTGCTCTCTGCAAGCTGGAGTCAAGGAAATCCAGTGATGTAGTTTCAGTCCAAGGCAGGAGGTGGCCTGTATCTCAGCTAGAAAATAGTTAACATGATTTCTCCCTCACTCTGTGTTGTCGTCATTCAGTCACTAACTCATGTCCCAGTCTTTGTAACCACGTGGACTGCAGCACGCCAGGCTTCCCTGTCCTTCACCATCTCATCCTCACCCCCTTCTCCATGTTGGGGTGGGCAGTCTGCTTTACTTAATCTCCTAATTCAATTGTTGATCTCATCAGAAATACTCTCACAGACACACCCAGAATAATGTTTAACCAGCTATCCCACTTCCAAGGGCAATGGAGAAGCCCCAGCAAGACAGTAGAAGGGGTGAAATCTCATTTAGAATCAAACTCTCTACCTGCCAGAGACACTCAGAGAGCTCAAACATACCTTGTGTGCACCAGGACCAAGAGACCCCACAGAGACTAAGACAGAATTGTGTTTGGATGTCTCCTGAGGCGGTATGGGTCAGCAGTAGACTGCTGTGGGGGCAGGGGCTCTGGGTCCAGTAGACCTGGGTATGGCATAAGCCCTCTTGGAGGAGGTCACCATCAACCCCACCATGGAGCGACCAGAACTTACACAGGACTGGGGAAACAGACTCTTGGGAGGCACAAACAGAACCTTGTGTGCATCAGGACCCAGGAGAAAGGAGCAGTGACCCCACAAGAGACTGACCCAGACTTGCCCGTGAGTGTCCAGGAGTCTCTGGCAGAGGCGTGGGTTGGCGGTGGCCTGCTGCAGGGCTGGGGGCACTGAGTGCAGCAGTGTGTGCATGGGACCTTTTGAAGGAGGTCACCATTATCTTCATTACCTCCACCATAGTTTGGCCTCAGGTCAAATAACACTGGAGGGAACACAGCCCCGCCCTTCAACAGAAAATTGGATTAAAGACTTATTGAGCATGGCCCCACCCAACAGAATAAGACCCAGTTTCCCTTTCAGTCAGTCTCTCCCATCAGGAAGCTTCATAAGCCTCTTATCCTTCTCCATCAGAGGGCAGACAGACTGAAAACCACCATCACAGAAAGCTAACCAATCTGATCACATGGACCACAGCCTTGTCTAACTCAATGAAACTATGAGCCATGCCATGTAGGGCCACCCAAGACGGATGGGTCATGGTGGAGAGTTCTGACAAAACGTGGTCCACTGGAGAAGGGAATGGCAAACCATTTCAGTATTCTTGCCTTGAGAATCCCATGAACAGTATGCAAAGGCAAAAAGATAGGACTCTGAAAGATGAACGCCCCAGGTCAGTAGGTGCCCAATATGCTACTAGAGATCAGTGGAGAAATAACTCCAGAAAGATTGAAGAGATGGAGCCAAAGCAGAACCGACACCCAGTTGTGGATGTTGCTGGTGATGGAAGTAAAGTCCGATGCTGTAAAGAGCAATACTGCATAGGAACCTGGAGTGTTAAGTTCATGAATCAAGGCAAATTGGAAGTGGTAAAAGGGGATGGCAAGGGTAAACATTTTAGGAATCAGTGAACTAAAATGTACTGGAATGGGTGAATTTAACTTAGATGACCATTATATCTACCAATGTGGGCAAGAATCCCTTAGAAGAAATGGAGTAACCATTATAGTCAACAAGAGTCCAAAATGCAGTGCTTGGATGCAATCTCAAAAACAACAGAATGATCTCTGTTCATTTCCAAGGGAAACCATTCAATATCACAGTAATCCAAATCCATGCCCTGACCAGAAGTGCTGAAGAAGCTGAAGTTGAATGGTTCTATGAAGACCTACAAGACCTTCTAGAACTAACACCTAGAAAAGATGTCCATTTCATTATAGGGGACTGGAATGCAAAAGTAGGAAGTCAAGAGATACCTGGAGTAACTTGCAAATTTGGCCTTGGAGTACAGAATGAAGCAGGGCAAAGGCTAACTGAGTTTTGCCAAGAGAATGCACTGGTCATTGCAAACACCCTCTTCCAACAACACAAGAGAAGACTCTACACATAGGCATCACCAGATGGTCGACACCAAAATCAGATTGATTATAATTCTTTGCAGCCAAAGATGGAGAAGCTCTATACAGTCAGCAAAAACAAGACCAGGAGCTGACTGTGGCTCAGATCATGAACTCCTTATTGCCAAATTCAGACTTAAATTGAAGAAAGTAGGGAAAGCCACTAGACCATTCAGATATGACCTAAATCAAATACCTTACAATTATACAGTGGAAGTGACAAATAGATTCAAGGGATTAGATCTGATAGAGTGCCTAAAGAACTATGGACAGAGGTTCGTGACATTGTACAGCATTCATGTGGAGGTGCTCCTATGTATGTACGTGTATTCATTTACTCAGTACCTTATGTGCTAGGATTCAGTGAGAGAGAGATAGCCTTCTTTTCTGAAGTTTGTGATCTGTCTGAGGGAACAGATACATAAAGAGTAAATTTTATTACATTGAGACTAGTGTTATAGTAAAATTCCTTTCAGCCATAAAATTCTTTGACTATATAATATGTAATATCAATCTGAATTTTTTTCAGGGGGCACAAGTTAAGGTATACCTATAAATAAGAAAATAGATTTATAAATTTTAAAGATTCATTCAACCTGAGGGCTTTCAGAAAGGCTTGACAGGGAAAGCAATATTTGAAGACTGAATAGCACTGACATATGTACACTATCATTTGTAAAATTGGACTTTCCTGGTAGCTCAGTTGGTAAAGAATCTGCCTCCAATGCATGAGACCCCAGTTCAATTCCTGGGTCAGCAAGATCTGCTGGAGAAGGGATAGGCTACCCACTCCAGTTTCTTGGGCTTCCCAAGAATCTGCCTGAGATGTTGGAGACCTGGGCTTGATCCCTGGGTTGCGAAGATTCCCCTGGAGAAGGATAACAGCTACCCACTCTAGTATTCTGGCCTGGAGAATTCCATGGACTGTATGTATAGTCCATGGGGTCTCAAAGATTCGGACACAAGTGGGTGACTTTCAGTTTCATGTGTAAAATAGCTATCTAGTGAGAAGATGTTGTATAGCACAGAGAATTCAGCTTAGTGCTCTAGAGAGTGGGATGGGGGTGGGGAGAGAGGTTTAAGAGAGAGGGGATATATGTATACATATAGCTCATTCACTTTGTTTTACAGCATAAACCAACACAACGTTGTAAAGTAATTATCCTCCAATTAAAAAAAAAGTGAGAAGACAGATACATGCCAGAGACAAAGAGGTATTCAATAAATGTTTCTTAAATCAGTGACGTAAGGAAGTACCAGTCTTTCTTGATGCTGGTATGTATAGTGTTGAGCCTTTGTAAAAGATGACTGCCCTATTTAAATTATGTGTACTCTGGTAGAAAAAGTCTTTTTGAAGCTTCATTCTAAAGTAGGCACAGTTGGCTAACTGAAAGAATAAATGAATGTATTAATAGCATAAACTACTACATGTAGGCCAAATGGATTTATGTTGCTCACACTAGAGCCTTGACAGTTATGATCAGGGTTCAGTATCCTTGGTTTCATGCCCCCAGCCTTTCATTAAATCATCTCTAAGGACTTCCTAGAATTAAGCCAAGATCTAAAGGACTTAACACTTTCCTAGCTTACATACTCAGTATTTGCTCAAGATTAACTGCCCTTTAGTGCTAATTTTCTGAGTATTTTCAGGCCCTTCCCCATGAAGTCACAGGACGGGATCATAACAAGAGCTGGGCCACTCTTTTCTTCATTCGCACTTCATTAAGCTTGAGCATCACCATTACAGCAGAATAACTCCTGTTCTGACTTAACTCCAATGGGACCAATGTGTGTTTCTCCACTGGGGTTCATGGACCAGCAGCAAAGCATCACCTGCTTAGCATGCAGATTCCCGGCCCCACTCAGACCAACCGAGTAAAAGCCATTTTTTTTGTGTGAGGCCTAGAAAGTATGATTTTTTAATAAGCAGCCTAGGTGACTGTGATTATATAGGTCAAATCTAAGGTACATTTAGAAAGAGAAAAGAAATATGTACACTTTCCTTCTGTAGTTTCTGACTTTCTTAGTAGTTGGGCAGCCATACCAAAGCCCCTGTCCTAGGAGGCCACCCTTTACCTCATCCCTGTTCTCACCTGATAACTCTGTGATGTGTTATTAACCTTGTTTTGTAAATGACACAGGCTTCTCTAGTGACTCAACAGGTAAAGAATCCGCCTGCAATGCAGGAGACACAAGAGATGTGGGTTCTATCTTTGAGTCTGGAAGATCCCCTGGAGGAGGAAAATGGCAGACCACTCCAGTATTCTTGCCTGGAGAATTCCATGGACAGAAGAGCCAGGTGGGCTACAGTCCATGGGGATGCAGAGAGTCGGACATGACTGAGCCACTATGCATGCACATGTAAATGACAAGATTGGTTGTAACAGGTTGAATGCTCTTAAAATTCATGTGTACCTCAAGGCCTTTAGAACCAGAGGGGCTGTCTGATTTGAGGGATGTTAAGTGATTGTTCTAAATAACTTACTTGTGGAGGACGGGCATATAGGTGGACATGACTGAAATCCCTGGGGTGCCAATCAGTGGCATCTCCAGTACTTAAGGAAGACTAGACTGTCAGCTCTTGAGAGAGGTTTTTTTCTTTTTCTTTTTTTTTAAACATAAGCATTATACATTTATAGGGGAAATTAAAGTATTTTAGAAATAGGAGTTAGAAAATGAAAGTTGCAACTGTCAGGACATTACTGTAGTATCATTCCATATCTGTTTAAAAAACAGCTGCATGTATATATATACACATATATATGTAAGCTATATAAATGAATAGAAATAGGAAGGGAAAGGTGTTCAACGACTGACAATGGAATGAAAATGAGAAAGATAACGTGAGATTTTCTTGTTTGCTTTTGTTTGCTTTTCTTTCTTTCTTTCTTTTTTTTTTTTTTTAATAAGCTCTATTTTTCCCCCTACCATGTAGCTTGGCAGTTTGTGGGATCTTAGTTTCCTGACCAGGGATTGAACCCCAGGCCACGGCAGTGGAGATATCAAGCCCTAACCACTGGACAGCCAGTGAATTCCCAATAAACTTTATTTTTTAGAAGAGTTTTATGTTCACAGTGAAATGGAAGGTACAGAGACTTCTCATGTATTCTGTGTCCCCACACATGCATAGGCTCCTCTTATTATTAATGTCCCTCACCAGAGTGAGGTGGTATATTTGTTACAACTCCTGAAGCTACACTGATACATCCTTATCAATGAGTCCAAAGTCTACACTAGGGTTTGCTCTTGGTGTTGTACATTCTGTGGGTTTGGATAAATGGAGCATGAGATGTGTCCCCACGATAGTTATCATACAGAGTAGTTTCACTGCCTTCCTCTCTATTTATGTCTTTTAAAAAACTTATTTTTCTATGGAGATGTCTTCTAAAACCAATTATATAATTTTTTAAGATCTTATAATTTTTCCTTGAGTAAAAGTTTCTATGAGTGAGGTTTTTATAAATTCCATATAGAAGTAATATCATTTAGTATTCATCTTTGTTTTAAATTGGAGTATAGTTGCTTTACTATAGTATAGTGTTGTGTTAGTTTCTGCTGTAACATGAAGTGAATCAGCAATACATACACATATATCCCCTCCCGTTTATGCCTCCTTAGCATCCTCCCATTCCAACCCTCTGAGTCGTCACAGAGCACCATGCTGAGCTCCCTGCGCTATCCAACAACTTCCCACTAGCTAGCTATTTTATAGATGGTAGTATATTTATGTCAGTCCTACTCTCTCAATTCATCCCACCATCCCCCGACATGTCCACCTGTCCATTCTCTACGCCTGCATGTTGTCTGACTTACTTCCCTTCCATAAGCCCTTGAGGTCCATCCATATTGCAAATCACAGAATTTCCATCTTTCTCATAGCTGAATAGCATTCTCCTGTCTATCACATCTCCCTAATCTGTTCATCTGTTGATGGACACTCAGGCTGTTTCCGTATGTTGGCTATTGTGAATCATGCTACAGTGGACATTTGAAGGGAGATAACCTCATCGATATCCTGTTTTAGTTTTTGGATTTATAAGTAGAATTGCTGGGTTATATATTATCGTCGTTCTATTTTTAAGTTTTTGAGGAACCTCTCTGCTGTTTTCCATACTGGCTATAGCTATATTCATTTCCACAAACAGCGTAGTCAGTCAGTACAGTCGCTCAGTCGTGTCCGACTCTTTGTGACCCCATGGACTGCAGCACGCCAGGCCTCCCTGTCCATCACCAACTCCCAGAGCTTGCTCAAACTCATGTCCATCATGTCAGTGATGCCATCCAACCATCTCATTCTCTGTCATCCTCTTCTTCAGCAGAGGATGAGATTCCCCTTACTAGGATTCCCTATTTCTCTACACCCTTCCCAACACTTGTCTCTTGTCTTTTTAGTGATCGCTCTTCTGACACTTGTGAGGTGCTCTTTCATTGTGGTTTTGATTTGCATTTCCTTAATGTTTAGTGATGTTGAGTACTTCGTGTACCTCTTGGTCATTTAGATGTCTTCTTTGGAAAATGTCTGTTCAGTTTCTCTTTCCATTTTAGATCTAATCATTCATTTTTGTTATTAAGTTATATATGAGTTCTTTATAGATTTTGTCTATTAATCCATTATGAGGTATATGGTTTGCTAATATTGTCTCCCATTCTGCGGGTTGCCTTTTTTTTTTTTTTTTTGGATATGCAGAAACTTTTTAACTTGATATAATGCCACTGAGTTACTTATGCTTTTGTTGCTTGAACTTTTGGTATCCTATCCAAAAAGCCATTCACAAGACTGATGTGAAGAAGCTTCTTTCCTATGTTTTCTTTTACAAGTTATATGATTTCCAGTCTTATGCTTATATCTTTAATCCATTTCAAATTCATTTGTATGAGTGGTATAAGATAAGAGTTGAATTTCGTTTTTCTGCATGTGGTTATCCAGTTTTCTCAGCACTGTTTACTGATAAGAGTGTCTTTTCCCTGTTGAGGACTATTTGCTCCCTTGTCTAATAGTATTTGATTATATATATGGGGGTTTATTTCTAGGCTCTTAATTCTGTTCTCTTGGTCTATATGTCTGTTTTTATGCTAGTACCATACTATGTTGACTACTGTAACTTTGTATTATTGTTTGAAATTAGGACGTGTGATGCCTTCAGCTTTGTGGAATCTAAAAATTTGAATGCACAATTTCTCACTAGGATGCAGTGCTGTGTAATAGCATTTTACCCACAGTGGAACTTCTTTCAAAATTGGAATCAGTCCTCTCAAACCCCACCACTGCTTTATCAACTAAGATTACATAATATTCTAAATCCTTTTGTCATCATTTCAACATTCTTCTACTTTGACAGGAGTAGAATCTATCTTAAGAAGCCACTTTTTTGCTCACTCTCAAGAAGCAACTCCTCATCCATTAAAGTTTTATCATAAGATTGCAACAGTTCAGTAACTATCATGAAATTCCAGCAATTTAGTCACATCTTCAGGCTCCACTTCTAATTCTAGTTGTCTTGTTAGTTCTACCACATCTGTAAGTACTTCTTCCACTGAATTCTTGAGCCCTCAAAGTCATCCATGAAGGCTGGAATCAACGTCTCCCAAATTCTTATTAATGTCGATGTTTTGACCTCTTCCCATGAATCACAAATGTTCTTAATGGCATCTAGAGTGGTGAATCCTTTCCAGAAAGTTTTCAATTTACTGTTCCTAGATCCATCAGAGGACTCATTGTCTATGATAGTAGTAGCTTTACAAACTGTATCTCTTAAATAATAAGACTTGAAAGTCTTAATTACTCCTTGATCTATGGGAAGCAGAAAGGCTGTTTATTAGCAGGCATGAAAACAACATTAATCTCATTATTCAACTCCCTCAGGGCTCTTGGGTGACCAGAAATGCTGTCAATGAGCAGTAATATTTTGAAAGAAATTTTTTTTTTTTCCTTCTGAGCAGTAGGTCTCAGCAGTGGGCTTAAAATATGCAGTAAACCATGTTGTAAAGAGATGTACTGTCATCCAGGGTTTGTTCCATTTATAACACAGGCAGAGCAGACAGAACATTCTTAAGGACCCTAAGAATTTTACCATTCTTAAGGACCCTAAGAATTTTGCCATTTTGGAATGGTAAATGAGCATTGACTTCAACTTAAGGTCACCGGCTACAGTAGCCCCTCAGTAGAGAGTCAGCTTATCCTTTGGAGGTTTAGAAGACACTGACTTTTCTCTAGGTCTGAAACCCCTGGCTGGGATTTTTTCCAATGTAAGGCTGTTTTATCGACATTTAAAATCTGTTGTTTAGTGTGCTGTGCTCATGGTCAGTCACACAGTCATGTCTGACTCTTTGTGACTCCTTGGACTGTAGCCCACTGGTCTCCTCTGTCCATAAAATTTCCCAGGCAAGAATACTGGAGTGGGTTGCCATTTTCTACTCCAGAGGATCTTCCCAGCCCAGAGATCGAGCCCATGTCTCCTGCATCGGCAGACAGATTATTTACCATTGCCCCACCTGGGAAGCCTGCTGTCTAATGTAACCACCTTCATTACTGATCTTCACTGGATCTTCTGAATAACTTGTTGCAGCTTCTATATGAGCACTTGTTTCCTCGCCTTGCACTTTTATGTTATGGAAATGACTTCTTTCCTTATGAACCTCTGCTAGCTTCAAACTTTTCTTCTGCAGCTTCCTTACCATTCGGAGCCTTCATAGCCTTGAAGAAAGTCAGGGCTTTGCTCTGGATTAGGCTTTGGTTAAAGGGAATGTTGTGGGGCTGGTTTGATTTTTCCAGACCACTAAAACTTTCTCCCTATCAGCAATAAGGCTATTTCACTTTCTTACAGTTGGTGTGTTCACTGGAGTAGCACTTTTAATCCTCTTCAAGAACTTTTCCTTTTGTATTCATAACTTCAGAACTGGGCTCACTGTGCAGAAGACCTAGCTTTTGGCCTGTCTCAGCTTTTGACATGCCTTCCTCACTAAGCATAATCATTTCTACTTTTTGACTTAAAGTAAGAGACATGTGACTCTTCCTTTCCATGAACACTTAGAGGGTATTGTAGGATTTTTAATTGCCCTAATTTCAATATTGTTATTTCTTCAGGAATAGGGAAACCTGAGGACAGGGAGAGAAACAGGATTGACCGGTGGGTGGAGGAGTCAGAACTTGCACATTTATCCATTAAATTTGTGGTCTTATATGGGGTGATTTGTGGCACTCCAAAGCAATTACAATAGTAATATCAAAGATCACCATAACGAATATAATGAAAAAGCTTGAAATATTTCAAGAATTACCAAAACGTGACATGAGACAAGTGATGAAATTCTTTAGGAAAAATTGGTGCCAATAGACTTAAACACAAGGCTGCCAGAAACCTTCAGTTTGTTAAAAAAAAAAAAACAACACATTTGTGAAGCACAAAAAGTGAAGTGCAATAAAATAAGATATGCCTGTATAGATGTTAGATGCTATAAATTTGTAAGTTCTTTTTTGATTGTATGCCATAAGTTTTGACATGGTGTTTTTCATTTTCTGTTATCTCAAAACACTTTGTAATTTCCCACTTGGTTGAGTTAGAATGTATTATTTGCTTTCCAAATTTTTTCATTTCTAAATATTTGGAGATTTTCTTGATATCATTTTTAATGGATTTCAAATTTAATTCTGTTGTGTTTAGAGAGCATACTTTGCGTATTTTGAAAGTTTTTAAATTTATTGAGACTTGTTATATGGAACAGAATGTGATCTGTTTCTGTAACTACTCCATGAGCATTTGAAAAGATGTTTTCAGCTGTTGTTAGGTCGTGAGCTCTATAAATATCAGTTGGGTCAAGTTGGTTGATAGTCTTGTTCAAGTCTTCTATATCCATAATATATTAGTCTGGGTTCTCTAGAGAAACAGAACCAATAAAATACATATAAGAAGAGATTTATTAAAGGAATTGACTACTGTAGTTATGGATGCAAAAAGTCCCACCATCTGCCTCTGTGAGCTAGGGAACCAGGAAAGCTGGTGGTATAGTTCAGTCTTGTCCAAAAGCCTAAGAACCTGGAGGCTGCTGGTTGAAGTCTTAGAGTCTGAAGGCCTGAGAACTAGGAGTTTCAGTGTCTGAGGGCAAGAGAAGATAGATATTTCAATTCAAGAAGAGAGAGGGAATTCACCCTTCCTTCACATTTTTGTTCTATTCGGGCGCTGAAGGAATTAAGAGATGCCCATCCCCTGGTGGCTCAGACGGTGAAGAATCTACCTGCAATGCAGGAGACCCAGGCTCGATCCCTGGGTTGGGAAGATCCACAGGAGAAGGGAATGGCAACCCACTCCAGTATTCTTGCCTGGAGAATTCATGGACAGAGGAGCCTGGTGGGCTACAGTCCATGGGGTCGCAAAGAATCGGACACGACTGACTAACACACACACATCCCCATAGAAAGGCATCATTGGAAGGATTTCATTGGAATGGCTGATGCTGAAGGGGAAGCTCCAATACTTTGGCCACCTGATGCAAAGAGCCAACTCATTGGAAAAGACTGATGCTGGGAAAGATTGAAGGCAAGAGGAGAAGTGGGTGACAGAGGATGAGATGTATGGATGGCATTGCAAATTCAATCGACATGAGTTTGAGCAAACTCCGGGAGATAGTGAAGGACAGGGAAGCCTGGCATGCTGTCATTCTTGGGGTCGCAAAGAGCTGGACATGACTCAGTGACTGAACAGCAACAACGGTGCCACTGGTGAAATCTCCTTTCCTCAGTCTACTGGCTAAAATGCTAATCTTTTCTGAAAATACTCTACAGACACATCCAGAAATAATGTGTGTGAAGTGCTATGAAGTGAAGTGCAATAAAACTAGGTAAGCCTAAACTATCATATAGAGCATTTTCACTGCCCTAAAAGTCCTCTGTGCTCTGCCTATTCATCTCCTTGTACCCACTGCAACCCCTGATCTTATTATTGTCTCCATAGTTTTGCCTTTAACAGAATATCATATAGTTGGAATCATCCAGGATGTAGCTTTTCCAGATTGGCTGCTTTCACTTAGCGGTAGGCACTTAAGATTCCTCCATGTCTTTTCCTAGCTTAGTAGTTTATTTATTTTTTAAAATATTTATTTTTTTGGCTGCACCAGGTCTTAGTTGGGGCACACAGGATCTTTGATCTTTGCGGTGGCATGCAGGATATCTCTAGCTGTGGTATGTGAACTTGTAGTTGAGACATGTGAGCTCTTATTTCCCTGACCAGGGATCCAACCCTGGCCCCCTGCATTGGGACCACAGAGTTTTAGCCACTGGACCATCAGGGAAGTCCCACTTTGCTTATTTTTAGCACTGACTTTATTTTTGGGGGCTCCAAAATCACTGCAGATGGTGACTGCAGCCAGGAAATTAAAAGACGCTTACTCCTTGGAAGGAGAGTTATGACCAACCTAGACAGCACATTAAAAAGCAGAGACATTACTTTGTCCACAAAGGTCCGTCTAGTCAAGGCTATGGTTTTTCCAGTAGTCATGTATGGATGTGAGAGTTGGACTATAAAGAAAGCTGAGTGCCAAAGAAATTTGAACTGTGGTGTTGGGGAAGACTCTTGAGAGTCTCTTGGACTGCAAGGAGATCCAACCAGTCCATCCTAAAGGAGATCAGTCCTGGGTGTTCATTGGAAGGACTGATGCTGAAGCAGAAACTCCAATACTTTGGCCACCTGATGGGAAGAGCTGACTCATTGGAAAAGACCCTGATGCTGGGAAAGATTGAGGGCAGGAGGAGAAGGGGACAACAGAAGATGAGATGGTTGGATGGCATCACTGACTCAATGACATGGGTTTGGGTAGACTCCGGGAGTTTGTGATGGACAGGGAGGCTTGGCGTGCTGCGATTCATGGGGTCGCAAAGAGTCGGACGTGACTGAGCAACTGAACTGAGCTGAACTGAATAGGTGTATAGTGGTACCTCACTGTTATTTTCATCTGTGTCTCCCTGATGCTATATGACGATAAGCATCATTTCATGTGCTTATTTGCCATCTGTTTATCTTCTTCAGTGAGATGTTTGTCAGGATCTTTGGCCCATTTTTAAACTGGGTTGCTTATTTTCTTACCATTGATTTTTTTTTCATTTTTTCCCTTTATTTTTATTAGTTGGAGGCTAATTTACAATATTGTAGTATGAAGTAAGCCAGAAAGAAAAACACCAATCCAGTATACTTACCATTGATTTTTAAGAGTTCTTTGTATATTTAGTTTAACAGTCTTTTGTTAGATATGTTTTTTGGGAAGATTTTCTCCCAATTTGTGGCTTGTCTCTTAATTCTCTTCAAGTCACATTTTTTTTCCCTCTGAGATCTAAAATATTTTGATCTATATTCTCCTGGCTTTGCCTTGTTTTCAGTATGTGATCTTCTGTCTTCTTTTCTGTTTATCTGTACTTAATGCTTTTTTAATTTTTGGCTACACCACACAACATGGGGGATCTCATGGGATCTTATAGGATCTTAGTTTCCCAACCAGGGATCGAACCAGTGTCCCCTGCAGTGGAAGCATAGAGTCCTAACCACGAGACCACCAGAGAATCCCCTAATTTATTTCCTGAATCCCATTCAGTTGCTTGTCTGATTTTTCATTTCAGACATTATAGTTTACACTTCTAGATGTTTCATTGGGGTCTTTAAAATTCTTTTCCCTATCTCTACTAAATGTGTTTCATCTTCCCTCCAGCTCTTAAAATAATGGGATATATTCTATTAAATGTTTTAATGCCCCTCTCTACTAATTCTATATCTATGTTCTTTTGGGCCTGTTTCCATTGATTTCTTTTTCTTCTTGTCATGGGTTATATTTCCTGCTTCTTTGCAGGCTTAGAATTTTTTTTAATTGGATTCCATACACTTACTGTTAGGCCTTGTTGAATGACTAGATATTTTTGTATTGCTAAAAATATTTTAAAAATACAGTTGAGTTCCTTGGAAGAAATTTAATCCTTTTAAGTATGTATTTTTTAAGCACTGTTAGGTAAGACCAGAGCAATATTTAGTCTAGGGCAAATTCTGTCCCACTATTGAGACAGATGTGTTTTGAGTATGAGCACAGTCCCCTGTAAATTAATATATTCTCTGTTCTGGCTGGTAGGAACTATATTTTAGCCCTGCTTGAATTCCGAGTGTTGTTCCCTGTAATGCTTTCAGATGGTTCTTTTCCTGCCCTTGGTAGTTTGTTTACATGCACGTGCTGATCGTTACTCAGTTGAAGACTCAAGGAATGTCCTCTGCAGATCTCTGGTTCTCTGTCCTCTGAATTCTAGCCTCTGGACTCCCTAATTCATCTCCTCCTTCCAGAAGTTTTGCTGAGTTCTTCCTAGGTCCCTTTTTCATACCCTGGAGCCAAGAAAGTATCTCCAGACAGAAAGCCATGGCAGTTATAGGAATTTTTTTCTTCCAGCTCTCAGGGAACATAGTCCTTTGTTGCCGATGTACAGTGACCTGAAATCAATTGTTTCATATATATTGTCCTGTTTTTCAGTTATTTCAGGTGAAAGAGTACTAGTTGCTATTATTCTATCTTGGTGAGAAATGTAAGTTACTTAATTTTTTTTAAATTTTATTTTTATGCATACATTCTTTTTATGTTCTTTTCCATTATGGTTTATCCCAGGAGATTGGTATAGTTCCCGGTGCCATACAGTAGGACATTGTTTATTCATTCTAAATGTAATAGTTTGCATCTACCAACTCCAGCTCCCAGTCCATACCTCTCCCTTTCCCCTTCTCCACAGCAACCACAAGTTACTTCTGTATGTCTGTGAGTCTGTTGCTATCTTGTAGGTAGGTTCATTTGTGTCATATTTTAGATCCCACATATAAGTGCTATATCATATGCTATTTGTCTTTCTCTTTCTAACTTATTTCAGTTCACATGATAAAGTCTAGTTGCATCCATGTGGCCATAGATGGCATTATTTCATTCTTTTTTATGGCTGAGTAGAGAAATAAAAGTTTCTCAAGTATAGTGCTTTTGAGATGTCATTCCTAAAATGTTAGTAAACTTCAGGAAGGAAGAGCTAGAGGAAAGAGGTCAATCATGGTCTAGTTTCCAAAGAAGGGGAGGAAATGCATGGATATGTGTAAGGTGAATCCAAATGTGAATATTAGAATTATTGGACTATTAGGAATGAGTCTTCTCTTTTTGATGGTGGACATTCTATGGACCAAGATGAAATCTTTTTTACTTGAGGTCTCACCATGACATGGGGCTATGTGGGAGAAAAAAACACCTGGGGAGATGGGTCTTTCAAATTTGGGGGCAGTTCTCTGTATTCAAGGGGCTCAGACAGTAAAGAATCCACCTGCAGTGCAGGAGACTTGGGTTCGATCCCTGGATCGGAAAGATCCTCTGGAGAATTCAAAATGGATACCCAACAATGCCCTACTGTATAGCACAGGGAACTCTGCTCAATGTTATGTGGCAGCCTAGATGGAAGGGGAATTGGGGAAGAATGGATACATGTGCTTGTATGGCTGAGTTGCTTTGCGGTGCACTTGAAACTATCACTATCTATCACATTAACTATCATTGTTAATTGGCTATACTTTAATCTTCAATATAAAATAAAGTTAAAAATACATAAATAAAATAGATAAAAGCAAGGTCATACTGTAGCACAGGGAACTATATTCAAAATCCTATAATATACTATAATGGAAAAACATGAAAAAGGATATATACATATACAGACACATATATATGTATCTAAATTGCTTTGCTGTATACCAGAAACTAACACAACATTGTAAATTAACTGTACTTCAATGTAAGAAAAATAAGAAAAAAAAATGTAGAAGAAGTAATAAACCTCTACGTACCCTTCAAAAAAATTAGGGGCTGTTGGGTATGTGTTGGATCAGGCCTTACTCTCTCTGGAGCCTCTTGTGTGGGATAATAGTTATTATTGTGACAATAGCAACTATTACTTCTTGAGTACTTGCTGTGTGCAGGAATTCCTGAGATGGTTGGATGGCATCACCAACGTGATGAACATGAGTTTGAGTAGACTCCGGGAGTTGATGATGGACAGGGAGGCTTGGCGTGCTGCAGTCCATGGGGTCACAAAGAGTCAGACACTACTGAGCGACTGAACTGAACTGACACAATTTATGTAAATACACAACAGTCTTTGTGGATAGGTATTTTATCATCATTTTCTAAATGAGGGAATCAAAGTTCAGATAAATAAAATGACCCATGTCTCTTGGATATTGAAAGATATAGTTAGGATTTAAACCCAAATCAGTATTATCTGAAAGCCAAAATGCTTATGTACCATGGCATGCTGAAGGAACTCTAGCTGGCTACTTTAGTTTCCTCTGGAGAAGATGCAAAGGGATGAAGAATTTGGGATGTGTTTTGGTACCCAAATTCTGCAAAGCATCTTGAGGAGGAAGTTGTCATGTAACCAGTATTGGCCTGGCTTGAATCAGTCCTGGAGAAGACAAACTAAGGGACTTGATGGAGCTCTAATTCATCATTAATTCATTTGGACATCCAGGGCACTGTCTGGATTTTACCCTTTGAAATCTAAACTCACCTTAGACAGATTGTCAGGTTTCCTCTAGAAAGCATCTCATGTTTATCCAAGGCCTGGTGGAGAGTTGGTCAGGATGTCATGTAGTTCCATTTTAGCAAGTTCTTTCTATTATATGTTAATAGAATCAAGAAAATTGAATTCTTATTATCTTGGGTAAGAGTTCAGAGGCTCAGTTGTTAAGGCTAGGATTTAATTTAATTTAATTTAATTCAATAGACATTATTGCTATTCAATGTTAATTTAGTGCTGTATCTACACCAGGCACTTAGGTTGGGAAATCAAAGAGGTGTTAGATGTAGACCACACCCTAGAGGAAATCGAAGTCCAACTGGGGAGATGGATGCGTAAACAGATAATTATGATAGCATAGATTAAGTACAACAGAACAAATATGCACAGAGGACTGTGAGGATTCAAAAGAGGGGCCAATGATCCTGGCCTGAGGTTGGGAATGTTAGACCAGGACTCTTCAGCTGGTTTCAGGAGCTGCATTCAGAGTTTTAAGACCTTTAATTTATTATTGACTGGGGTATTTTTGCAGAAATTAATGCCTATGGCTGGAGATTTTTATTTTGGTTAGCCCCAAATTAATTGTTATTTCACTAACACTTTGTGGGTTATTATATTCAATAGTTACACCTGACACACCTGTAAAGTCTTCTAATTTTTTGTGAAACGTTGTCTTCAATCCACTCATCTCTAGAAGCAGAGGAGCACTCTCCAGCACTCTGAGTTTCATTTTCATTTTCCCTAACAGAATCAATCACTAAGGTTTTTTTGTTGGTCTGATATTCACTTCGTCTGAATCAGAACTATATTCTGAAGAACTATCATCTTCTGAGACACTAGTATATGTGACTCACGCAATCAGAAAGTATCTGCGTGAAATTCACTGAAAAATTCTTCCACGCTCAAAATTTTGCGATGTGTCATTTTTGAAAATTTTGCATGTATCATGATATACACAGGGTTGGAACAAAAACCTAGTGGAGCAAAATGTGAATGATAACAAATATCATAAGTTGTATGATGAACCCTTGATCAAGTTTAAGCTCTAATGACTTTGCATGGTGCTGTTAATTATATCACTCTAAAAATGTATAGATATGTCTTTGGTCAATTATACTAGGTGCTCCCAGGCATGTAGCAGTCATGTCCCATTGGTGGTGGTGGTGGTGATCCCATATGTGTCCCCAGACTCACTGAGAGGAGACTGGAGAATTCCACATGGTATTATGAGTTTGCCTTTGATGTGCTTTGTGATTTGAATATGTCAGTGGGCCTTTTGGGTTTTATCAGATGTCAGTCTTGTGAGTGCATTTTTAAAAAAAGATTTATTTATTTATTGACTGCTCTGGATATTCATTGCTGCAAATGGGCTTACTCTACTTACCGCAAGCCAGGGCTGCTCTTCATTATGGCGCAAGGGCTTCTCATTGCAGTCACTTCTCTTGTTGTGAAGCGTGGTTCCTAAAGCACAGACTTAGTAGCTGTGGCATGGACTTAGCTGCTTTGTGGCATGTGGGATCTTCCTGGACCAGGGATTGAACCCACGTTCCCTTCATTGACAGGCAGATTCTTAAGCACTAGATCACCAGGGAAGCCCCTTGTGAATGCATTTTTAAGTCACTTGTTGGATAGTTAACAGAAGTCAGGAATTCTTCTAGGAGATGATAGGGTCAGGGTTCTGTTAGTGCAGAGAAAATTCTCCTGAAATATATATTGAAATAAGACTTCAATCTGATTACATTCTACAGTCCTAGAAAACAATAGGAACCAAGCTATGTTAAAATGTAAAAATAATGATTAATATCACCTCTTATAGCAAGCTGTACTTAATCCTTCTCTAAAATTAATTTGTGTTTTTTTTTTTTAAAGTAAGATGTTGATCAAAGGAAAGTACAGAGACAGCCACTATATTTGTTTTCTATTGCTGCTGTAACATGATCACATGGATGATGTCTGTAAGCAACATAAATGTATTACCTTACAGGTCTGGAGATCAGACATCTGAAATCACTTTCATTGGGCTTAAGTTAAGGTGTTGGCAGGACTGGTTCCATCTTAGAGGTTCTGAGGGCAACATATTTCCTCGCTTTTCTCCAATTTCTATGACCAAGTTTCCTTGGCTTGTAATTTCCTTCCTCCCTCTTGAAAGTACATCATTCTGATTTTGCTTCTGTCATGTCATCTCCTTTAACCCTGACCCTGACTCGCTCTTACAAGGACCAGTGTAGTTATATTAAGCCAACTCCAACACTCCAGGATAGTCTTTTCCCTTCATGATCTTTAATCACATTGACAAGCCCCCTTTGCCAAATAAGGTAACATTCACTAGTTTTGGAAATTAGGTCATATTCAGGGACCCATTATTCAGTCTACCATAACTGCTGTTTATGTGTTTCAGGACTGACTTTTAATATTCTCCAAAAATTTATACAGTTCAGATTATTATGTATATCTATGTTGGTATTATGCCTTTTTAAAATATGGACCATTTTTTAAAGTTTTTACTGCATTTGTTACACTATTGCTTCTGTTTTTTAATTTTCTGGTTGTTTGGCATGTGGAATCTTAGCTCCCTAACCAGGGATTGAACCTGCACCCCCTGCATTGAAAGGCAAAGTCTTAACCATTGGCCCACCAGGGAGCTCCTCCGGTTGTATGCTTTTTCACTTAATCTTATATTATTTATTCACTTAATATAGTTTTTTGAAAGAATGATTTTTGATAGCATTATTCTTCCATGGGGTTATTTCGTAATTTTTTTTTAGCCATTATATTATAATTTTTGTTAGGAACTTTGTAAGTAATAGAAAGTCAACTCTAGTTGGTGAAACAAAGAGAGAAAGTTGGCTCTGGCAGTCTGAAGCATGAAGGGTTGAACAACCTGGTTCTGTGGGTTTCAGCAGAGTTTCAGGAGCCTCTGAAACTAGGGGATTCCATTAGTGTAGGGGACACTTTCCATCTTCCTGTTTGTTTTTTAATACTCTTTCATTGAAGCCTGCTATTTTCCCCCATGTCATGATTTCATCTGCTAGAGAGGGGCTGGATGATCACAAGCTCTCTGTCTAACCTGGCCAGTGCAAATCCCCTAATAGAAAGCAAACTCCCAGTCTCATTAAAGTCTGGATTTAATCTCAGGGAATTCAACTGCAGGTCCTGGTTGTAGAGGTCCTTGCTATTCAGAATGGTTCATGGACCAATAGCATCAGTACAGTTTGGGTACTTGTTAGAAATTCAGAACTCAGGCCCCACTCAGGACATAATGAGCATCCTGTGTTTCTAGAAAGGCTGGTTATAGATTATGAGATGGGACCAGCCTTATAATCTGCCTTGTAACAATAGTCCAGGTGGTTTGCATGCCCATGGATATTGGAGAAGCACTGTTATCATAACTTATTTCTATGCTTCTGTTTTGGTGGATGTTGACAAAGCCTGTGTTGACTGACTGGCAATCAAGTTTTGTAGCTGTGAGGATGGACCAGTGAGACAGTGAAAACAAGCAGCTCCACAGGCATTGAGAATCACACTCAGACCAACTGATCATTACCTCTGCACAACAGTTTCTGACATCACGGGGAACTAAACTATAATAGCCAAGATCTGCAGCTGTGGCATCCAAAATTTGTCTAAAGCACCCCAGGAAAATATGGCCTTGTCAAGTAAATCTTGGGTCCCTCTGGTTTGGGCTCTGTCCCTGCCTGGCTTACCCCAGAGCATCAGCTAAGTCATCCTCCTGTATTTTTGTTACTAAAGTAAAAACAATGGGTAGTCAAGGGTGGTGTAGTATCATTTTGTGGATTACCCATGAGTTTTTTCCTATTCTGCACACACCACCTATGAACACCTGCATCTGGGACTGCTGTGATTCTTCCCCTGTTAAGAAGCAGGTTGTTTACAAACTCTTGCTAGTCAGGAAATGTCCAGCTTTGAATAATAACCTAAAAAGAAAACTACATGAATTTGCAGAACGATTTAAAAATGATCCCAAAGTATAACAAATAATTGGTAACATGGGACTTCCCTGGTAGTCCAGTGTTAAAACCCCATGCTCCCAGGGCAGGGATGCAGGAGGTACAGGTTTGATCCCTGGCTGGGAAACTAAGATACCACATGTCCCATGGCAGAGTCACACAAAAAAAGTTGATAACACTTATATGGGTTAGTACAGGGCAATGTGGACTTTGGCATCTGATATAGCTGTATTGTCAGAGCCAAGATACAGAATCTTCTGTGCCTGGGTCCAAAGCCTAGAGAGGATATTAGGATCTATCAGATAAGGTAATAGGACTTCCCAGGTGGCACTAGTGGTAAAGAACTTGCTTGCTAATGCAGGTAGACGTAAGAGATACAGGTTTGACCCCTGGGTTTGGAAGATCCCCTGGAGAAGGGATAGGCTACCCACTCCAGTATTCTTGGGCTTTCCTGGTGGCTCAGCCGGTAAAGAATCCGCCTGCAATGTGGGAGACCTGGGTTCTATCCCTGGGTTGGGAAGATCCCCCTGGAGAAGGGAATGTCTACCCACTCCAGTATTCAGGCCTGGAGAATTCCATGGACTGTATAGTCCGTGGGGTCCCAAAGAGTCGGATGCAACTGGGCAACTTTTGGAGTAACGACAAGATGGCCACTTGTTTCAGACATCAGTTCTTACATTCCACTGGTCCTAATTTCACCACATGTCCATGTTTACAGCAGTAGCAAAGAAAACAGGTCCTCATGATTGGCTTAGACAAATAAAGACATACTGAATGGACTTGAAGATGGGACCAGTCTTTCTAGCAACATAGGGTGCTCAGAGAAGGATGAATGAAACAAAAGTAGGACTCTTAGGAAAGAGGAAATGGCAGGTGCATGGTGTATGTAGGGGAGGCAACCAGTGGTGTCTGTTATGGGGTGTCAGGGTGGCATTTATAGCTACAAAATTTGGGCAATGACCGTGTTCTCTGGCTCTAGAGAAGGATTTAAAAAGAAGGAACAATCCTGCTGACAATATTCCTCATGTTAAAGAAGAGATTTTCCGATAGTTTTTCTTGGAAAATGACCAAATCTTATTATCAGAGATAGAAATAACATCAGAAATAACAACAATATGGTTTAGCTAGTGGATCCCACCCTATTTTCATTCTAATTCTCCCAATGGGAGATGAAGCATGGGGATGTTTTAGATCACAGGTGGGATGAGACCAGAGGTGGGGCAAGAGGAGGAAATTTGGGGCCACATGAGGGATCCTTGTGTGGATGAAAATCGTCTGTATCTTTACTGTTTTAATATCTATCACCTAGTTATGATATTTTCCATAGTTTTGTAAGATGTTACCATTGGAAAAAGCTAGGTAAAGAGTACCAAGAATATTATTTCTTACAATTGCATATCAATCTACAGGGATCTCAAAATCAGAAGTTTAAAAGATTGTATTAAAATAGTAGTTATCTTGAGTTTTTTGAGTTTTTCACATCCCCTTGAATTTTCTCCCATGGCAAGTGCTTCTCTTGCCTCTCCCACACCAGAGGCACACAAACTAAATGCCACTTTCTAGTAAATAATCTTCAGCAAACAAATAATTGTCCCCTAAGTCTAAGCTTCCTTATCTGCAAAATGGGAATGACCGTAATTGTTACCTCCTAGCATTTTTGTCAACATTAAGCAAGATAATGCATATAAATAACTAGTCCAGGGCCTAGTATATAGCAAATTCTATTTATTTTATTTAAATTTTTTATTGTTGTATAATTACTTTACAATGTGTGTTAGTTTCTACTGTACAACAAAATGAATCAGCTTCATGTATACATATATCCCCTCTTTTTTGGATTTCCTTCCCATTTAGCTCACCACACAGCATAGAGTTCCCTGAGCTATACAGTAGTTGTAAGTTCTATCTAAATGTTAATTATACAACCTATTGTAACATGGTAACCAGCACATCCATGTAAAAAATGTGTACATATGGTAGCAGCAGGGGGTAGATTAGATGGAAGATTCATTTTATTTAATGCCTCAATGTCCAAGTGCCATGAGCATTAAAAATGTAACCCTCCTCCTCAGGGCACGTGACCTGAATGGACAGTTCCCCCAGGGTCCCCTGTTTGGTTTAATGTGCTATGGTCACCATCTTGAAATTCTTATTAGTTTTTTTTTAACAAGGAACCCATTTTTTGCAGTGTCCCCAAAATGTATGTAGCCAAACCTGCCCCCCCTTAATCAAAGCCCATGTTCCCTTGGAGAAGGTAAGATGGACTAGCCTCTGCCTCCTCCCTCGCTTTTCCCCAGTAGCCCTGGGAGGTAGGTTCAACTCAAGTAGAGGGAGTTCTCCTCCCCGACTTGTTCTCCCACAGCCCCCTATCTCCTCATTCAGAGATGCTTTCCCACCCCACCCCCACAAGTCATGCTGACCCTTAAGTGGAAACCTCCTTGTTTTCATGAATATGGGTGGGGTCATTTGTAGAGGGTTTTCCTCCAAATTTGTGGGCTTGGGTACTTGTGCTTGATGAGTTTTTTATTAGGCGGAAGGGTTTTTTGGACAAGACCAGGGCTCTACTTTGCCACAGTTTAAAAAAAGAGAATCTGTGGGTCTTGAAGAAACAGAGGAGATTCAGGAAGAAAAACCCATAAAATCATTAAGCTATCACCTTAGTGGTATTTCCAAGTTGTCAAAACCACTCTGAAGTGTCTCTTGCTAAGGAGAAGCATTCTTGGGGTTTTACAAACCCTGGATTGGGAAGGAATTTCTCAGTGAGAGTGCTGAGGTTGTAGTCAGTAAGATGATCCAGTGGAGAAATATTGCCCTTGGACTTGAAGGGTTTGAGTCCTGTTTGTCCAGGTGCAGCACTTGTGTGCAAATGTATGCACTCAGCCGCTCTGCCACTAGGGTCTGCCAAGACAGCCAGGTGTGCCCTGGGCTGGTGGGCTTAGCCTGGGGGTGGGGGGTGGGTTGCACCTCGCACCTCGCAGGAAGGTGGGGGGACCCCGGGAGGGGCGCCTGTGGTTCCTGGTGGAGAAAGGATGTGCCTGGAATAACAAAGGAAAGAAATCAAAACAAAACAAACCCACAGCATAGGAGTTCCAACCAAGCTTAGAAGTGATGAAAGTGAAAAGAAAATTTTAGCTGGAGTTCAAACTGTGGCTATGGTTATGACAGTTAATAAATCAGTGCATCTGGAAAATGTTCAGTCTCAACAATAAAATTAGGAAGCAATACTTTCATTTGACTAGTGTTATTAAAAATAGTAATTATTAAAACATTTGTATCATCTTTCTGCAGGCATCTTTTATTTATTCATCATGAGGCTTGCCCTCTCCAAGAAATTAAGGTATATTGTGTGTATGGATAAAAATGGATTCTGCCACTTACTAACCATGTGGCTTTGGGAGGATTACTTAAGATCTCTGAACCTCTGTAAATTGAATTTCATAACTGTAATTTTTTATTATTTTAAAACCTTTTTATTTTGTATTGGGGGGTTGCAAAGAGTCAGACATGACTGAAGCAACTAATACACTTTCACATGGCTGATTAGCAATGTTGTGACAGTTACAGGTGAACGGCAAATGGACTCAGCCATACATACACATGGATCCATTCTCCCCAAACTCTCTTCCCATCCAGGCTGCCGCATAACACTGAGCAGAGTTCCGTGTGTTATATAGTAGGTCCTTGATAACTGTCCCTTCAAGTGGTGGTTTTCAAATATTTTGGCAGCAGCTTGGATTAAAAAACAATCTTTATCACAGTGTAATATGTGACATAAACCCATATGTGTATAACCGAAACAAAACTTCCATATATTTATCTCATTTTTTTTATTGTTTTTCATTGTATTTTATTTAAGAAATACTGGTTGAGACCTACTAAACTGATTTCATAGCTTACTGTTTCAGAAATGCTATTATGGGTTCATCTGCCCATGAAATGATATAATCTCACTACACAGAGAAAGCAGTGATTACATTTTGGTGTGTACATTTCCATTCCTGTCATTATGGGTGTGTACATGTCTGTGTTTGTATAGTATATGTGTATATAAGAATATTATACTCACAGATTTGTTACCAAGTTTTACGTTTAATAATATGCTATCAACATACCCTTGTTTTTCTAATTTTTAAATTTTCCTTTCTCCTTAAACACTCCCTCAGGTTTGTCTTTGCCTGTCCAGCAGTCTGTTACCAGGCATTTTTCACGTTCTTTGGTGCAGCATCCGTTTCTTTCAGGGCCATTTATGCCCTCCTCGGATTATAGAGATCATACCATGGGCTGGGCGCTGTAGGTGCTTCATGTACACAGCCCGTGCTCAATGAAGTAACAGGAATTGAACAACTCACTTGTCCCCACAATGAGCTCAGATATCAAGGCAGGATGTTCTAAGACCTCTCAGGAAATGAGGTGCCAGCTTAGGTAACTTTTGCATCCAACAACCTGTAACTCTGGAGTTTGGGTGACATAGCTGAATGTATTTGGTCCACTGACACCCTATATATTATAGAACCCAAGCTCTGCTATACCAGGAATTTAATTCTGTAACCTGAAACTCTTAGTCTTCATTCACTCGTCTGCAGTGATGATGATCCTAACACCCACCTCACAGGGAGATGATGTAACAAATGAACTCTCTTGAACGTCTTGAACGTTCTCAAGAGCTGTTGTGAAATGAGTTTTCTATAAACCCTCACCTGAATGGGATTTTTGTCCTTTGTAGACCATGCTTGAAATCACAGTGTTTTCAAGTTCCTTTTGATGAATAAGTACACCTGGGTAGACATCCTAAAGGAGCTATATTTTTTTTCAAGTTAAAATTTAGATTTCACTTATAAACATTTTTATTTATATTCATGACATAGGCAACCAATGTACCTTTTGGTCTCTTGGAGTCTGGTTTGTTTTATGACAGCATCTTCCAACAGGACTTAATTTGTTTCTGGTGAGAACTCCCCCTAAACACTAGTAGATATACTAGAGGAACCTCTAGGCCTCTAGACATACTACTGAACATAATTTTAGGTTATGTTGACAGGAAAGGGGATCCTGGAGGCCTGTGTGGTTTATTCACTTGTTGGCCTGTGCATTGATTTGTTCAATAAACATTAAGTACTCACTTATTTTTGCCAGACACTGATGCTGCCAGAGGTGCTGGAACAGAGGCAGTAAGGATGGCCTTTGACCCTAGGAGCTCACATTTCTGTGGAGGAGGCTGACTCATCAACCAACAACTCTACTATAATATGACAAGGCTGTAATAACACCGTAACTACTTGTTGAGCTCTTCCAACATGCCAGAGACAGTTCTGGAGCTGAGACTATATTGTGTTCACACAGCACTTGCCATCGAGAGTTCATATGCTAGTGTTAGGGGAAGAATTATGTTTTGGCAGTTACAGGCATAAAGGTGATAGCAGCTAACTTTCCTTGGGGAAATCATAGAACACTTCCTAGAGCAGGTGATGTTTAAGCTAAGCCTTAGTGGTTGAGTAGGGCTTCCTGGGTGGCTTGGTGGTAAAGAATCCACCTGCAATGAAGGAGACTCAGGTTTGATCCATGAGTCAGGAAGATCCCCTGGAAAGGAAATGGCAACCCACTCCAGTATTCTTGCCTGGGAAATCCCGTGGACAGAGGAGCCTGGTGGGCTCCAGTCCATCAGATGACTGAGCGACTAAACAGCAATGGTTGAGGAGGGTCTTTGCAAATGAAGGCTATGGAGGTAGAAGCTATGAGGGAGGGTGGGTGGGAGAGAGAGGGCTTTCCAATCAGAGGAAACAGTATCTGCCAATGCATGTGTGGTTACATCTGAGGGGAGTGGGAAGAGATGAAAAGATCAGATCAGAAAGGGATTTATGTACCTTAAAAAGTAGTTTAGACTTCATTCTCTAGATGCAGAGGCTCAACATTGTGAGACTTATATGTTAGAATGATTTTTCAGTAGCAATGAGAAAAATGGATTTCTTTGGGACTGAAGTGGGCAAGAATGTTGTCAGAAAGAAAGGTTAGGTTAGGAGTCTGATCCAGTTAGCCAAAAGGAAATTGCTAAGTGTTTGAATTAAAAACAGTGGGGTTGAGAACAGAGAAGAAGGGATGGATTCAAGAGAAATCTTGGCTATAAAATCTGTAGACCTTAGAATGCTTGCTGGAGACTTTGTTCAGGAATATTAGAAGGAGTGAATTTAGTGAACCCTAGGTGTCTGGTTTCAGTGACTTAAGCTGTGGATACTTGATGGTATCATAAAGAGACCATAGGAAATTACCCAGTATGTGCCTTTGCTAATGTTCAGGTTGTTTGAAGAAGTCATCACTGTCCATGGTGCAGGTAGTTGACTTGTGCAAGTCCTTTTAGGCTAGGAAGATGGTTTTGACAGATAAGACCTGGGTTCGATCCCTGGGTTGGGAATATCCACTGGAGAAGGGAATGGCTCCCCACTCCTGTATTATTGCCAGGAGAATCCCATGGACAAAGGAGCCTGGTGGGCTACAGTCCATGGGTCGCAAAGAGTCAGACACAAACTTTCACTTTTTTTCAAGTATATATCAGTTCAGTTCAGTTCATATGTATATATATGACCTAACCTAATACTGACCCCACTTGTTTAAGTGACCACTGCATGTGTTTATAGATACCACTTTATTTTTTTTCTCATTTTAAAATATTTGTTGTGGTTTTCTAATTTCAAAAGTAATATATCTTCATTATTAACAAAAAACAGGAAATTTCCGAGAAGCACAACAAATAATCAACAGACAGCACCATACTGATAACCACATTTAAGATTTCCAGATTTTTCCATGAAAAATACATACAATGTACAAAATTACAGGTAGGTAAACACTTAGATGTTGCTTCTTAAGATTGAAATTGCAGTACTTCATGGGGCTTCCTACCGTTTAATAATCTGCTTTCACATTTAATATTCTATGTACTCACTTTAAACTATTCCCAAATTTAACTTGGAAACAGATCTAATACAGACACCTGGTCTTTAAACTCCTTCTACACTGAGCTAAAGCCCCTGCCTGGTTCATGCCAGCCACTACTTTCGAAATCCTTTCCTGTGAGATATCATTTTATTTGTTTACCTTTTAAAAATAGCTTTTATTTATTTGCTTATTTTTGGCTATGCTGGATCTTCCTTGCTGCTGGGGCTTCTCTGTAGTTGTGATGCAGAGGCTTCTTATTGCAGTGACTTCTCTTGTTTCAGAGCACTCGCTCTAGGGCATGCACGCTTCAGTAGTTCTGGCATATAGGCTCAGTAGTGATGCAAGGGGTTAGTTGCTCCACAGCATGTGGGATCTTCCCAGATTAGGGATTGAACTTGTGCCTCCTGCATTAGTAGGCAGATTCTTTACCACCAGGGAAGCCGATATCACTTTATTTTCAATGACATGTTACTGCAGCAGTACGGTGTGAAGTTATGTTCCTAGGATCTGGACCCATGCCTCCTGGGCACAAACCCTGTCTCCATGCCTCACTTGCAGGCTGACCTGGGGCAAGAACTAGAACTACTGCATCCCTGAGTCTCCCTGCCTCTATAAAATGATTATCACAACTATAGTTGCTTCATAGGGGTATTGTGAGGATTAAATAAGTGAACCTCTGGTAATTCACTTAGCACATGGCCTGCCTGGTACATTGTAGGTTCTCTATGACTTGCATCTCTTATTATCGTGCCAAGAACACCTCCATGACGCAGCTCCTCCCAGAGTCCCTGATGCTGCTTGAATGGCGTGTGTGCCTGCTGCTGACAGGCAGCGCCCATGCTCTGTACCAGAGCTGTGCGTGTATTCCTTCCAAAGTCATGAGACCCTGGGTTCAGACAGTGTCATGATCCAGTGTTTAGGATAAAGACACAGAAGCGAGAGACGGTGAGCGACCTGTCCCATATCCCACAGCTAGTGAGTAGAGGAACCAGGGCTACCTAGCTCGAATGCCCACGGATATAATCCAGGCTGTTGCTTGGGCAGCCAGTGACCAGAGAAGCAAGTCATTTCTAGGAGGACACTGGCTGGAAGGGTCTCATTATTCCAACAGCAAAAGCTGCCTTGGATTTCTGAGAGCCTTAGTCCAGTGCCACATGGAAGGATGCGCGGGGACCTAGCAGGTGTCCTTCCCTCAGTGTGCAGGAGAATGATCCCACTTCTCCCTTTATCTCTTCTCCCAGCTGTCCTGTCCATCACATTGTCTCTCCTCCTCATCCCCTTCTTTCAGGGATTTAGACCTGCTTGCAGAAGCCTCGACACAAAAAATCCAATTTAGCAGGGTGCAAAACATTGTAAGACTATGATCTAGAAAAGGTTTCAAATGGCAGTTGCCTCAACCATGTTTAGCTGAAGCGTATAAGCCTCTTAGAGGAGAATATACTTTGAATACACATTGCCTGTGTGTGTTCAGCTTATCCATTTCCACATCATCGCCTTCATGTCCTGCTGGAACTTGGTAAATATCAGGTCTCATTTTTCATCGTGCCTTTCAGTTAAGTTCCGCATATGCTGCTGAGTGTTAAGATGGACATTGCCATCTTTCACGAAGCTTTCTTTGATGCACAAAGATCACAGGCTCTTTGATACAGATCTGAAATATTACTAATCACACTGTCTTTTTCTATTGCAAGCTGGGACTCTTGAAGGAACTTAGGAGTAAGTTATTGATATAGCTTATTTCCAGGGCACTGAAGTCAGAACTTTGTGCCATCCCAGATCATTGTTTATAATCTCAGAGCAGACTTAGGACCTATTCCAGCCCAAAAGTCTGCTATAGACAGCTTTCCTAAGTTTGTGGAGGTTGAGTTTTCTAAGTTTTGCGTCAAGATCCATGTTTTTCTCATGAAGACATACCCAACCTTCAGCAGTCTCTCATGTCATTTTCTCCAGATAAAGAAATCTGGTTTCCACCCAAGTCTCAAATGTGCTGTCTTACTCCTGGATATTTGAAAATCTACACAGAAAAAAAAAAAAAAACCAGAGACAAAACAGATAAACCAGGTCAATCTAGCAGCAATCCATGGCTTTTCTGAAAGGATTCACTCCAGAGAGTCTTTACATTAAAAGCTTTTCTTGAAGCTTTGAGATGATCTAGAAAACCCAATTTACACAAAATTTTTCAAGAACTTGTATTTTGAGTGTGTGCTAAGTTGCTGCAATTGTCTCCATCTCAATTGGACACAGTTAGTTGGACACAACTGTGCAACCCTATGGACTGTAGTCCGCCAGGCTCCTCTGTTCATGGGATTTTCCAGGCAAGAATACTGGAGTGGGTAGCCGTGCCCTCTTCCAGGGGATCTTCCTGACCCAGGGATTGAACCCATGTCTCTTACATCTCTGCATTGGCAGGCAGGTTCTTGATCACTAGTGTCACTTGGGAAACGTATTTTGAGTAAAATACTATTATTTATGTTAGAAATCATTGGTTAGCATAGTTTAAATGCCAATCTTAAAAAAAAGACCCCCTGTACCCCCTTAAAAATATGGTCTTTTGGTACTCCATATTGCAAGCAGATAAGTCCACAAAATTCTTGGTTTGAGAGGAAGTGAATTCTCATGGACTCACATATAGTTTCTGTATTTCATTTTTGAACACATTGACATATTCATGGTGTCATCCTATGAATTTGAAGGTGACTTGAGGCTTCATACAGGTACAAGCTCACAGAATCAAGAGAGAGAAATGTGTGGTTTTGCCTTGTTTTCTTTTAAAGCTACCATTCTGCTGGGCACTTGTTAAGGACTGAAGGATTTGCAGAGTGCTTCATATACATCTCATTTCATCCTTGCATGAGATTGATGAGGCTAGAACTGATTGTCTTCATCTTGCCCGTGAGAAAACTGAGTCTCTTCTCCGTGAAATAATTTGTCCAAGGTGGCACAGTTAACTTCATAGGTCTTGATTTAAATACAGTCTTGGGCTGAGTAAAAGGTCATACTATGAGCCCGTGCTCTTGCCACTTGACCTCAACCCTATGTCCAGGCTGAGTTGTTGTGTTATCTGGTAAAGAGTCAGTGGATACCTATGTGTTTCTGTTCCCTAAGAGGTATAATGAGGGTATCTGTGGTATTGTGGTGAAGGACAGGAGACATCCTGGATGAGAAGAAACTTTCAGAGTACCTTAATATTGTATGAAGAGTGGCGATACGAGCTGATGTCTCCCTCTGAAAGAGTGGAGGGTTTATACCACCTTGTATTATGCTTTTGTGTATGTGCACGTACATTATTTCTTAAGAGATCAGGAATGCATCTCCTTATTTTAATATTCTTCATAGCATCTAGCAGGTTAATGAGTGCTAAGTAAACATTTATCTAATGGATAATAGGGTTAATAGTTAACATTTTTTGAGCCCTTACTGGGAACTCAGGCAGTGTTCTAAATATTCAATATATGGTGAGCTCATTTAGGGGCTTCCCTGGTGGCTCAGGTGGTAAAGAATCTGCCTGCAATGCAGGAGACCCAGGTTTAATCCCTGGGCTGAGAAGATTCCCCGGAGAAGGAAATGCCAACCCACTCCAGTATTCTTGCCTGGAGAAATCCCATGGATTGAGGAGTGTGGTGGGCTATAGTCCATGGGGTCTCAAAGAGTTCGACACGACTGAGCGACTAATACACACACACACACACACACACACACACACACACACACACACACACACACACACACACACACACACACACACACACACACACACACACACACACACACATTTAGTCCTTATAACAGCTCTTTGTGGTAGGTTCTAACGTCCTTCCCATTTCACGGATGAAGAAACTAAGGTACCAAGAGGTTGAATGACTTCACCAAGAACACAGAAAATGGGAGAAGGAGAATACAAGCTTATGTCCTTCGGCTCCAGAATCTTCTCCCCTAACCATTTTTGCCCTAAAGCATCTCTATAAAATCCTGCCTCCCTATTTCTCCCACTTCCATTGCAATGAGTAGGCCCCTCCCTGTTTTATTTTTACCATAGCATTTCTCAATGCTGCCATACTTTATACTTGTTTAATTGTTAGTTTGTTTTCCTTTTTGGTTTATCCTCCTACATTAGAAACATAAGAGGGCAGAGGTTTCTATCTTCTTTATTTACTGCTGTGTCCCTGACACGTTATTTCTGACACATTTATGAATTACTAGTAAATATGGAACAGTGCCTGGCACACGGTAGGCAGCAAATAGCCCTGCGCTGAATGAGAATGATTGAATCATGGGCATGTCTGTAAGTTCATCGGATCTGGCCACTATTCAGGATCCATCCTGCTATAATTCTGCTTGCAGTGGTGATTTTGAATACAGTATAGCGGAATGGTAGGTATATAAAACAGATTCCTCTAGGCTAAAGAATGCATAAGAAGTCAAGAAGTAACTCAGCTGAGGGGAGGAAAGATACAGAATGGTAGCTGGAAGGGGTATCAGTGGTAGAAGAAGGTATCTGTGGGTGGAAAGATTTACAGACTAGGAGGAAGGAAGATGTGAGTGGAGGTGATTGATGACTCAGCAAAGGGAGACAGGAACTGGTTCAGAGAGCCAGTGGAGGGGCTCAGAGAAGGTGGAAGACTGCCACTGCTTCTGAAACAAGGCAGGGGAGGTGATGGCTGATAATAATGCAGAGAGATTTGAAGTACAGAGAAATTGACAAAGACCCTATTGCAGGCCCTCCCTTGATTTTCCCAGGATAACAGCAGGATGAAGCTCTCTGCAGATCATACTGAAGAAAACTCTGATTTAAAAAATGATGTCAGATAAAATGGTTTGCCACTACTGAAACAGGGAACAGGGGACTGAACTTCACCTTATTTAGCACATTTATTTCTTGTAGGCAGTCAATGACAGATAGTCAAGACTGGGATATAATTAGTGTGAAATTTCTCTCTGTGACACTGTCAGGAAAATGAGGTCTTGTTTGATTAAAGAGCACTGATGTAGGCTGTTTTCATTGACTACTTTTATCAGAACACAGCAATTGCTTCATGCCTTGATGTTCCTTTAGGATCAACCAAAGTTTCGAGACAGTTGGAAAAAAGGACATCTTCCCTCCCAAAGTGATGTATGTAGTCACTGACTTTCTTAGACCAGGAGGTCACTTGTGATTCGTGGTTACTTGTGGCAATCAGATGCTGCACTAACATCATCAACTACATTGTTCTAGTCAATCTAACATCTACTTCTAATTTATTACTCAAAATTTGCTTCTGCCCTCGGAGACACAATTTTTTTTCCTCATTCTTTTCTTATTGGCAATCATTTCTGTTTTCAGGAATTCTCCTACTCAGGAACTCACTCTTTGTATTAGTTATTGCTGAATACCCAAGTTACTCCCAAATTTAGATGCTTAAAACAACAAACATTTATTATCTCATAGTTACTGTGTCAAGAGTTTGGAAACAGATTAGTTGATGGCTTTGGCTTAGGGCTTCTCCCAAGGCTGCAAAGGAGCCCTGGCTTGGGCTGTAGTCTCACCCGAAAGCTCTACTGGGGGAGCATCAACTTCCATATTGACTCCTCCATGGGGCAGCTCACAACCTGGTAGCTGGCTTCCTCAGTGAGAAAGAGAAGGCAAGAAAGGTGGAAGTCAGTCTTTTTGTAACTTAATCTTAGAAGTGACATCTCATCTCTTTTGCCATATTCTATTCATTAGAAGTAAGTCACTAGGTACAGCCCACATTCAAGTAGAGGGAGAAACTTGAATATCAAGAGGTGAGTGGGGCTTCCCGGCGGGTCCAGTGGCTAAGACTTCACACTGTCCACACTGGGGGCCCAGGTTCGAACCCTGATCAGGTAACTAGATCCCACATGCCACAACTAAAGATCCTGCGTGTCTCAACTAAGACCCAGAACAGCAAAATAAATAAATAATAATAAAAAGAGGTGAGGATCTCTGGGGACCATCCTGGGAACTTCCTGCCATAGTCACACTGGTGTCTGCCCCCCAACCCCTTGCAACCAGCAATAGTAAATCAGCTATAGCTGATTGTTGTCATCACTCTGCATAGACAAGTTATACTCTCCCAACGTTCACCCCGCTAAATTTGGTTCAGATGTTGAAACTGAGGTCACTGCACATGCACCAGGAGAATATGAAATGATTTATTGCTCACATAATGATGCTTCCTAGGGAGATCAGGGCCAGTTCCCAAGCTGGTCCAGTAAAAAAAAAAAAAAAAAAAAGACTTGAAAGAGCAGAGAAAAGAGACTGATGTGGAGTTTCATGGTGGTTAGGGGGTGGGTGGGATGAGGGTCCCTGTGTGTGAGTCGAGGCTTGTGTGGTTTGAACTGCCTGCTGGCAGCAAAGGAGGCCACATGTGGGCTTTCTTATCAGTTTTCCCAGATGTGCAGCAGAAGGGGAAAAGGAAGTGGTAGGGCTTGAAAACTGTCAGCAGTCAAATATCAAAAACGGAGTCAGACTTTATTACCCTTGAACTTCAGTGGATAACATTGGGTATTAAGATCCTAAGGTCTGATTCTGTGGTGGATCTGATGATTGATTATTTTGTGTTTGTATTCGCCCACTCACAGAAGCACATGCCTAAAAAAGTGAGTAGACTATAAATGGGTCCACATAGTTTAAAAGTTTTCCAATAGTTTTGTCCTCAAAATAGTCTTCTTGGGGAATCTTTTCTCCCCCAAATCACAATGTTATGATTTATCTAAAATATATTGGCATTTTGACAGTTGTCTTCAACAAGTTTATATTTTGATAAAAACAGCTCAGAGTGTTTTTCAACTTTGGCCTTTCAGTCTTAAAATGATTTTTCTTAATAGTTTGCTACATCTCTTCTTTTTTAGAATTAACTTTGTTAAGGTATAATTTACATACAATAAATCAAATTTACAGTACACATTTTGATGAATTATGACAAATATGCACACCTGTGAAACTATTGCCAAAATAAAGATACAGATAATTTCCATCACAACAAAAATTTTCCTGTGGTCCTTTGCAATCTATCCTTTCTTATTCCCCCAGTCAGGTAAGGCAACCACTTTCCTGTTTTTTGTCACTCTAGGTTGTTTATGGAGAAGGCAATGGCACCCCACTCCAGTACTCTTGCCTGGAAAATCCCATGGACGGAGAAGCCTGGTAGGCTGCAGACCATGGGGTCGCAAAGAGTCGAACACGACTGAGCGACTTCACTTTCACTTTTCACTTTCATGCATTGGAGAAGGAAATGGCAACCCACTCCAGTGTTCTTGCCTGGAGAATCCCAGGGACCGGGGAGCCTGGTGGGCTGCCGTCTATGGGGTCGCACAAAGTCGGACACGACTGAAGCGACTTAGCAGCAGCAGCAGCAGTGACTAATTATCTTGAGCAGTTTTTCATGGCATTATTTGTTCTCCAAATCTCTCTTCTCTGGTAGATTACTATTTAAATCTTTTGTCTCTTTTTAACTGAATTTCTTGTCTTACTGTAGAGTTGTGCTTCTTGTATATTCTGTTTACAAATCTATTTCTATGTATGTATATATAACATATCTTCTCCTAGTCTATGATTTGACCTTTCACTTTAACAATTCTTGAAGAGCAAAAGTTTATGGTATTGATGAAGTTGTTTGTTGGTTTTTTTTTTTTTTTTATAATTCATGCTTTTTGTATTTAAGATGCCTTTGCCAAACCCAAGATCATTACAGTTTTCTCCTGTGTTTTCTTTTTACGGTTTCATAGTTTTAGTTTTATTGAGGTCTAGGATTCATTTCAAGTTAATTTTTGTATATGGTGTTGAGGTTCATTTTTTCCCTCCAAATGGCTTCCCAATTACTCCAACACAATTTATTGAAAAGATTATCAATTCCCCATTGCATTGTCCTTGTACTTTTGTCAAAAATCAATTTACACTATATGTGTTTGTCGGTCTGTTTCTGGACTCTGTTCCATTCTCCTGATTTGTCTAACTGGATCCAGTATAACATTGTAATGATTACTGTAGCTTTGCAATATCTTTGAGGGCTTCTCAGGTAGCACTGGTGGCAAAGAATCTGTCTGCCAATGCAGGAGACACAGGACACAGGGGTTAGATCTCTGGATTGGGACAAGCCCATGGAGAAGGAAAAGGCACCCCATTCCAGTATTCTTGCCTGAAAAATCCCATGGTCTGAGGAGCCTGGCAGGCTATAGTCCATGGGGCTGCAAAGAGTCAGACACGTCTGAGGACTGAGCACACACATTTTTGAAATTAAAAAGTGTATATTCTTTAACATTTTAATTCATTTGCATACTTGTTTCAACTGTACTCAGTTCTTTGTATTTCCATATCCCACTGGTCTTTTGATTGGGACTACATGGAACTTATATATATTTGGGAAAGAATTGATATCTTAACAATTAGAAGTCTTCTGATGCAAGAACACAGTATATTTCTCCATTTGTTATGTCTTCTTTAAATTTATACTCCAATACAAATTTAAAAAAAAGAAAAAATTCTCTTGGCAATGTTTTGTAGTTTTTACCACACAGGTGTTACCTATCTTTTGCCAAATATGTCAGTAATTTTTCATATTTTTAAATGCTATTATCAAAGATATTTAAAAATTTTAATTTTCTGATTATATGTTGTTCACACATAAAAATATAAATAATTTTTGTGTATTTATGTTGTTTCCTGTAACTTTATCAAAGCATTTTAGTACATATTTGGGGGACTTTTTTACACAGAGAGTCATCACCTATGAATATAGCTATAAATTTTTTATACATGCCCTTTATTAGGTGGAGGACATTGTCTTCTGTTCTTGGTTTGCTGAGAATTTTTATCAGGAATAGATTTTGGATTTTTTTAACTAAAAGCCTTTTCAGTAGTTACTGAAATGATGATATGACATTTTGATTTTAGTCTGTTAAAATGGTGAATGACATTGATTTTTCAAATACTGAAACAACCTTGAGTTTCTGAGATGAAACCCCACTTGGTAATTGTGTGCTGTATTTTTTTATATGCTACTAGATTTAATTTGCTGACATTTCATTGAGAATTTTTGCATTACGATTATGAGAGATATTGGTCTATATTTTTTGTTGTTTTTAATGTTTTCTCTATTATTTTTTTGGACTATTTCATGATTTTCTGCTCCTAATTGTTTCCTTTTCTATTTTCACCCATTTCTTCTCCCCGTCAGTAGCCACTGGTTATTTCTCTGTATATGCAAGTCTGTTTCTGTTTTGTTATATTCTTTCCTTTTGTTTTTTTCGATTCCACATATAAGTGATAACATAAAGTATTTGTGTTTCTCTGACTTATTTCATTAAGCATAATATCTTCCAGGTCCATCCATGTTGTTGCAAATGGCAAAATTTTGTTCTTTTTATGGCTGAGTAATATACCATCTGGACTTCCCTAGTGGCTCAGACAGTAAAGAATGTGCCTGCAGTGCAGGAGACCTGGGTTCGATCCCTGGGTCAGGAAGACGCCCTGGAGACGGGGATGGCTGCACTCTCCAGTGTTCCTTGTTGGCTAGAAGGAGATATCCCTCAATGGGGTTCTAATTTGCTTTCTTCTTATTATGTGTGAGATTGAAAATCTTGTATTATATTTAAGGGTCACTTGCCTTTCTGTATGTTCCTGTTCTTTGACTTTTTTTTTTTTTTTTTGCCATTGAGGAGTTGGCATTTTTCTGTCTTCATTTCTTTGAGTTTTTTAGATATGGTGATTAGCCCCCTCTTGTTGTAAACCTACTCCAGTATCTTGTTTATATTTTCACTTTGTTTATGGTGTTTTTTTTATCCCAAGAATATGGTTCTCATTTTTATGAGGTAGAATTTACTCATGTTTTCTTTTATTACATTTGGATTTTGAGTCATGTTAGAAAGGACTTCTGGTCCTCATGCATATTTTTAGTATCCTCAGAGTTGAAATTCTTTGCCTACAGAGAATGGATGTCATATTTGCCAATAGCCTAAAATTATTTGGAATAAAATCTGATAAATAAGGTAGGACAGCAAATTGAATAATGACAATTTTGATTAAATCACAATGTTTTTGTGTAGTGAAGAGATTGGCTCTTATATCAAATGCATACATTTTTCTGAAGTTGATCCCAAAGTGGAATTTTAGAAATACGTAGCTGGATAATATTTTTAAATATTAACTTTCTCTTCTACTGTAGTTCCTTCCTTACTTTTTCCCACTTAAGAAGGGAGTCTGGGGACAGTCCTGTGGTTAATACTTCATGCTTCCATTGCAGGGAGCATGGGTTCAATCGCTGGTCAAGGAACTAAGATCGTGCATGTCATGTGGCACGACCAAAAAAAAATGGAGTCTGTTCTATACTTTACAGCCTTAGAGGATATCTGCTGTGACCAACCATGAGAAGGTTGATGGCTCTAGAGAGAAATAGCTATATGATACCTTTTAGCAAGAAAAAGCTTCAGCAGACTTATAAGGGAAAGTTTCTATGTCTCAAGTAACAGAGAACCACTGAGCCTGGAGAAGCCAGCTGAGAGGAACAGTGGATATCATATGGGCAGCTTGTGTGGACAGATGATCAACACAGAGAGCCCCTTCTGAATGATGTGAGACTGAGGAAGAACTTGGAACCACGAAAGATTCCCAAGCTGGTTGCGTAGAAACACCAAGAATGATTGTCATGCGGTTTCTTACCAACTTGGTTGTGTAGAGTCTTGAATTTGAAGTTTAGTTTATAGAAAAATAAATATGGCTTATCCATTTAGATGAGGTGTACTTTTTTTTTTTTTTTACAAATATTATGAGCAATGGTTAACATTTGAAGCTTTCCCAAGTGAGGGATTTGAAGAGATACATTCATTTGTTTGTCTGCTAAGAGAGGATGGGTGGCTCAACTGAATTTGTTTCTATCACCTTATCACAGGGCTTTTAATTTAAATGCTTAGATCCCTAAGTGATCCCACAGATCACTTGGAAATTGGAAGGCAAAAAGATTGCATCTTCAATAACTTCTAATTGACATATAGAATTTTTTTTTCTATTGTAAATGTTGGCAACAAACCTTCGAAGTGTTAGCAATACTTATCATTTCATCAGCAATAGACCTCACACAGATTTTCATCTCATAATACAGTTACTGCATGTATATCAAATGCTGTTTGCTACTTGTTGTTGTTTAGTTGCTGAGTTGTATCCAACTGTTTGTGATCCCATGGATTGCAGCACACCAGGCTTCTCTGTCCATGGGATTTCCCAGGCAAGAATACTGGAGTGGGTTGCCATTTCCTTCTCCAGGAGATCTTCCCAACCCAGGGATCAAAACCTCATTTCCTGCAATGGCAGGTGGATTCTTTACCACTAGCCACCAGGGAAGCCCAAAATTGTGGTAGTTTCTAGATTTATTGCTAGATGTTCTTATTTATTTAACAAGGAAGCACTATTACTATATTACAAATATTTTAAATATTTTTGTAATTTATATTTGAACATAAAATTTGTTTTCTTTGTGTTCATATGTTTTGTCTTGAGCATTTGCAGACTTTATTCTGACAAATGGCCCATAGGCTTCAGTAGATAGTAAAATGTGTTCTTGGCATAAAACAATTTAGGAGTGCCTGTTTGGTTAAATTCCAGGCTGGAGTCACCTCAAAAAGAGACAAGATAGCAATAAGGCAGTTCCTAGCTTTTCTTTTCCAGCTCCTCCTCAGCCAGAAGATTTGAGGATGTAACTTAACTCTGAGAGGATCTGACCTTGTACAGTCATTTCAGGCTCAATAAACTGCAGGAGCCCAGCAGTTTATCTGTCTGACTTGACAGCTTCTACCAGGAGCAGTGTTTACTAGGTCTGAGGGCCCGAAACTGCTCTGCAAGCGTTGGCTGTTGACAAATTTGCATCTCTTCTTAAGTTACGAGCTGGTGCCTAGGTGACTTCTCATATCAGTGAAATATCTTTAAAGCTGACATTCTGGGCTTGGGGCCTTTTCTCATTTCCCCAGCATCCTGTCTTTGAATCCACTGCATTCAGGGCACAAGGCCTCTATCGTCTCACTCGCTTCTGACCTCCCAAAACGCCTTCTTCTCTGTCCACATCCCCTCTAGCTGTGGCAGGTGATGGCGCCAAGGGGCTGGAGGATTCCGGCATCCAAGACTTGCAGGCCCCTGCCAGGACCAGCTATCAGCTTTCACCACCTGAGAAGAAGAGAACGGAATCAAAATCAGGCCAAAAGCAAAGGCTGTGCTGAGCCAAAGTCTCTGATCTTGTCATTTTTTTTTTTTTTTAACACAAAACTGTCTGATCCAGAACCCCCTTGTTTTAAAGATCAGCCTGAAAATAAGACTTTCCAGTCTCTGATACCTAAAAACATTTTACTGCACGCAACTCCATCTTCTGTTTTAACTGTAGTAACGAGAACTAACATTTTATAATGTCTGAAGTGCTTTTTTGTAAAAAAAAAAAAAAAAAAAATTATTTATTTATTTTTTGGCTCTGCTGGGTCCTCACTGCTGCATGCAGGCTTTCTCTAGTTGCGGTGGCTTCTCTTGTTGCGGAGCATAGGTTCTAGGTGCGCAGGCTTCAATAGTTGCAACATGCAGGCTCTAGAGAGCAGGCTTCAGTAGTTGTGGCACATGGACTGAGTTGCACCATGGGCTGTGGAACCTTCCAGGACTAGGGATTGATCTTGTGTCCCCTGCACTGGAAGGTAGATTCCTATCCACTGCACCACGAGGGAAATCCCAAAGTGCTTTCTTAATTATGATTTTATTTACCCTCAGAGCAATTGTTCCATCAAGTTTTCTTGCTTCCATTTGACAGAGGAGATGTCTGAGCCCTGATAGGTTTAAGACTATTTCTATAAAAGCACTGGCTGGAAGATGACCTAAGACTTCTGACTCCAGAGGCAATGCTGGTTTCACTGCCCTGTACTTTCTGCTGTCTATGTATGTACATGCTCAGTCGTGTCTGATTCTTTGCGACTCCATGGACTGCAACCCACTGGGCTCCTCTGTTCCTGGGACTTCCCAGGCAAGAATACTTGGAGTGGATTGCCATTTCCTCCTCCAGGGGGTCTTCCTGACCCACGGATCGAATTCACGTCTCCTGCATTGGCAGGCAGATTCTTTACCAGCTGCGCCACCTGGGAAGCTTTCTACTGTAGGAAGAAGTAAATGCTCAAGCTTGTGACTTGTTGGCTGTTTGTCTTCTGCCCTGAGGTTTTGTTTTTTTTCAGACAATGTTTTAAAATAATTCATGTGAATTCCTAACATTTAGAAAATTTTAAATTTCACATCAAAATCCAGGTTCCTGAATTTTTCCCTCTCTGGATGAACTAAAAGGTTTAGATACGTAGGTTATACAATACTGCAAGGCAACAATTAATTAGAGCTGAGTAGTGAGGTTTCTTTTAGATGGTATGTGAATTACCTAGATTGCTGCAGTCCTCACCATTCCCTGTGGCATTGAGGCTGAACATCAGTTGTCATTTATTATTCTCTTTGTTCTTTTTTTCTTATAGTAGAATTAGAAGAGAAATGGAAAACAACTCTTAAACTCATATCTCAAAAGTGGGAAAGTGAAATCTAGGCCTAGAGAAATTTGTTTATTTTTAGCCCGAATTGCCTGAGTCATGTAGGAATTTGAGTGTGTGATTCCTTATGGAGACAGTTGTTCCCAAATCTGGATGCCCATTGTAAACATTTTGGAAGATTTTTTAAAATACATGACTCTGGTTTATGCCACAGACAGACCCATTGAGTCAGAATCTTCAGTTGTGGGCCCCAGGATTGGGAAAGATTGAAGGCAGAAGGAGAAGAGGGTGACAGAGCATGAGATGGTTGGATGGCATCGCTGATTCAATGGACATGAACTTGGGCAAACTCCAGAAGATGGTGAGGGACAGGGAAGTCTGGTGTGCTGCAATGCATTGGGTTGACGAAGAGTCAGATACAACTTGGCGAATGAACAACAATGGTCAGTGATTTGTTAATATTTCACTGAATAAAGACCATGGCCTGGTCAGGTCTCCTGAGGCTTGAACCAGCATATAGGGCGGGGTTAATACCAGGAGAGTAGGGTGGAGGGACCTAGCTGCAGCTTCCCGGGGCACCTGCTGGGAACTGCTGTATGGAGGCTTCTGGGAACAAGCTACGCCTAGTAAACAAATAAAAGTAGGGAATATAATGAATAATTATGACATTTCATTTGGAGTTACTTTCCTAGGCAATTTTGTGTATGTGGTTTTATTTCATGCTCAGGTGTATATACTACAGATAGCCTAATTTCAGAGATTCTGTACTTACAGTGGGTCACGGATTGTTAATAGCTGCTGTGGGTTATATTCCCTGTAGACTCTCAAGAACCCCTTCCTCTCTACCAAAATATTGTAAAAAAAAAAAATCACTTAATAGGGACTTCTCTGGCAGTCCAGTGGTTAAGACTCCACACTTTGGAGCTTCCCTGGTGGCTCAGGTGTAAAGAAACCATCTGCCAGTGCAGGAGACACGGGTTCGATCCCTGGTCTGGTACGATCCCACGTGCCTTGGAGTAACTAAGGCTGTGTGCTGCAACTACTGAGCCTGTGCCCTAGCGCCCATGTTCCACAAGAGAAGCCACCACAATGAGAAGCCCTTGCACCCGCAACTAGAGAGTAACCCCTGCTCACCACAACTAGAGAAAAGCCCATGCAGCAGTGAAGACCCAGCACAGCCAAAAATAAATAAAAATTATAAAAAAGGGTTCTTCACTTCTACTGCAGGGGGTGTGGATTCGATCCCTGGTTGGGGAACTGAGATCCTGCATGCCGCATGGAGTGATCAAAAGTATTTAAAAACAAATAAAATTTTAAAAGAGAGGAATGACGGAATAAAAGAAATATTTAAAAAATCAGCTAATAGTATTCATACTGAAGATAAGTTTGGCAGAGTATTGACATTATGTGAGCATCATCATAAAAGTGGCTTGGGGTGGGATGAAGGCTGTTGTGCTAAAAGTAAAAAATTGTTCTGAACTTGGTTGGTTGATGAGTGAGAGGCTAGTGAGATTATGGGAAACTTGGTCAAACAAATGTAAACGTTGCAGAGAAAAAAAATTAGGGTTGTGTTAGAAAACAAGATAGGCAGCTTGAAAAGGAATTTAGTTATATGCCAAAGGGAACAGAGGGTTGGAACATAATTGTGCTAGATTATACTTTATAATATGATCCTCTGGGCTGGCTGTATATAATATAACTTCTGTGTAAGGATAAGCCTGTATCATCTTAATGGATTTTTGATAGAATACCAAAATTTTAAAGTAACAAGGCTGTGCTTCTATCAAGAAGTAATTCTCCTCATAACTCATTTTTTATTTTAATGTTCTATACAGTGACTTGCTCATCACTCTTTCTTTTTTTCTTTCTCTTAACGATCCTAAGTATATTTTTCCAAAAAGCAGCCACTGACAACCCTAAAGCCATTGTTCAGAGTTCTGACTCCTATGAGCCTCTCAGGTGATACTGTTCCTAGCATTCAATGTCATCCTTCTTATCCCGTCATTTGCTTTCTTGGCTGCCAAGCGTCTTCCATTTATCTGTCTCCTTTTTCTTGTGTCAGGCCGTTCTGAGTGGTAATTTTTCATCCTGTCTGTTTCCTTATCCCAGTGGTCCATTCATTTCCTTCAGGCTCCCTTTCCTTCCTTCTTTGTGCCCCACTTCCTGACAACACTTTCTCTAGTGAAGTTTTGAAGCATTTCAAGAGTTGACAGCTGAAGATGGTGATGGGGCTGAATGAGAAGATGAGCTTATTGAATAGCAATCCCAGGGTTTCACATTAGAGCTCTTGGTGGCAAATGATGGAAAATCAACTCAGCTTAAGGAAGGAATTCCCAGTAGTAAAGACTTTGTATGCCAGTGCAGGAGACACAAGAGACATGGGTTTGATGCCTGGATTGGCAAGATCCCCTGGAGGAGGGTATGGCAACCTGTTCCAGTATTCTTGCCTGGAAAATTCCATGGACAGGGGAGCCTGATGAGTTACAGTCCACAGGATCGCCAAGAGTCGGACACGACTGAGCATGCATGCATATAGCTTATGAAAAAGGGAATTTATTGGCTCACGTATCAGAGGGGGTAAAGTAGGATAGCAGGGATTACTGTCGGAACCTGGACCTCACAAACTAGAACCAGAATTCAATGAATTTATTAGGTCACTGCCTCCCTTTTCCCCACTTTTTTTTTTTTTTTTGATGTTTCATTCTATAGGTGGGTTTCCCTTATGTGCTGGGAAATATGGCAACTGACTTTCAGCTCCAGATTCATATCCTCCAGCAGACAAAGGGCTTTCTGTCTCTTGCCCACCCCCTCCAACTGCAGATCCATATATCATTCCCAAGGAAGGCATTTGATTGGTCATGGGGTTGAGGGGAAGGGACTAGGATATGGCGCTAACAATCTCACCAGAACCATCGACAGGGTGAAGAAAAGAGTGGTTCTTGAAAGGATTCTAGGACAATAAAAGTAGAATATAAGCACTATAGAATTAAAGCAACTTTTAATAAATTTTTTCCTCCAAAATTATACAGGGAAGAAGTCCCTTCCTCTGTAGTAACTCTTATAATTAAAAAATTACTTTGAAGAAAAGATTTATAGTACAGGTGTTCCCAACTACAGGGCTTTTTGTTTTAATCTAACACCATGTTAGATTCTTTTTTAAAAAGTCGAGCATGCGTGCATGCTGTCACTTTTAGTTATGTCTGACTCTGTGCCTTATGCATCAACCTGCCAGGCTTCTCTGTCCATGGGATTCTCCAGGCAAGAATACTGGAGTGGGTTGCTATGCCCTTCTCCAGAGTATCTTCCTGACCCAGGGGTTGAACCCACATCTCTTCACCACTAATGCCACTAATCCATACTTGTTGAATAGTTCCCTCTCGCACTGACTCTGGGCTTGGTGGTTTGATTTGATCTGGCCAGTTGGATGATAATACAAAACAGAAGCTTGAAACATGTGGGCATTGGGGCTTACCTTCACCTACTGCTCTTGAGAACCCTGTTAAGCCTGGTTAATGTGCTAGATTATGAATGGCATGGCCTGGTTATACCCATTGTCTCTACTAACAGTGAACCATTGAGGTCATTGACCATCAGTTGACCATGAAAACAGGAGTGAGCAAAGATGACACCATGTGGAGCAGAAGTGAGCCATCCCTACTGAATCAAGCCTTAATTTCTGAGGATGGTGAGGCAGCAAACCATGTGGTCATCTGAGGGGAAGTCCTTCCAGACCAAGAAAGTTACCAGCATAATATTCCTGGAGTATGATGGACCTGACTTGGTCCAGGCATAACAAGGAAGCCAGAGTGACTGGGGTGCAGTGAACAAGGGGAAAGGAGGTAGGAAATATGATCAGGGAGGTAATGGATGAGAGTGAAGTTACCTGGGACCAATGCCATTACAGTGACTGGCGTTTACTCTGAGTGACATAGGAAGCCTTTGGAAGGTATCGAACAGAGTTGTCATCCATCTGGCAGAGGTTTTAACAGGATCACTCTGGCTTCTGCCTTGAGGACAGTTTGAGGTGGGGGAGTTGGCTAAGGTGAAAGGGAAACCAGTTGGGAGGCTATGGCAATGATCCAGGGAAAGAGATAATGGGAACTTGGATGATAGCCATAAAGGTGGTAAAAGTGGTTGAATTCTGGCTATATTTTGAAAACAAAATAGCAGGATTTGTTGGAGGGTATGATGTAGGATGTATGAGAGAGATTAAGGAGTCAAGGAGGGACCCCAAGGTTGTGGGTTTGAGGAAATGGTAGTTCCATTGATTTTGCTGGTGAAGTTATAGGAAGAAATTGTTTGTAGGTGAAGCTCAGAAGGTCAGCTCTGGACATGTTAAATTTGAGATGTTCGATAGATATCTCAGGGGAGAGGTCAAGCGGGCAGCCAAGAGCTAAAGATTAAAGTCAGCTAGAGGTATAGAGTTCAGCGTCATCAGCATGTGGATGCTATTTAAAGCCATGAGACTGGAAGAAATTACCAAGGGAATGTGCACAAATTAAAAAGACTTTTAAGGACTGAGCCTTGAGATATTCCAATGCTAAGGATAGGGAGATGAGGAGGAATTAACAAAGAAATCTGAGAATGAGCTTCTATTGAAGTGGGAAAAATAAACAGCAAGAGAGTGAATGTGAAATACCCTAGAAGCCAGGTCAGGAATATATTTCAAAGATGAATCAAGTGGTCAAATGAGCAAATGTGCCAACAAAATCATTGTTGTCAGGCCAGCAAAATCATTATTGACCATGTGATAATCATATTGCTGAGTATAAAATGACAAACTGGATTTCTGGTTCAAATCTTCTGTGAGTTGGATACTCCAAGTTGAACCTAGAGCAATGAAACTGCTTTGGGTCTCTTGACCAAATTGGGTAACATGAGGGTCAGACCTTGGACTATAATAAATTCGTGTGACCTTGTGAGGCTATTTGGCAATCCCTCTGTTTGTATCTGCTTTTAATGATATTTTGGCTTTGTCACGTGCAGGGCCTGCCTGGGAATTCAGTCTTCACATCTGCCTCTTCACCGGCCTGCGCTGTCAGAACTAATCTATTAGCTGCTTTATGAGATATCCCATCTGGGCTGGGTCTTTCATAGATAGGTTTTTGGAGTCATTGCCACACACATGGTAAGTGGAGCAGTAGAAACCTTGACCTTTATCACAGTCAGATTGGAATTCATATAGCAGAGACTCACCTGGGAACCAGGAGATTTCGTTTCTAGTGCTAACTCCATCACTTACTTAGATCTGTCATTTAGGGTAAGTTACTAAATTTCTTAGTGTATTATCAGGAGAGGTTAGATTATGCAGCTGTTAATAAATTAGCACTAAAATCTCAGTGGCTTAACACAACAAAGGCTTATCCCTTGCTCCTGGTATATATTTATCCCGAGTTTATGAGCAGCCGTTACTCTCCCTAGTTACTCAGGAACCAGCTTGATGGAGGTTCCACCAGCTAGTAGCTTCTGACGCACTCCCACCCTCCTCCATCCCTTGAGCTCAGGGGAAGAGAGGAACAGGACCGGGAGAAGAAAGTGCAAATGGGTTTTTCACTTCCTCAGTTCTGAAGAACTATGCTTCATTTGTGTGCAAAGCCCATGGGTGAAAGCTAGTTTTGTGACCTCACCTATCATCAAGTCATGAAGTGTAAGGAAACAAACGAAATCTTCACTGACCATTGTAGTCTAGGTCACACTAAGTTTCTATATCTGTTGATACAATTAATAGCAATACTGTTGTTATTATCATGGAGATACAATTATTTGTCTCATAATAATACTATTATTTATCTCAGATGTTAGGATTCAGTGAGATAATGCAGGTGACATGCTTAATGTAGAGCCTGACTGCTAACAAATGTTGGACAAGTTCTAGACATGATATATGTATTATTATTATTAATAGGGCTTTCCTGGTGGTTCAGTTGGTAAAGAAGCCACCTGCAAAGCAGAAGACTGCCTGCAGTGCAGGAGACCTGGGTTTAATCTCTGGGTTGAGAAGATCCCCTGAAGAAGGGAGTGGCAACCCGCTCCAGTATTCTTGCCTAGGAAATCTCATGGACAGAGTAGGCTGGTGGGCTATAGACTTATTTTTATTATTAAGTGGGCAATAAATTGTTCTTTTGTTATTATTATCATCATTTTTGTGATTCTCTTAAGAGCAAAACTGATTTTGCCTAAGCCCTTAACCATTTGTCACTTTTGGGCCATTGTAAAGTCATTCTGCCCTGAAGTTTGGCTTAGGATCAGGACAAGGGCCGTTGACAAAAACATTCCAGGAAAACTGGAATTGAAGACGGCTTCTCTGTACCTTCTTCCTTTGGCCTACCCCTTTTGTGAGTATTCCTAGCCACAAATGCCTCTGTCGGCAACCCAGGAAGAAGTCTGAAGATATTGGAAGCATTTAGCTCTTTCTCCTCCTAAGTGATTTTCCAGGGTCCAGAGCACTTCTTACACATCCAGGCTCTTAAAGTGTGAGACACGGGAGGCTGCAGGGGCAGCTCAGTTTTCCTGGCAGTCAGGTTCCCATGTAAACAATGGAATGAGGTGGACTTATAAAAATGGTCGTACTCAACAAGCAGACTTACTCTTGTCTGGAAATGTTTTTCAACTTTCTCTTTTCTGTCTGGTTTGTCGAGGTATAAAGATCCCACATGACCTCATTAAAAAGCAGAAAGGTCTGTTGAGAGGCCCTATTTGTTGTCACATATAGGGATGTGGAGAAGACTGTACTGAAGGATGGAGAAATGCCAGGTGGTCCTTTGAGCCTAGACTCCCTACAAAGTCCAGCAAGATTGAGTAGCCCGAGAGTTAATCCTGCCCCCTGCCTGCTACCTGGGCTTTGCTTTCTTACATTTGGCTTCGAAATCAACCCTGCTCTTTTTTTTTAACCTCCATGCCCTTCTTCTTTTTTAAAAATTGTATTTATTTTTGGCTGTGCTGGGTCTTTGTTGCTGCCCACAGGCTTCCTCTAGATGCAGCGAGCAGGAGCTACTCTCCAGTTGTGGTGTACAGGCTTCTCATTGCAGTGGCTTCTCTTTTTGGGAAGCATGGGCTCTAGGGCGCGGGCTTCAATAGTTGTGGTGCATGCACTTCAGTAGTTGTGGTGCATGCACTTCAGTAGCTGTGGTGCACGGACTTAGTTGCCCCACGACGTGTGGAATCTTCCTGGACCAGGGATTGAACCTGTTTTCCCTGTGTTGGCAGACAGATTATTCGTCATTGGACCATCTGGGATGTTCCCCTTCTTTTTAATGCAATTGTGTATTATGTGTTTAAGGTATCTTTTTATCTATCTATCTAGGCCAAGTCTTAGTTATGCCACGTAGGACCTTTAGTCACAGCATGCAAAACTCTTAGTTATGGCATGTGAGGTCTAGTTCCCTGACCAGGGATTGAACCTGGGCCTTCTGCATTGGGAATGTGGAGTCATAACACTGGACCATCAGGGAATTCCCTGCCCTGCCCTTCTATCTATCATCTGTATTCTACCTGCCAAATGAAATCACACTCATTCTTCAAGGTCTGGTTCAAATGCCACTTACTGCCTCCTTGAAATCTTTGAAGATGTCATTGCAAGGATTGTGTTTTTGTGCTATTAACAGTGTCCGGTGTTTAATAAATGTATGTCAAGTTGAAAACCTCCCTCTTCATTAATTTTATCCTTTAGTTTATGTTTTTGGAAGCCATTGACTATGTCAGAGTTTGTGGAAAGTTGTTTTTGCCCCAGAATCTCATCAGGAAAAACATTAAAAATTCCCCCAAACTTTCAAGTTTATAAAACTTGAAATAGTTACTATAAGACATCATCCCTAACTACATGATATTCCCTTACCTTCTGTGAAATTGACTTGTAGATCAAGGTTTAACCATCAGTTCAGTTCAGTTGCTCAGTCGTGTCTGACTCTTTGTGACCCCGGGGACTGCAGCACGCCAGGCCTCCCTGTCCATCACCAACTCCCGGAATCTACCCAGACCCGTGTCCATTGAGCCAGTGATGCCATCCAGCCATCTCATCTTCTGTCGTCCCCTTCTCCTCCTGCCCTCAATCTTTCCCAGCATCAGGGTCTTTTCAAATGAGTCAGCTCTTCGCATCAGGTGCCAAGTATTGGAGTTCATCTTCAGCATCAGTCATTCCAAAATGACACCCAGGATGATCTTCTTTAGGATGGACTGGTGGATCTCCTTGAAGTCGAAGGGACTCTCAAGAGTCTTCTCCAACACCACAGTTCAAAAGCATCAATTCTTCAGCGCTCAGCTTTCTTTTAGTCCAACTCTCGCATCCATACATGACCACTGGAAAAACCATAGCCTTGACCAGATGGACCTTTGTTGCAAAGCAGTGTGTCTGCTTTTTAATATGCTGTTAGGTTGGTCATAACGTGCCTTCCAAGGAGTAAGCGTCTTTTAATTTCATGGCTTGCAGTCACCATCTGCAGTGATTTTGGAGCCCAAAAAAATAAAGTCTGACACTGTTTCCACTGTTTCCCCATCTATTTCCCATGAAGTGATGGGACCAGATGCCATGATCTTAGTTTTCTGAATGTTGAGCTTTAAGCCAACTTTTTCACTCTCCTCTTTCACTTTCATCAAGAGGCTCTTTTAGTTCTTCTTCACTTTCTGCCATAAGGGTGGTGTCATCTGCATATCTGAGGTTATTGATATTTCTCCTGGCAATCTTGATTCCAGCTTGTGCTTCATCCAGCCCAGCGTTTCTCATGATGTACCTGCATAATAGCTAATAGATAAGAAGCAGGACACAGGCCAAGCCATAAGTGCTTTGCTCTGCATTGTGATTATTTACTCCTATAGATCTTGCTAGTGTTGCAGTAGAGGAAGCAACATGTAGAGAAGTGAAGGCAGTCGCATGTTGGTTTCTTAGTTCGAGACAGAACTGTTACTTCAATTTCACCTTTCTTATTCCAGTCTCGCATGCCCTCAGCTCGTCAAACCTCTCAATAAAGAGAAACTACATAAAAAAATGTATTGGGTGTAGTTGATTTTACAATACTGTATTGTTTTCAGGTCATAGCAGAGTGATTCAGTTTACAGATACATATATTTATTCTTTTCAGATCTTTTCCTCCTATAGTTTTTATTACAGAATATTGCTTGTGAGATCCTGTCCTTGTTGATTTATCTATTTTAAATATAGTAGTTAGATTCAGTCGCTCAGTTCGTGTCCGCTCTTCTGCGACCCATGCAATCGCAGCACGCACAGGCTCCTGTCTATCACAACTCCAGGAGTTCTACTTAAACTCATGTCCATGAGTCAGTGATGCCATCACAGCGATCCTCATCCTCTGTCGCCACCTTCATCCTCCCCTGCCCATTCCCTCAGCATCAAGGGTCTTTTTACCTGAGGTCGCTCTTTCTCAAGAGGTGGCCAAAGTATTAGAATTTAGCTTCTGCCTCAGTCCTTCACATGAACACCCAGGGGACTGATCTCCTTCAGGAATGGACTCGAGTTGGACCTCCTTGCAGTCAAGGGACTCTCAAGAGTCTTCTCCAACACACCGTTCAAAAGCAGTCACATTCTTTGGTGCTCAGCCTTTCTTCACGTCACTCTCACATCCATTATGACCACTGGAAACCATAGCCTTGACCAACGGACCTTTGTTTGGCAAAATAAAGTGTCTCTGCTTTTTAATAATGCTATCTGGTTGGTCATAACTTTCCTTCCAAGGAGTAAGCGTCTTTTAATTTCATGGCTGCAATCACCATCTGCAGTGATCTAGGTTGGTCATAACTTTCCTTCCAAGGAGTAAGCGTCTTTTAATTTCATGGCTGCAATCACCATCTGCAGTGATTTTGGAGCCCAAAAAAATAAAGTCTGACACTGTTTCCACTGTTTCCCCATAGTAGTGTATGCTTATTCCAAGCTCCTAATTTATTCCTCCTCCCCCACAGTGTTTCCCCTTTGGTAATCATAAATTTGCTATTGAAATTTGTGAGTCTATTTCTGTTTTGTAAATAAGTTCATTTATATCATTAAATTAGGTGCTTTGTATGAATTATATCATATGACATTTGTCTTTCTCTGACTTTACTTAGTATACCTATCAATGTTTTGATGATTGCTATTGACATGATTATTATCCATCCATGAGTTTGTTCTCTTATTTATTTTCCTACTGTGTAGGAGACTGCCAGCAACTGGGATAATTAGGGTGGGACTTGAGAACCCCTTTGGCCAGATGCCCTGTGGAAATAACACTGTATCAGTCTGCTCAACTTGGACAGCCTCATTCCATCTCTGAATATTGTGGGAATTTCCCACTGCACAGCTGTTGGCCAACTGAGAACTAATTAGTCCTAGAGCATAAATAATAACTGACCATGGGGAGGGCTCTTCCTGCATCCAGTTGGGGCTCCAGATGCTGGCCAAGTGTTTGACATGGCTACTCTAAGGCTGGGGCTAACTGTGGTATCTGAAAATGTCATCTGGGAATTGCCTGCCTCAGAACCACAGGAATGCTTGTTAAAAATGCAGATTCCTGGGCCAAATTTCAAGCCTGTAGGTTCATAATCTCCCACATGCCTCTTGCATTCATAACATCTGAGAACCAGTGCATTGTTGGGCTTTTGGAAATTTGAGAGGGTGAGACTTTTGTCTCTATGTGTAATTTTTTTCTAGCCCTGCTTCTAAGAAGAGGTTTCTATTAGGTTATATGCTTATATAATGGTTATACAGTGGTTATACAAGGTCGTAGAGGCCATGAACTGAAGCATAAAGTCAAGTAAGAATTCTCCTGCTGGGCTTGGAGAATCAAATAAAGGCCCTGGGAGAAACGAAGATAATGTTATTTAAAGAGGAAGCAGCAGCCTGTGGTCTTTGAAGTGGTGACAGAGAACAGTCCTGGAAGCCTTGCTTTAGTGTGCTTTCCTTCCAGCTTTTATACTCCATGCAACAGAAGCCACACAGCTGAGGCTGGATCTGCATGATGTTGGAAGCAATTTTGGATCATATATCACATTTAAAAATCAGTGTTCAAGAAAATCTGGATTCATGGCCTCTCTTGATAACCCCCTAAATGTGGCATCGTTGGGTCCTGTTTTCTGAACCAGCAGTTGATGAGATTTTCACAGACACCACCCACCCCTCCCACTTCTGTTTGTCCATTTCCCCACTATCCACCCCCTGCTCTCTGGCTGCACACCCGACCTTGTCACTCATTTCCATTACCTGCCAGACGTACCTAAGCACATACCCTCCTGACAATGCATGGCTGGGAGAGAAGTGGAAAGAATACTGAACAGGAAGCAGAGGATCCTGGAAGCGTGTTCTTGGAATAAGAGCCCCCCACCATTTTAAATTCCCATGTTGACTCACTAGTTGAAAAAATTGTAAATATTTAGAGGAAACAGCATGAAAGCAAGATGACAAGGCAGGACCAGAAAGTAGTCAAAGTAAGTGGCTCCAGTCACCTCCTAATGCCCAGGGCCCTCAACTCCACTTGGGAGGTCACATTTAGGGGTCTCTTCCCATATTTATGGAGCAAGGCTGTTTGTCTGGGTATGTTCTTTTCCTCCAGGTTTTATAAGCGATAAATTCTTTTTTTTTTTTAAATTGGAATATAGTTCCTTTTTGGGCTTCCCTGGTGGCTCAGTTGGTAAAGAATCTGCCTGCAATGTGGGAGATCCGGGTTCGATCCCTGGGTCAAAAAGATCCCCTGGAGAAGGGAATGGCTCCCCACTCCAATATTCTTGCCTGGAAAATTCCATGGACTGAGGAGCCTGGCGAACTACAGTTCATGGGGTTACAAAGGGTTGGACACGACTGAGTGACTAACACCCACACATAGTTGCTTTACGCACTGTGTCAGTTTCTGCCATATAGTAAAGTGAGGCAGCCATACATACACATTTATTTCCTCTTTTTTGGATTTCCTTCCCATTTGGACCTCACCAAGCGCTGAGTAGAGTTCCCTGTGCTATACAGCAGATTCTTACTAGTTATCTATTTTATATGTGGGAGTGTATATATGTCAATTTAGTCTCCCAGTTCATCCCCCCACACTTGGTGTCCATGTTTGTTCTCTACATCCGTGTCTCTTTCTGCTTTGGAAATAAGATTATTTATGTCATTTTTTTAGATTCTACATATATGCAGTAATAGACAATATTTGTTTTCCTGAAGTGATAAATTCTTAAGTTACATTTATGAAAGTGAACGTGTTAGTTGCTCAGTTGTGTCCAACTCTGCGACCCCACAAACTGTAGCCCGCCAGGCTCCTCTGTCCAAGGAATTCTCCAGACAAGAATACTGGAGTGGTTGCCATTTCCTTCTCCAGGGGATATTCCAGACCCAGGGATCAAACCTGAGTCTCCCACATTGCAGGCAGATTGTTTACCACCAGGGAAGCCATAAATTACTTTTATAGAAGGGACTTAGAGACTTGCAGAAATGAATTTTGTGTGTGTGTGTGATAATGTGTATATAGTGACAAAGAAATGTTTTGACGCAGGTTCTTACATACTTCCTGATACTTTCTAGGTACCAGCTGTTGGTCTGGCTTGATGCTTGTTGTGTTCATAGAATATGTTATTTGATTCTCACACACTCCATGAGGTAGATCTTGCTACCCAACCTTAAAGATGAGGAAATTGAGATTCAGAGAAAAGAAGAGGTTTGCTTAAGGCATATTAGTGGTACGTGACAGTTGTTCAGTCTCCAAGCTGTGTCCAATTCTTCTCGACTCCATGGACAGCAGCACGACAGGATTCCCTGACCCTTACCATCTCCCGGAGTTTGCTCAAGTTCATGTCCGTTGCACCAGTGATGCCATCCAACCTTCTCATCCTCTGTGGCCCTCTTCTCCTTCTTCCTTCAATCTTTCCCAGCATCAGGGTCTTTTCCAATGAGTTAGTTGGCTCTTTGCATCATGTGACCAAAGTATTGGCAAAGCTTTCAGCATCAGTCCTTCCAAAGAGTATTCAGGGTTGGTTTCCCTCAAGATTGACTGGTTTGATCTCCTTGCTTTCCAAGGGACTCTCAAAAGTCTTCTGTAGCACCATAGTTTGAAAGCTTCAATTCTTCGGCACTCTACTTTCCTTATTGTCCAGCTCTCACATCCGTACATGACTACTGGAAAGACCATAGCCTTAACTGTATGGACCTTTGTCAGCAAAGTGATATCTTTGTTTTTAACACACTGTCTACATTTGTCATAGCTTTCCTGGCAAGAAGCAATCGTCTTCTAATTTCATGGCTGCAGTCACCATCCACAATGATTTTAGAGCCCAAGAAGAAGAAATCTGTCACTGCTTCCACCTTTTCCCCTTCTATCTGCCATGAAGTGATGGGACTGGATGCCATGATCTTAGTTTTTTAATATTGAATTTCAAGCTGGCTTTTTCACTCTCCTCTTTCACCTTCATCAAGAGACTCTTTAGCTCTTCTTCATTTTCTGCAATCAGAGTGGTATCATCTGCATATCTGAGGTTATATATATATATATATATATATATATATATATATATCTGGCAGTCTTGGTTCCAGCTTGTAACTCATCCAGTCTGGCACTTCATGTAATGTGCTCTGCATTTAAGTTAAATAAACAAAGTGATAATGAACAGCCTTGGCATACTTCCTTCTCAATCCTGAATGAGTCAGTTATTCCATACATAGTTCTAACTGTTGCTTCTTGACCTGCATACAGGTTTCTCAGGAGACAGGTAAGGTGATCTGGTATTCCCATCTCTTTAAGAGTTTTCCACAGTTTGTTATGATCCACACAGTCAAAGGCTTTAGCATAGTCAATGAAACAGAGGTAAATGTTCTTCTGGAATTCCCTTGCTTTCTCTGATGCAGTTAGAAATTTGATCTCTGGTTCCTCTGCCTTTTCTAAATCCAGCTTGAATATCTGGAAGTTCTCGGTTCCTGTAGTGCTGAAGCCTAGCTTGGAGCATTTTGAGCATAACCTTACTCACATGGGAGATGAGTGCAATTGCCCTTCTTGGGAACTGGGATGACAATTGACCTTTTCTAGTCTTGTGTCTACTGCTGGGTTTTTCAAATTTGCTGACATATTGAGTGCAGCACTTTAATAGCATCAACTTTTAGGAATTTTTAAATAGCTCTGCTGGAATTCCATCACCTACACTAGCTTTATTGGCAGTAGTGCTTCCTAAGGTCCGCTTGACTTCACACTTCAGAATGTCTCGCTGTGAGTGAGAGATTACATCATCTTGATTATCCCGGTTACTGAAATCTTTTTCGTACAGTTCTTCTGTGTAAAAAGGTAGAATGACAGAGCTGGGGTTTTAAATTCAACTGTGTCTGATTGTGAAGTCAGTAGTTTTTCTACCAGGGAGTCTAATGTTATATTTTCTCATTTTTTTTTCATGGTTTCAAAAGACATGTTATAGTTGAAGATATATATAATGGTATTTATTGGATTGTGTTATACTAATCGGTAGGTCATGCCACCTTAGAAATTTAACAGCATTTTTCTAAATGATAGCAATGTTTACTTGCTTTTAGGTTAGGATGATCACAGGTGACTCATTCTAACTTCTAAGAATTTATCATTATTTTTCAATTATTTAGCATTGTATGGTTTAATATTTTTGGAAAAAGATCCTTAAAAGAAAGTGTATTAAAATCTGCAATTTCTTTCAAAGAAAGTGGGAAAGTTTTGCCAATTAACTGTAATCATTCTTTCATTTCATTCATTTTTTTCTCTAAATTTATTGAGATAATATTGATATATAATATTATACAAAGAGCACAGCATGTTGATTGATACACCTATCTATTACAAAATTATTACCAATGTGGTGTTCACTAGTTCCTCTATCTCTTCACATAATTACCATTTCTTTTTTGTAGGGAGGATATTTAATATCTATACTCTCAGCAACTTTCAAGGATATAATAAAATATTATTAATGATAATCACCATCATATACATTAGATTCCCAGACTCATCTCATAACTGAAGTTTATTCTCTGATCAACAACTCTCCTTTTCCCCCACCTCTCAGCCTGTGGTCCTACCATTCTACTCTGCTTCTATGAGTTCAGCTTTTCTAGATTCCACATGTCAGTGATATCATACAGTATTTATCTTTCTCTGACTTACTTCACTTAGTATAATGTCCTCAAAGTCCATCTATGTTGTAGTAAATAGCAGGATTTCCTCATTATGATTGAATAATATTCTATTGTGTGTGCTGTATATTTACATACATTTGTATTTACATTGAATATTTACATACACTTTCTTTCCCCATTTTTTTTTTGTTGTTGAAAAACGCTGAAGTGGTTTCCATCAGTTCAGTTCAGTTCAGTTGCTCGGTTGTGTCCGACTCTTTGCGATCCCATGAACTACAGCACGCCAGGCCTCCCTGTCCATCACCAACTCTCAGAGTTTACCCAAACTCATGTCCATTGAGTCAGTGATGCCATCCAACCATCTCATCCTCTGTTATCCCCTTCTCCTCCTGCCCTCAATCTTTCCCAGCATCAGGGTCTTTTCAAATGAGTCAGCTGTTCGCATCATGTGGCCAAAGTATTGGAGTTTCATCTTCAGCATCAGTCCTTCCAATGAACACCCAGGACTGATCTCCTTTAGGATGGACTGGTTGGACCTCCTTGCAGTCCAAGGGACTCTCAAGAGTCTTCTCCAGTACCACCGTTCAAAGCATCAATTCTTCTGCACTCAGCTTTCTTTATAGTCCAACTCTCACATCCATACATGACTACTGGAAAAACCATAGCCTTGACTAGATGGACCTTTGTTGACAAAGTAGTGTCTCTGCTTTTTAATATGCTGTCTAGGTTGGTCATAACTTTCCTTCCAAGGAGTAAGCATCTTTTAATTTCATGGCTGCAATCCATATCTGGCTTATTCTTTGGAGATAGCCATTCTAGCTAGTGTGAGGTGATATTTCATTGTGGTTTCTATTTTTTCTTTTTTGCTTTGAAGTTGTATGACTTCTTTGTATAATTTGAATATTAACTTCTTATCAAACAGATGATTTACAAATATTTTCTCCAATTCTGTAGGTTACCGTTTCGCTTTTTTTTGATGGTTTCCTTTGTGCAAAACTTTTTACTTTGTAATCTTACTTATTTTTGCTTTTGTTGACTTTGCTTTTGGAGTCAAATCCAAAAAATTGCTAAGACCAATGTCAAGGACTTTATACCCTATGTTTTTGTCTAGGAGTTTTACTGAGGTCTTAAGTTCAAGTCTTTAATCAATTTTGAGTTAATTTGTCTGTGTGGCATAGGATAGGGGCCCATTTTCATTCTTTTGCAGATTGCTTGGGAAATCTTATGGACAGGAAATCTTATGGGAAATCTTATGTATTCCTGGTGGAATACAGTCAATGGGATTGCAAAGAGTTGGACATGACTTAGGAACTAAAACAACAACCCAGATATCCTAATGCTATTTATTTGGTGCCTTTGTTGTAAATCAAATGATTTATATATAAGTGAATTTATCTCTGAGCTCTGTATTCTAGTTCTTTGATCTGTTTGTTTTTATTGCCAATACTGTATTATTTTAATGACTATAGCTCTGAAATATAATTTGAAATCAGGAAGTATGATTCCTCCAACTTTGCTCTTCCTCAAAATTTCTTTAGCTATTCGGGGTCTTCAAAGTCAAATTCCCTGGGGGTTCTCAGTTCCTTTGCCAGATCCTCAAGTTGGGAAATCTGTTGTGGGTCCTAGAACTTTCTTAACAGTATGAGAATTTATTTGGTATAACTGCTCTGCAGTTTGTGGGTCATCTGCTCAGTGGCTCTAAGGTAGGCTTAATGGCGACCTCCTCCAAGAGGGCTTATGCCACACCTAGGACTGCTGCACCCAGAGCCCAAGCCCTTGGGGCAGGCCACTGCTGACCTGTACCTCTAGAGGAGACATTCAAATACTCAAAGGCAGGTCTGGCTCAGTCTCTGTGGGGTCTCCTGGTGTGCACAAGGTTTTGTTTGAGCCCTCCAAGTGTCTTTGGTGTGTATCGGGTTTGATTCTAAATGTAATTTCACTCCTCCTACCATCTTGCTGGGGCTTCTCCTTTGCCCTTGGAGGTGGGGTATCTTTTTTGGTGGGATCCAACATTCTTCTGTCGATGGTTGCTCAGCAGCGAGTTGTAATTTTGGAGTGCACAGGAGAAGATGAGCACATGTCCTTCTGCTCTGCCATTTGTCATTCCATAGAAATTTTTCAGTTCACTTCAGTTCACTCACTCAGTTGTGTCCAACTCTTTGCGGCCCCATGGAGTGCAGCACGCCAGGCTCCCTGGTCCTTCACCATCTCCTGGAGTTTGCTCAAATTCATGCCCACTGAGTCAGTGATGCCATCCAACCATCTCATCTTCTGTTGCCCCCTTCTCCTCCTGCCTTCAATCTTTCCCAGCATCAGGGTCTTTTTCAATGAGTCGGCTCTTTGCCCAGAGTATTGGAGCTTCAGCTCTTCCAATGAATATTCAGGGTTATTTCCTTTAGGATGGACTGGTTGGATCTCCTTGATGTCTAAGGGACTCTCAAGAGTCTTCTCCAGCACCACAGTTTGGAAGCCTCAATTCTTTCATGCTCAGCCTTCTTTATAGTCCCACTCTCATATCCGTACATGACTACTGGAAAAACCATAGCTTTGACTATATGGACCTTTGTCAGCAAAGTTTTATCTCTTTGTTTTAATACACTATCTAGGATTGTCATAGCTTTCCTTCCAAGGAGCAAGCATCTTTTAATTTCATGGCTGTAGTCACCATCTGCAGTGATTTTGGAGCTCAAGAAAATAAAATCTGTCACCATTTTTACTTTTTCTCCATCTGTTTGCCATGAAGTGATGGGACCGGATGCCATGATCTTAGTCTTCTGAATGGTGAGTTTTAAGCCAACTTTTTCACTCTCCTCTTTCACTTTCATCAAGAGGCTCTTTAGTTCTTCTTCACTTTCTGCTGTAAGGGTGGTATCATCTGCATATCTGAGGTTATTGATATTTCTCCCAGCAATCTTGACTCCAGCTTGTGCTTCATCCAGTCCAGCATTTCTCCAGCATCTCTCCATATAAATTAAATAAGCAGGGTGACAATATACAGCCTTGATGTACTCCTTTTCCTATTTCGGACCAGTCTGTTGTTGCATGTCCAGTTCTAGCTGTTGCTTCTTGACCTGTATACAGATTTCTCAAGAGGCAGGTCAGGTGGTCTAGTATTACCATCTGTTGAAGAATTTTCCACAGTTTGTTGTGATCCACACAGTCAAAGGCTTTGGCATAGTCAACAAAGCAGAAATAGATGTTTTTCTGGAACTCTCTTGCTTTTTTGATGATCCAACAAATGTTGGCAATTTGATCTCTGGTTCCACTGCCTTTTCTAAAACCAGCTTGAACATCTGGAAATTCAGGTTCACACACTATTGAAGCCTGGCTTAAAGAATTTTGAACATTACTTTGCTAGCATGTGAGATGAGAGCAATTGTGCGGTAGTTTGAGCATTCTTTGGCATTGCCTTTCTTTGGGATTGGAATGAAAACTGACCTTTTCCAGTCCTGTGGCCACTGCTGAGTTTTCCACATTTGCTGGCATATTGAGTGCAGCACTTTCACAGCATCATCTTTTAGGATATGAAATAGCTTAACTGGAATTCCATCACCTCCACTGGCTTTGTTCATAGTGATGCTTTCTTAGGCTCACTTGACTTCACATTCCAAGATGTTTGGCTCTAGGTGAGTGATCACACCATCGTGATTATCTGGGTCGTGAAGATCTTTTTTGTATAGTTTTTCTGTGTATTCTTACCACCTCTTCTTAATATCTTCTGCTTCTGTTAGGTCCATACCATTTCTGTCCTTTATTGTGCCCATCTTTGCATGAGAAGTTCCCTTGGAATATCTAATTTTCTTGAAAAGATCTCTAGTCTTTCCCTGTCTATTGTTTTCCTCTGATTATTTTATTTCTGTTGGAATTTGATAGGGATTACATTGAATCTGTTTATTGCATTAGGTAGTATGAATATTTAATAATATTCTTCTAACTCATAAGCACAGAGTATCTTTCCATCTATTCATGTCTTCAGTTTCTCTCATCAATATTGTATAGCTTCCAATGTATGCTCTTTCACTTCCTTAATAAAATTTATCCCTAGGTATTGTATCCTTTTTGATATAATTGTAAATCAGATAATTTTCTTAATTTCTCATTCTAATAATTTATTGTTAGTGTGTTGAAATGAAACTGATTTTTGTGTACTGATTTTGTATCCTACAACTTTACTAAACCTGTTTTTTATAACTTTTTTTTGAGGGGGAGAGTCTTTAGGGTTATCTATATATACTATCATGTGTGAGTAGATACAGTTTTACTTTTTATTTTCTGATTTGGATGCCTTTTATTTATTTATTTTGCCTAATTGCTCTGACTAGGACTTCCAGTACTGTTTTTAATAAAAGTTCAAAGAGTTGGCATTCTTGCCTAGCTCTTCATCTTACAGAAAAAGCTTTCAGCCTTTCACCATTTAGTATGATGCTAGCCGTGGGCCTGTCATATATGGATTTTATTATGTTGAGGTACATTGCCTCTATAGCCATTTTGTTGAGAGTTTTGATAATGAATGGTGTTGAATTTTGTCAAATGCTTTCTGTGCCTCTGTTGCTTTTTACCCTTTTGTTACTGAAGTGTATCACATTGACTGATCGGCAGATATGGATCCATCCTTACATCCCTGGAAAAAATCTAACTTGGCTGTGGTGTATGATCCTCTTAAAATACTGTTATAATCAGTTTGCTAATATTTTGCTCTTTTTGCATTTATATTCCACAGGTTTATTGGCCTATAGTTTTCTTTTCTTGTAGTGTCTTTGTTTGTTTTTGGTATCAGGGTAATGTTGGCCTGGTAAGATAAATTTGCACATGTTCCTTTCCAAAACATAGAAGAGCTGAGAAAGTTTGGTGTTAATTCTTCAAACGGCTGATGGAATTTACCAGTGAATCCATTTCCTCCTGGGCTTTTTTTTTTTTTTTGGATTGTTTTTGATTACTGATGCAATCTCACCACTTGTGATTTTTCTATTCAGATTTTCTATTCCTAATTCAGTCTTGTAGGTTCTAAAAATTTATCCACTATTCTAAGTTGCTATGTATTATTTATAATATTCCCTTATAATACTTTGTATTTCTGTTATCAATTTGTCTCCCCTTTCATTTCTAATTTTGAGTCCTCTCTTGTTTATTAGTAGTCTGTCTACCTAGACGTTTGTCAGTTTTGTTTATCTTTTCAAAAAGAAGCTCTTAGTTTCATTTTTTTCTCTAATATCTTTTTTAGTCTCTATTTCGTTGATTTCCACTTGAATTTATTATTTCCTTCATTTTATTAATCTTAGACTTAGCTTTTTTTTTATAGTTTATTAAGATGTAAAGTTAGGTTGGCTATTTGAAATCTTTCTCTTTCTTATGTAGGCATTTTTATTTACTGCTATAACCTTCCCTTTTACAACTGCTTCTGTTGCATCCCATAAGTTTTGGTTTGATCTGTTTCCAATTTTTATTTGTTCCAATTTATTTTTTATTTCTCTTTCAATTTCTTCTTCAACACATTCGTTGCTCGAGGGCATTTTGTTTTATCTCCACATATTTGTGAATATTCTAGTTTTCCTCTTCCAGTAGATTTCTAATTTTATACCATTGTTGTCAGAAAAGATGCTTGATATGATTTGTTTTCTTTAATTTGTTGACTTGTTTGATGGTCTAATATATAGCTATTCTTGAAGAATGTTCCATGTGTGTTTGAGAAGAATGTGTATTCTGCTTTTGGATGGAATGTTCTGTAAATGTCTAAATCCATCTTGTCTAATGTACCACTTAGGTCCAGCATTTCATTTTTGAATTTCGGTCTAGGTGATCTATCTAGTGTTGAATGTGGGGTACTAAACTCTGTACTATTACTGTCTCTTTCTCCCTGCAGAGATGTTTATTATTTGCTGTAAAGCAAGGGCTTCCCAGATGGTGCTAGTGGTAAAGAGCCCACCTGCTAATGCAAGGGACAGAAGAGACTTGGGTTCGATCCCTGGGTCGGGAAGATTCCCTAGAGGAGGGCATGGCAATCCTCTCCAGTATTCTTGCCTGGAGAGTCCTCATGGACAGAGGAGGAGCCTAGAGGGCTACAGTCCATAGGGATGCACAGAGTTGGACATGACTAAAGCGACTGAGCACGCATAATGTGTATATTTGGGTGCCTTGATGTTGGGTATGTGAATATTTATAATTACTATATCTTGGTGAATTGAGCCCCTTTATCATTATATATTGACCTTCTTTGTCTCTTATTAATATTTTTGGCTTAAAGTCTGTGTGTTTGGTACAAGATTAGTTGCCTCCATATGCTTTTTGTTTCTACTTGTAAGGAATATCTTCTCCCATCCCTTCACTCTGAGCCTATGTGTGCCCTTAACTCTGAAGTGAGTCTGTTGTAGGTAGTATATATTTGGGTCTAGATTTTAATCCCTTCAGCCATTCTGGGTATTTTCATTGGTGAATTCAACTCACATATTTAGAGTTATTATTGATATGTAAGGACTTAACTAATGCAGTTTTATTAATAGTTATCAGTCTGTTTTATATTTCCATTGTTTATTTTTACCTCATTTCTGGCTACTTTTGTAAATTGGTGATTTTTTATCATCATATATTCTGTTTCCCCTTTCTTTATTTTTTACGCTTTTACTATAGGCTGTTGCCTTGTGGTTACCTAGGTGGTTACATAAGACATCTGATAAAGAAAACAGTCTATTTTAAGATGATGGAAACTTTAATTGTCTACAAAAGTTTCACCTTTTTGCTTTTCCTTTAAATTTTTGATGCATTATTTACTTTCTATATAGTGTGTTCATTAACAAATTATAATAGCTATAATTATTTTTAATACTCTTTTCTTTTGATGTTTATACTGTAGTTAAGTGGCTAACACATCGTCCTAGTACAGAATTAGATTTCTAAGTTTGAATGTTTACTTTTACCCATATGCTGTGTACTTTTGTACATTTTCATGTTACTGATTGACATTATTTCATTTCAGCTTGAAAAACTACTTTTAGTATTTCTTGCAAAGCAGGTCTAGGGGTGATGAGCTCCGCTGGATTTTTTTCTGCTCTAGAAAATTTTGGGCTGGCAATTATTTTTCTTTCAGCTTTGCATCTCTCCTGACCTAGGCTTTTAGCTGAGAAATCTGCTTAGAGCCTGATGGGAATTTCTTTATAGGTTATCATCTTTTACCCTTGGCTGCTGTTAGGATTATCTCTTTGTTTTTGATTTTTGACAGGGTCATTATAATGTGTCTTAGATATGGTTTTATTTTCACTGAGTTAATAGAGTTATATAATTTTGTATACTTGAATATATAATTCTCTACCCAGACTTGGAAAGTTCTCAGCTATTATTTGTTTTAAATTGAGATGTTGTTATCTCTGCAACCCCATGGACTGCAGCACCCCAGGCTTCCCTGTCCTTCACCATCTCCTGGAGTTTGCTCAAACTCATGTCCGTTGAGTCGGTGATACCATCCAACCATCTGATTCTCTGTTGCCACCTTTTCATCTTGCCCTCAATCTTTCCCAGCATCAGGGTCTTTTTCAATGAGTTGGCTCTTTGCCAAAGTATTGGAGCTTCAGCTTCAGTCCTTCCAATGAATATCCAGGGTTATTTTGTTTAGGATTAACTGGTTTGATCTCCTTGCTGTCCAAGGGACTCTCAAGAGTCTTCTCCAGCACCACAGTTTGGAAGCCTCAATTCTTTGGCACTCAGCCTTCTTTATAGTCCCACTCTCATATCCATACATGACTACTGGAAAAACCATAGCTTTGACTATATAGATCTTTGTTGGCAAAGTGGTATCTCTTCTTTTTAATACACTGTCTAGGATTGTCATAGCTTTCCTTTCAAGAAGCAAACGTCTTTTAATTTTGTGGCTGCAGTCACCATCTGCAGTGATTTTGGAGCTCAAGAAAATAAAATTTGTCACCATTTTTACTTTTTTCCATCTGTTTGCCATGAAGTGATGGGACCGGATGCCATGATCTTCATTTTTTGAATGTTGAGGTTTAAGCCAGCTTTTTCACTCTTCTCTTTCACTTCTCATCAAGAGGCTCTTTAGTTCCTCTTCACTTTCTGCCATTAGGGTGGTATCATCTGCATATCTGAGGTTGTTGATATTTTTCCCAGCAATATTTTTCCAACTTGTGCTTCATCCAGTCCAGCATTTCGCATGAGGTACTCTGCATATAAGTTAAATATGCAGGGTGACAGTATGCAGCCTTGATGTACTCCTTTCCCTATTTTGAGCCAGTCCATTTTTCCATGTCTGTTTTTAACTGTTGCTTCTTGGCCTGCATACAGGTTTCTCAGGAGACAGGTAAGGTGGTCTGGTATTCCCATCTCTTTAAAGATTTTCCACAGTTTGTTGTGATGCACATAGTCATAGTCAGTGAAGAAGAAATAGATTTAAAAAAAAAAATTCCCTTGCTTTTTCTATGATCCAACGGATATTTGCAGTTTGATCTCTGGTTCCTCTTGCTTTTTCTGAATCCAGCTTGTTTATCTGGAAGTTCTCAGTTCACATACAGTTGAAGCCTAGCTTGAAGAATTTTGAGCATTACCTTGCTAGTATGTGAAATGAGTGCAATTGTACGGTCGTTTGAACATTCTTTGGCTTGCCTTTCTTTTGAATTGGAATGAAAACTGACCTTTTCCAGTCCTGTGGGCACTGCTGTGTTTTCCAAATTTGCTGGCATAGTAAGTGCAACAGCATCATCTTTTAGGATTTGAAATAGCTCCAAATGAATTCCATCACCTCCACTAGCTTTGTTCATAGTAATACTTCCTAAGGACCCCTTGACTTCACACTCCCAGATGTTTGTCTCTAGGTGAGTGACCACACCATCATGGTCATCTGGTTCATTAAGACCTTTTCTGTATAGTTCTGTGTATTCTTGCCACCTTTTCTTAGTCGCTTCTGCTTCTGTTAGACCCTTGCTGTTTCTGTCCTTGATTGTGCCCATCTTTGCATGAAACGTTCCCTTGGTATCTCATTTTCTTGAAGAGATCTCTGGTCTCTTCTCCTGTTGTTTTCCTCTATTTCTTTGCCTTGTTCACTCAGAAGGCTCTTATCTCTCCTTTTCTTTGGGATTTTGCATTTACTTGGGTTTATCTTTCCCTTTCTCCTCTTTCGTTTCTCTTTTCTCAGCTATTCATAAGGCCGCCTCAGACAACCACTTTGCCTTCTTGAGGTGAATATATCATTAGTTTCAAGAGCACAACATAATGATTTGATATTTGTATATATTGCAAAATGATCACATTAACATCCATCACCATATGTAATTACAAATTTTTTCTTGTGAGAACTTTTAAGATATACTATTAGCAACTTTGTTATGCAGTGCAGTACTTACAACTGTAGTCATCGTGCTGAATATGACATCCCTATGACTTGTAACTTGAAGTTTATACATTTTGACCTCCTTCACCCATTTCACTAATCCCTCCTTCCCCACATACCTTTGGCAACCACTAATCTGTTCCATGTTATCTGTGAATTTGGGAATTTTTGTTGTTTTAGATTCCACATATAAGTGATATCACATGGTCTTTGGTTTTCTCTGACTTATGTCACTTAGCATCCTGTCCTCAAGTTCCTTCCTTTTTTGCAAATGGTGAGGTTTCATGTCATTTTTTATGGCTAAAGAATATTCCATTGTGTCTCTATATGTGTGTGGATAAAACACACACACAATTTTTATCTATTCATCCATAAAGACACTTAGGTTGCTTCCATATGTTGGCTATTATAAGTCATGATGCAATAAATTTGGATGTGTGTCTTCATCAGTTAGTGCTTTTGATTTGTTCCTATAAATATCCAGAAGCAGATATGCTGGATCATATGTCGAACTCTATTTTTAATTTTTTAAGGACCCTCCATACTGTTTTCCATAGTGGCAGCACCTATTCAGTCTAATGCATACCAAGTATTCCCTTTTCTCCACATCTTCACCAACAACCAACACTTGTAATTTCTTGTCTTTCTGATAATAGCCATTCTGACAGGTGTGAAGTGCTATCTCACTGTGGTTTTGATTTCCATTTCCCTGATTATTAGGGATGATGAGCATATTTTTTTATGTACTTGTCGGCCATCTGTACTCTTTTGGAAAAATGCCTGACACTCTACCCATTTTAAAATGATTGTTTTGGCTATTGAGTTGTATGATTTCTTCATGTTTTATATCTTAATCTCTTATCAGATATATAATGTAAATATTTTCTCCAATTTTGCTTTCCTCTGTTTACTGGCAGTTTCCTTTGCTGTGCAAAAGCTTTTTGGTTTGATATAGTCCTACTTGGTAATCTTGTTGCTTTCTAAGTTCACATCCAAAAAAATCTTAGTTGAGGCTGATTTCAAGTTTATCACCTGTTTTCTTACAGAAATTTTATGGCTTTACATCTTATATTCAAACTTTACTTGATTTATAGTAAATTCTGTAATTTCCAGCTTCATTCTTTTGTACGTGGCTGTTGTTTTCCCAATATCATTTTTGAAGAGACTGTCATTTCCCAATTGTATATTCTTGGCTCCTTTAAGTCAATTGGCTGGTAAAGTTCGTATCCAGGTGCCTTCCAGGTGGGCATTGTCTGCTCCCTCTGATCTGGGCCTGGGTCTGCGTGCATGTGCACTCCTGAGTCGGTTAATTCCTTTGCTGTTGGCTACAGTCCTGTGGTTTGAATGTCAACTTGTGATTCCTGTTGGTTATCAGAATTAGCTGATCCAGGGTCCTTCCCTCAGGCAGCAGCCATAAAAGCTGGGGCATCAGACATGTGCATGATCTCGTCTCAGGGACATACTGGTGACTTGAAGCAAGCTAGAGGTGTCTGCTGGTTTTCCTAGTCTCTGAGGAGGATCACAGTCAGCCCCTACAGGAGTGCTAAATTTTAAGCCTGAACCCTAAGCATCAGCTTTTTTTCTCTCCTGTGTATTTATTTAAAAAAATATTTTTGAATATAACTGCTTTACAATGTTGTGACGGTTTCTGCCGTCACATGAATTAGCTGTATGCATACACAGACCAGTTCCCTCCTGGGCCTCCGCCCCACCCTTCTAGGCCATCACAGAGCACCACGCTGAGCAGCTTCCCACTGGCTAGCTGTTTCACACAGTGCTGCTCTCGATTTGCTCCGCCCGTCGTCTTCCCCTGCCGTGTGCACAAGTGCTTCTGTACCTCTGCGTCTCTACCAAGTATCAGCTTTCAAATAGTTTTTCTTTGTCTGTTTCCCGAGTGCATAAAGTCTTAAGTGTCTGAGAAGTTCACAGCTAGTGGTGGGACAAGTCAGATGCTTGAATGCAAAGACGGGTATGTTGCAAGTTGCCTACTGAACGCCATGGCTAAAGTAAGTTTCTCAGATGGATCCAGCAAATCTCCAGGACATTGTTAATGGGCTACGTTTGTTTAGACCCCCAAGCATACACCACTCTGTACCCATGTCATAATTTGTATGTACTTAGCAATTACAAGACTATAACTATGACCCAAAAGATTCCTCAGCATCAGCCATTTATTGGTTTCATTTTAATCTCAATACATTCTAATATACATTGTAAAGATTTATTATTTTGTACTCTAAAGATCTCTTGAAAATTCACTTACTATTTGTGTGGATAATTATTCTAGTTAAGACAAAAAAGATGAAGCAATATTCTTGGGGAGTGCCACCAACAGAATACCAATACTCCAGAATTTACAGCTTATAACACAACTTTTATTAGAAAAGTTATACATAACATAGCATCAACTATTTTCAAGAACAATATTAAACCCAATAAGCAACAAAAACCAGACTAACAAAATGTGTAACGAGAAACTAATGACCTTTCTATAATCAAACATTCAATTATCTACAATGTCTTTATACAAAGGGAGAAAAATCCATGGTTTACAGGCACATGATACTGAAATAAAGCGGCAATAGCAATTTTATACAATTACCATTCTCAAGAAACTGAATCATCAAAACAGTAATTATGAGTTCACAAATTTAAAACATCTCACATAATTTAAAATTATTGGGTATACACTGAAGTCTGATTTTTTTTTTTTCCACACAAGTGCCGACACTTAAGCTAGAACTTTTAGTGGGTAATTTTGCCCTAAAAAGTTAAGACATGTTTTGATAATCCTAACAGTTACATAATTTTTGTGCTACCTGGTCTGTTAATATTTAAAGCCTTTATTTGGATGCTTTTCTTCACTTAAATTACAGGAAACTATTGGATTTCTGTTGCAAAGCTATTACAGTTCCAAACAAAGGAGTGTGCAAGCTTTGGAAAAAAAGATCAGTACTAAAACTTACAATAAATATCAAAGAAGCCATTAGTTTTTACAGCGCTGTCTGCTTAAAGGTTAAGTCCTCCAGTTGTACAATTTCCCATCAGTCTGTCCTTTCAGTTAGCATAGCAATTTCTACTTTCATGATCTGAATACTCAAATATGTCCAAACATCTTTTTAAAACCTTGATTTATAGCTCCTGGAAAATTATAGATGCTTTTTATATTCATTCTACTCTAAAAAGTCTATTTCTGCTCATTTTAGAGTCTCACTAAAACAACAGATTTCAGTATAGTAAGATTCATTAAAAAGTTTCAAATGGAATGATTTACAAAATAGGGCACTTTAAACCAAGTCCTATCTTTTTGTAGTTACAGTACAATTAATTTCACATTCCCGCCCCCCCCCCCCCCCATGGTGAATTGTGAAATTATACTTTAAAACTCATCCCGAGAAGACAGTCTCTGTTTGGGGAACCATCCCTGAAGGACAATGGTCCCTTCTAAGACTGCTGGGTGTTGCTGATGGGAAAAGACAATTTCTGTCAAAGAGTCACACTACTGTTCTTAACTGTCAGGTGTTTTTTTCCTGAAACGTTCTCCTTTATAATGCAGTAATGGAGAACTAAGATAAAAACCCCAACCTTCCGCTGCTACTCAATTATATGCGCCAATATTGCACACATCTGTTCTGGACTGTTAAATTAATCTTGGGGTGCTTGCTTTCTCCACCAGAATACAAACACCATACAAGCAGTTCTGCTTTAAGAGGAAACGGGTCAATTTAAAATACTGGCAAAAATGAAAAAAGGCAGAGACTTTGTACAGACAAAAATCTAAATTTTCTGGAAGGGTTTTGTGTGCCCTACACATGGGGGCAATTTGTACACACTAGTGAAATGAACACTAGCACTAACGCTTCTAGCTGCTCAAATAATGTGGAACCTTGGTCCCGGTGTTGCAATGATATCACTGTATGGTTCTTCCTGTGTCAGCTCAATAGCTTGCTGCTTTTTAAGAACCAAGAAGCTGTAGAACTTTGCTGCAGCTTGCTTTCTGTTCGTGTTTCGGCACAGCTCAAGCAAACTGATAGATTCAGCTCCAGTTTTAGCAAGAGCTCGCTGAAATAAAAAAAAAAAGAAGGATTAAATGAAAGTAATCAGCAAACCAAAGTAGTAATTTTAGAAGCATACTATCTTTGGATAGTATGCAAATGTTTCTCATGTTAAAAAAAAGCAAAGAGACAATGTTAACACAGACTCATTTCTTTGTAGATTTAACTGAACTGATAAAACACACTAAAATGTAGCACTTACAGTTTTGCAAACTTTCAACTATCCTTTGAATCTATTTTAGCAGACCCGGAGCATCTCACCTGCTATTTCATAGACACTCAAGCTATCTCCTCTGTATCCGATACATGAAGGCCCAAGGATAAGTGACACTCTAACCCTGTACAATGATTCAACACATTAAATTTGCTCAACCAAAAAAAGATGTATACACACACCAAGGAGCTCTGCTTTGCAGAGTAACAATGGGAAAGTGTTCACCTGGATGCTTTCTAGGCTTGATTTTAGCCTAACAGCTTATGTATTAAAGTAGTTTAAGGTATGTGGTTTTGGAAGAAGTTTCACAAAAGGCAGACTTGCTGGTTATATAGCATGTAAGTTTTTTTCCTTTTAAGGAAACAGTGCCAAAAGCCTTTGATGAAATTTTTTCTCTAAGCCTTCACTGGCATACCTGAAGACCATGAAGCATCTGCTGGGTCCTTTTGTTCCACCTTCTTTCCTCTTGATCCTGATCACCTCCTGAAGCATCTTCATCCTAAGTGATAATGACCCCACACAAAAACAAACTGACAAAACTGCTACAAAATGAAGCATTTCTGTTGTCTCCTGAAAGCTCTAAATTAAATTGTGTATTTTGGTTAGTGGACAGAACACTTAGCATTTAGTTCAAAGTCTTTTTTTAAATTACAAAAGAATGTCCTCTGTGCATTTAGCTGATTCTGTACTGATCTAGAAGCATGGGATCTACACAGTGTGGTCCATGGACTAATGATGGCAAGCAATGGGTTATTGGCCACTGCTAAGAAAAGAAACGTATATCAGGTGTTTCAAAAGAAATGGGCTATAATTTATAATATATATTTAATTGTAATAGCCTGGTTCCCAGTCACCTGCCACCTACAAGACTGAGGTTGGCACCAGGCAAGAGCTGAGATACTCCCAAACTATGCTGGAACTATACATAATACCCAAAGGACCAGGAGTTAACAATTTCAAAAATATCAGAAAGTATAATTTTAAATATTAATTGAACACAGTCTGAGATACTCTAGAACACAGGCTGGAAGAACTTTGGGGCTAAATTCTGACTTTAAAACAATATAAGGCTCATAATCAAGCCCTAAATGGTTATGAAACCTATGCTGGCATAAATTACAAATATGAACAGATGGTAATGAGAATTAGTCTTGGAAGAAACTTTAAACATAAAGGTTTAAATAAAATATTTGACAGGACATCAAAAACAAAAATATCTAAGTCTTCTATAACAATTTTAAAGATCTAACAAAAGCAGGGGGTTGGGAAGACAAAAGACCCTGAACAGCCAAAGTGTGCATAAGGAAAAGGAAATCCATTCCCAAACTACCTCTACTTTTTTAAAAAATAAAAATCAGATTAGCCAAGTCACATCCCACTCCACTCTAATGAATAACAAACCCCTCACAAATAGAGGGGTTATACGAGAGGAAGATGTTAGTAGCAGTAAGAACTGACCCTCGACCACAAGAGAACAAGAGCAGCTTACAATTTAGAAGTCAAGAAATCAGTGAAAGGGCAAACCTCTTGTCCTTCAAAAATCCACAAGGGACCGAGTGAGTTATTTAACACAGCATAAAACTTGAGGGTCTTGATGGTCTAGAGCAGTGGTCCACAACCTTTCTGGCACCAGGGACCAATCTTTGTAGAAGACAATTTTTCCATGGATGGGGTATGGTGTGATGATTTGGGGATGAATCAAGAGCATTACATTTATCGTGTGCTTTATTTCTATTACTACGCTGTGATATATAATGAAATAAGTATAAAACTTACCATAACGCAGAGCAGTAAGAGCCCTGAGCTTGTTTGCCTCCAACTAGATGCTTCCATCTGGGGGTGATGGGCGACAGGGGCAGGCGCTCCCCAGCACTAGCATCACCACCTTGGCTCTACTGGCATTAGATAATCATAAGAAATGCACAACCTAGGTCCCCTGCATGCGCATTTCACAGTGGTTTGCACTCCTGTGACAATCTAGTGCTGCTGCTGATCTGACAGGAGGTGGAGCTCAGGTGGTATGAGGATGGGGCGTGGCTATAAATATGGATGAAACTTCGCTTCTTCACCTGCCGCTCACCTCCTGCTGTGAGGCCTACTTAGTTCCTAATAGGCCTTGGACCAATGGTTGGGGACCCCTGGTCTAGACCACTAAGAATCTGGCTAAGTTTTGCACTTATTCAAACATTTTTTATCACTCTGATAATTAACTCAGCTCCAATATGAAAAATAATAACGAGCTGCCTGAAGACTTTCACTAAACCTGGAATGGGAATTTACTCGTCAGATCTTTTTTACATTTCCTTACCTCCTCCTCTTCGTCATCTTCTTTCTCCTTCTCCTTCTCTTTTTCCTTTTCTGGTAAAAGTTCTAACTCTGGAATTAACTGACAGATATTTGGAGGTTCTTCTGGGGGCAGCTCTACAGGAGGTATTTCCATCTGCTCTGCCTGCTGAGGCTGAAAGCAATAAAACAAGGCGATTTAAGGATGCACGTTTCAAGGGTAGCTTCTGTTAAGGATGCAGTTGCTGCAGTTTTCAAAATGAAAAGAAATACTGGGGTCACACCTCCACACTTCCTCATAATCAAAAACTGATTACAAGTCTCAACATTAGTTTACAAAAGAAAATCCGTTCACTGTTGTCTTAACCCAGAGCAAAGGTGCTTTGTTTTTATACCTACTATTTGCAAACACTAACAAAAAACCCTGTATTAACATTTTAGGAATAAACAGAATCCACTGACTCCAGGGCAATGCAAAAAGGCTCTAACATTAATTAGCTTGGCACAGGCAACCATTACTGTATAAGACTGCCTTAAGGTTATTGCAACTCAGCTTGAGTGCTAAATAGGCCTTTGGGCTTTTCCTGATGCAAATAATACAAATGAGGAGACTATTTTTCTGGGTCCATTTCTTGTGTTTTCTTCTCTGACTTAATACAAACAAATGAGAACATTAAAATACTCACAAGGGAACAATTATCCAGAGAGTGGAGACTAGAGCAACCCACCTATTACCTGCTCCCCTTCCTGAACTCAAAAAGAAAAATGCACCCAGCCTTTTACAACTCCTTAACACGGGGGGGGGGGGACTTAGAGAACTAGTTCTTAAAATTCGCAAGGAATATTCTTTTGCCAGTGTCTTGATGGAGGCTGAACCAAGAGCCTAAGGCACCAAAAAGTCTCCCTTTGTCCAAATTAATGTATTCTATAGACTTAAGCTTGGGAAGCTTCAAACCAGACCACCTCCTTCCTTTTTACTTACAACAGGACACTGAAGTGAACTTAATGGTAGGCAGTTTAAATGAAGTAGCCAGACGCTACTTTACTTTTTGGACAAATATATTCTAGTTTCTTAACAAGATAGCCTGAAATTACTTTGTACTATAGATATGCAGGAATATTTGCTAAACAATAAGCCAGAATCTGAAAGAGAACAGAGGAATAAATGTACACTATATGGTCAATTAATTTAGCACAAAGGAGCCAAGAGTATGCGAGGAGGAGAGGACAATCTCTTCAATAAATGGTGTTGGGTAAACTAGACAGCCACATGTATAAGAATGAAATGGATTAAAGACTTGAATCTAAGATTTGAAACCATTAAACTCCTAGAAAAAAACACTGGTAAGAAACATTGGTTTTTGACAGACTTTTTTGGATTTGACACCAAAAGCAAAGGCAATACAAGCAAAAATAAACAAGTTGAACTTCATCAAACTAAAACATACTACAGAGGATACCATCAATCAAATGAAAAGGCAACCTACAGAATCGGGAAATATCTGCAAATCATTTATCTGATAAGAGACTAATACTCAAGATATACACACAACTCAACATAGCTCAAGAGGAAAACAAACAAAATGGGCAATGGACCTGAACACACATTTTCCCAAAGACAATATACCTGATGACCAACAGGTACAAGAAAAGGCTCAACACATCTCTAATCAGGCAATGTAAATAAAAACCACAAGAGTATCACCTGACACCTGTCTGAATGACTAACCTGTTAAAACGCCAAAAAAGACGAGAGACCAAGTGCTGACAAAGATGAGGAGAAAAGGGAACCCTCACGCACTGCTGGTGTAAACATAACTGGCTCAGCCATTATGGAGACAGTGTGGAAGGTCCTCAAAAAATTACAACTAGAAATTTCATTTCCACGTATTTATGCAAAGGAAATGAAATTACTATCTGGAAAAGATGCTTCCATGTTCACAGCTAAGCTATGAAAACAACCTAAGTGTCCATCAATACATAAATGGATAAAGAAAATATGATACACACACACAGATATATTATTCACAGGAAACTATGCCTTTTGTGACAATATGGATGAACCTGGAGAGCACTATGCTAAGTGAAATGAAAGACAAGTCCTATATGACAGCTGTATCACTTACATATGGAATCTTAAAAAGCTGACATTCATAGAAGCAGAGAGTAAAATGGTGGTCATGAAAGCTAGAAGGTGGAGGAAATGAGATGTAGTAGTAGATGTTGGTCACAGTATAAACTTCCAGTTTTAAGTAAGTTTACATACTTGAAAGTTGCTTAGAGTAGATATTGTGTGACAAGAAAAAAATCTAATCGTGTAAAGTGATGGATAATAACTAAACTTATCATAGTAATCATCTCACAATATATACATGTATCAAGTCATTATATTGTACACCCCAAACTAATACAATTTATATGTCAATTTTAGCTCAATAAAAATGGAGGAAAAATGTTCCATCTTGCTAACAGCTGTTTATTAGCAGGAAGTTTGTTCTATTTTACTCAAAATGTATTTAACAGGTTCCTTATGTTGCTTTTCTTATTCTATCTAGAATTGTCTGATTCACCATCAGCTAATGTTTGAGAAATAAAATAAAATTAGAACCAAGTTCAGTGTCAAGGATTCCATATTAGCCAAGGATGCTCAGGCCACTCTGAAGCAAGACTATCCAAGAAAACAACAACTCCTAAACTAAAAACAACGCCCACTCAGGGCACACTGTGTTTAGACCCCTGGCTGCCATTTTTTCTCTCTGGATCCAGTCCTTGCTATTTTCTGCCCAAACCAAGATACTTCAAAAGGTCTCCTTAAATAACACTTGCTACTACTAGGGATCTAAAATACTGTCTGAACATCCCAAACATTTTGATGGAGAGATGTGCTTACAGGGATCACGGGTTCTGGGTCAATTTGTCCCGCTTTTCGTTTAACTCCCTGAGGTGGTGGTGGGGGCATGGCTGACTCATCCAAGTTTGTCCTGCTGGTCTCCATCGTCTCCTGGAGGCGGCTTGGCTCTTCCAAAATGGGCTCATCTACGATTGGTCATATGAAGAGAAGACTTAGATCATCAGTCCTTAACAATATTTTAGGACCATTTAATATTAACATGCTACAACATAGGTACTTTCCCTAGAAGGAAGGCAGAATAAAATTTTACCTCCACAAAAGTTACTCAACTTATAACAATACATTTACAAGTGGGAGGGAGCTTTACAAGGACAAGTGCCACTTCCAGTCCAAGGCAGGACAATCCTTTAGCAGACTAGCACTCAGCCAAGTCCTAAACTTTAAACTTTCTGAAAAGAGAAAGTTTCCCATCTAACTAAGCAATCAGAGAATATAAAGCATGTATTTCCCTGTTCAAAAATTTGAGTACACTTCTTTGTTCCTGATTTCTTTTACTTTGGCAATAATATAGGTAAAATTTAAGCCAAATGTTCACTTAAACTTTATGAGGGAACTATTCTAATAGAACAGACCGATAACATCACGCTGCTGATGTTGCTGCTGCTGGTCCTCTCTGGGAACCTCTGGATTTTCAAATTCTTTGAGGAATTCATCCAAATTATCAGCCTCTCCTCCTTTCCTCCTTTTTCGAAGATCTTCTGGTACTAGTGGTGTAAGACAGCGTGTAAAAAGCTATAAAAAATTTAAAAATCAATTATATAATCTCTACTACAAATCACAAGAAATGAAAATCTACCACTAACATTACAATGTTTTAATAGTCGGTATATATATATATATATAAAATTGAGCACGATTTCTACTTAATGTTATACCATATTCACACTCCATTCTATAATTTGAAGCCATGGAAGATTTTCATTGCAGCAATTTTAGAAAATTTGAGGATGAAATTTTTTTTATCCATTGTCTAACTTGGAGATTAAGTTTTATTTACCTGCAGTTTATTTTCACATTCATACACTTAAAACTCAATCTAACTGAAATCATACCCAATAGCTTTACATAGTACCCTTTTCACTTAATGATATGGTAATTTTATCAACTATTATTTCTAGTATTTTTAATGACTGAATATTCCACTGAGTGGAAATACATATGTGTGTGCATACATATGCCACGCTTGAAAGATTTTTTTAATATTTTAAAGTTCTTTAGAAAAATTTAACTGTAAATAACAATTATTTAACATCTTCATGGAGTAGTTTTTTCCCCCATATTTTAAATTATCTCCTCAGGAAAAATTACTGACAATGAATCACTAAGTCAAAAAAAAAACCCAAAACCTTAAGAACCTTCTTCCAAATGATTATGATTGTGCTTCCAAAAAAAACCAGCAGTTTTAACAAAGCCTTGCTGCTTTAAAGACTAGATTACTTAAACAAAATCAATCAGTTCCAAGAATTTTTCAACTCTAAAAAAGGGCCTGTAAATGAAAAGAAATTCTCATAAAGCTAGAAATCTGTATTGTGGGAAAAGTAGAACCAACCCATGTTTTAGCCAGAAAGCACCATCTAAAGAAATGTAGACTTGAACCACAGTACACACTAAGGCAACAGAACTAATACTTTATCAGAGGAAGTTGACAGAGAATTATTATTAAAAACACCAGTAGCTTTTTAGAATAGTGAAAATTCATTCCACATCTTTTAGAAATGTAGGTGTGTCACTTATCATAATCTTTCAGATCAGGTTTATATTCAGTATACTGTGGTTTAAGGGAGAAAAAAGATGATGCCATATGGCTGGCTGAACAATACCTGATCAAAAATGATTTAAACAAAAGGTTTTAAAATTTTAAAAAATGACCAAAATGTGTATGAAATTTAAAATCCTGCAAATGCCATTACCTTCAGTAGTCTGTTATTCCATAAAGGCTGAGCAGGTAAAGAGAAGAGTTTTTCCACTCCTCCTGTCTCTTTCCACATCATCAATTTCTTGGTGGGTGGTGCCAGATCCAAAGTAGTAACAATGTCAGAATAATCACTAAGCTGGGCTCTAATTGTCTTGCTATCCAACTCTTTGACACTGTCAACAATGAGCTTCCTCTTCCTCTTGGCTTTTGTTTCTTTGACTGGAATGATAAAAAGAAAATAAAGTCATCTTTCTGAGGCACCAGCATGAACCATACAACTTTAGTCTCATTGTATTTCTGCCTTTCTACATGCCTAGAAGGAATGTTAAAAGTTTAACGAGTACAGAATCTATTTTAACTGATGTTTCCCAAGCATCATATAGAAGCTGACGTATGATAAACGTTCAATAAAAATTTGCTGAATGAATATGTATAGACTTTTAGCACAAAATGGGCCAAAAAAAAAACCTGTTAAGAACCAATTCATTTTTGCTCATGTAGTTTTATACTGTAAACACGAAACATACCACACCTCATTCGGAGTTAGACTCAAGCGCTAGGTTTTGCCGATTAGGTAAGTGACCATTAAAAAAAATTAACTTCACTTTATTTCCTCATCTGAAATATGGCCAACCACTTACAAGGGATTGTAAAATATTTAGTATAGTGTCTGGCAATAGATTGAGGACTCCATAAATGGTTACAAGTACTATGGTTTTTATTAGAAAAGTTACAATTCATATACAGCAGCTGCATAAGCAGCTTGATGAAGTGAAACAAGCACAAACCCAGTTAGATGAATCTGAAACTCCATCCCTATAGACTTGTGTGTTCATTTATAATCCTTACTAAATTCTTACAAAGCAGGTAACACGATCTCAGTTTCTTAAGATACAGAAAGGCTCATGGTAGTAAATAAATTCCTCAAGATTTCGTTCTGTCATATGTTATATAACTCTATTGGTTTTAAAGATAAAATATGCACGTGGTTTAAAATTCAAAAATATGTTACACAGTGACAGCCTCTGTCCAGCCCCTGTCCTCCAGCTACTGAGTTCCCTTCCTTGAAATTAAAAGTTCAAGTTCTTGTAACAGCTGGCTAAGCTCAACTGTCTTAAACAATGCAGTATTTGTCCTTACTTTTTAAAAAAGATCTCTGTGATATCTGTCAATAATACAGTACATAATTTACTTAATTATCCAGGTTCCCGTACTACTGAAATTCCATGAGGAAAGACTTGTTCATTTTTATATTTTCAGTTCCTAAATTGAGTTCGTTACACAGAAAGTACTCTTTTTAAACCAGAAGCCAAGTGCCAATTTTGGTGATCAGATTCTAAGTAGGAAATCTCGAAAGTTAATCTTGTTTTAACTTAGAAGTAATAACAACATCTTGAGTCACACTGTAAATGACTTATTCTATTCCACTATATCCATAAATCATTTAGAAATTTTTAAGTTTCACATCCAAATTACATATTGCCTCTTCTACTAGAAGAGGCACCTCCAATTATACTTTGCTATGCTTCTTATTTAAACACTAAAACTGATTAGTCAATCTTGTTATTTTACTGAAAAATGCCTTGCAGTGTTTTTAAACTGTTATACATGTGACCTGTTTGCATTTTTGTAACCCCCAAAGACTGACATACATATTTGCAGAAAGCCTGTTTCATCCTTTGGAAGTTGTTTCACAGCAACTTGTAAAAACATTTAAAATTGCCATTGATTAAAGATTCTACAATAGATGACGGACAAAGGAGAAAAGTTATTTAAAATGAGATTACTGGAAAGTGTGTTTGCTCACCAGTGATATCAATAGGTTCCAAAGCAAAGGCTTCTTCCTCATTTGGAACAAGCGTTGTCTGATCAGTCATAGTTGGCATTGGTTCGACAGGATCCACTGAATCAGGACTATCAGGCCCACCCACTATAAAAGCAGAAATTTGGTCACAAAAGGCTTGGAATTTACCATACATCCAACAAATGGTAAGGAAAAAACCCCTTTGAGTAACTGAAAGAAATCCACTGGTACCAAAGAGAAAACATTTTTCTAATTATAAGGTCTCTCCCGTTGACCTACTGGCCAAAACACAGGCAGGAGCACACGGTTAAACACGCCAGAGAATCAACCACAGGCGCTTCTTTAAAGAGTCACAGTTCATTAAAAGCGGGAATGTTTAGCTTTTGGTCTTCTACATGAAATATGTTTTTGGATGCCATACAATCACATGCAATCACTGAGCATGAAATGCTTACTTGACACGTTATCATCCTCGTCCATATCATCGTGTGCAGGCTGCTCTGGCAACATCACCCCCGCCTCAGACAGGGCAGGGGGGTCGTCAAAGATACCGCCATCATTATTACTAATCAGCTTGTCATCTGAAATAGGGAATGTAACTTAGTTGCAGTTTAGAAAAGAAATGCTGAAAGAACAGCTGCCAATCACTGGGAAAATAAAATTATGTCAAAATGTATTAAATTTAAAAAATTTAAATCTGTATTCAGTATGCATCTGTTCTCTTCATGGTAGTATACAGAAGTATTAAATACTTCCACACATGAAAAAAATGTCTCCTTAATTTTAAAACTTATACTTACAGATACAAATAGAGAAGCCTGAAGAATTAGTGAAACTTAAAATTCCAAGACAAGCACTTATAAACAAAATTAGGTATTGCTAACATTTTAAGGTTACAGGTTTACAGATAACTTCAACTGAACCAACTGATCACAATTCACATATACATACCTAGAGAGATGCTCAAGACTGAGAATTAGCAGCCACCCTAAAACACCGCAACTAAATAAATAATGTTAGAGTAATCACCTTGTAGTGACTTACCTAATATACCACCATCATTTCCTTCTCCAAAATTGTCATCCTTATATTGGTCTTCATATTCTAAATGGTTAATTTTCTCATTAAGATTGCTGGTGCTCTGCTCAGGCTCTAATAGGAGGTTAGAAGCACCAGTGCTTGCTAACATGTCGTCATCCTCGAAAGCGCTGCCTTCTCTCATTATCTCACGATCATCCATTCCAAAGTCACCTAAACAAATTTTAGTCAGTCATTAGTTGAAAAAAGTTAGAAATACTGCTGACACAAAAGAAAATGCCTTATGATTTAATTATAAAGCCGTATTTGCCTCATAAATATTTGCCTATGTATCTCTGAATACGAAAACATCTGGTTTAAGCTTTAAATCTTCAGCATCTACACTGCATAAACCGATCCTGGGGCATGATCAGAAAATTTAAATGTAAGATCCAAATTTAGGTTGTCCCAAATATGTTATGTGACATAACTTTAACATTACAGCTAGTGGCTAATGATTTCTCTATTACCAAAATCATTTTCTTGTAGAATACTGATGTTTCCAACTTCTTCTCTCATGGTTATCTCTTCCACTCTACTCTGGTTCAGGCTGAACTGCTGGGCCACATCAATGTCACTGTAAAAGAATTTCAAAACACTTTAGTCTCAATTCTCACTGTACTGTTTTATAAGGGAAAACATATCTCAATTCTATAAGGGGGGAAAAAGCATACACACAACCTGTGGAGCCTAAATATTTGACATTAAATAAATGCAATCCAAGAATCTAAATGATTTAGAAGCGAATTTCATTTGTATTTAAATTTTAAAAATGTTAATGACCAGTGAGCAAAATATAAGTATGCTGAAATCACTACACAAAGCAAGATGGTGTACAGAGAGGAAGAACTTGAGAGAGGCATGGGTTAGAGAACCATGGGTTTTCATCAGGGCCCTGCAATTTACCGGCTGTGTGAACACTGACGTTAACTGGCTTTTCTGGAACTCTGTTTGATATGAACCGACCTCAGATTGGGTGATAGTGTAGCATGCATTTAGTGGGGGAAAAACACCTGCACACAAGAAGACCCTTGCAGGTGAAACTGGTGTTAAGGGTCAATTGTACACATTAAATAAAACTGGCAATGTATCAATAATGAAAGAAACTGGATCATCAGTACCTGGAGTTCATAATACTAATCACTCTTACTTTCTAGCTGTGTTAAAAAGGAAAAACTTCACCATAAAAATTAAAAAAACAAAACCAAAAAAACACCAAGTATAAAGAGAAAAAGTAAAGCGGTCAAATAGTACCTAGCACTAATTAACACAATAAATTCAAAGTAAGTAATAAATTTATAATTATGCCAGATTGTTTTTCTAAAAAAGCAAAAAAAAAATTGTTAAAAAATAAACAGGGCTTGATGTAGAGGGTTTCCTGGTTAATTGTGCTACTTAATCACTTAGTAACTGTCACATTCCCTGTCATGGTAATGATAGCTGGATGCTGAAGACCTGAGAAGAGGTAAACAACATACCACAGTACTTTGTTGTAATGGTCATCTCTGTATAACTTTCTGTTCTCAAATGTGTGTTGTGACAATGACCTTCACTCGCTCTTTGAATAAAGTTATCTCACATGTTTATTAAAAAAAAAGAACAAAACTTGTGGCTGAGTATAGCTTGGTCAAGATGATAAAATGGTAGAAGACTTTAGTAAATACCTCTGAAAGAAAATCATGAAGCTACAGTTCAAGTTTACTGATATCATTATGTAAAGCAAACAGCTAGACAGCTCTTCACTTTACATAATGGCCTAAGCAAATCAGAATTCTCTTTAGCAGTGTTAAAGCTGACATCATTTACATGGTTTTCTTATAGAAGAAACACTTCTGGGTTATGTTTCATATTTATATACTATCATAAACACAGCATATGCATTTTGGCTACATGTTAACTCAATGTCAAAACATCCCAAGAAAACTATGTATTTGTAAGCCAATAATGTTTTTTGGTACACCAAGTCAATAATTTTAAAAAAAAAAGAGAGAAAAAGAGAGAGACATACTCTAAGTCAGGCAGTGGCTGATCAAAATCATGAAATTCTTCAGGTAAAGTAATGGCATTGTACGCAGCTTCTCGATTTTCCTCAGGCAGGTCAACAACACCTGGAACAGTAACAGGAACTTGAAGCCCTGGCTATACCGAAGATCATCAAGGGGTGCAGGAAGGTAAACTGTCAGGTTAATTTCCTAAGGTTCTATTCCAGGAGGGCTGCCTCAGCGTCCTCTATAATCGTCAGTCACGCTTCTTGTATCACATGAGAACGGGCAGAGCACTAATTATGAATTAAACTGAGAAATCTTTAATAAAGGACATAGCAACAAATAAGTATTAGCAACAGCTTTCTATATAAGCACGAAATTTATGAGAAAAAGGAATGACTGCAAAAGAGTATCCCAATGTTAAGAGGAATTAAGTTATTTTAGAAAAGTGGGATTAAATTATTTTTATTTTCTTTACATTTCCCCTTTAATATTTTAAAGTGGTCTATAATAAACATGCATTGATTTAAAAAAGAAACAAAATGTTATTTTAGCAAAATACGCTTAGTAGCCACAAAGTAGAAAACACTCAAGTATCATGGCCTCCGCTTAACCCTTTCACTTTTAATCAAATCTTAGAATCTCAAAGATTTCACTATTCATGTTACAACAATTTTAAATAGAATACAACATCAGTAGAAATGAACAGTATAAAGCAGCTCCCCTACACATTGAGATTAATCAGAATAAAATTTCATCAATACTTTAAAAAAAAATTATACAATTGTAATTATCTATGCTGATGGAAGTCTGGTTGCAAGAGTTCAGTTTAGAAATCAACTATTACCTAAAACAACAAAGAAATATAGAGAACATTTAATAAAGTTTTAACAACTTCAGCTAAAAGTGAATTTGATTTTAAGACTACATTAAAACCCTAAGATTTTTTTTCTGAGCTGTGTTTTTAAAACCATAGAACAATGAGTTTTCAACACTTCAACCTCTGATGACTGCTGAAAAAGGAGTGAAAAGGGCAGCTCCAAAGGAATAACAAAAAAGGTCTGCCATAATTCCATTCACAGAACAAAAATGAAATGGGCTATCTCCCTTGAAACACTGCCTGTCCAAGCTTTGCCCATTTTTGAGGGGCTCCTTGCAATTAAAACAAACTATGCCCATCTAGAAATACATGCTTAGCAGTTTTTCACCCTAAACACAATGAACTTCAAAGTTAAAACAAAAAAGTCAACAATACCTGGCCGGAAAGCCATCTTTATTTTAATGAATGCCTCATTACAATCTGCCAGGAGGTATTTGGCTTTTCTGTGATAGATTCGAACTACTCCCAGTAAGAGATGTCCTGATGTTCGGAGTGCCATCTTCACCTGCGGATTAACATTAATTTATACAGTAATGTTCTGGTTTTAGAGAAAAATTCAAAGCCTGTATGTTGTGCAATTTATAGGCAGTTTATATCTCTTCATACTTTTAACCATTTATTTGAAGTTACCTCATAATCATGTATATATTTTCTCACCTGTAAATTTCCTGAGTATACCCGAAAGACAGACAGACAGAAAGCCATGAATTAACATGGATGTGAATGTAGCTCTGAGGCAAGTATCAGGCAACCCATGAATTGCTATCATTAGCACATTAAGTATGTGACACTTCTGGATGCCAATCCAGAGTCCCTGCTCCCTGTCAGTTAACTGAACTCTGATTTTATGTGGGAAGTGAACGTCCCCAGACTTGAAAGATGATGATCTCGTTCCTCTCTGCTGATGCTTGTTTCTGAGTGGGCATATAACCTAGTTCAACTAACAAGGAGTATTAAGTAGGTCAGAGAATTCTGAGATTTTCCCAATTAAAAAAACAAAACAAAAACCTCCACAAAAAAACTGAACCCCCCTCCCTTCTTCTTCGCTCCCGCCCTCTGAGTAGGTGGGGCTCACAGCAGCTTGCAGCAACCCTGTAACCCAGGGCGTAGGCATGAGGACAAGAAGCCAGCAAACTAAGAAAAGGGGTCTAGGTGAGGCCCTTGGATGACATGTTTGAACTGCTGAACCAATTCTAGATCTTCCTACTTCTAAAACTTCTAGTTAAACCAGACCACTAATTTCCTTACTGTTTAAGCCACTTTTCACTTAATTTTTATTACCTGAAAATAAAATTTAGCTGGAAAGCACACTAACCTATAATGGATAATAGTACTCTCTCTTTTTTTAAACAGGAAATCACACTCCTCAGCCTGTATTTTATCAAGGTGGATCTTGATCAGTGTTTATGGGGGGGTCTAGAATGTGGGATGAGACACAGTAGTTGGGAAAAGAATGAGGGAATTAAACCCTCAATCTAAACAGAATCAGAATTCCTCTGGTTACAATAAGATTTTCTAAAAGCACAAAAAAATATGAGTGCAATTTTATCAGATTGTTTTCCAGATCACACCACAGAAACATCAAATTCTAAGGTAGCAAAGAAAGCTGTTAAATATTTGCTTACAGCTTAGCTTATGATTATTATACTATGTTACTTATAACTTACAATACAATGTGTTGTTTTATTTAATATGTATACTCCCTATAGCAGTCTAGGATTCTATTAACAATAACTCAGGATCTACATTTATGGTCACATTACATGACAGCATAAATTATGAAGTTTAGAGTTATAAATTCTTATTTAAAACTGTAATAAATTTGTGACTAAATCTAGGTCACATCCGATGATGAATCTCTTACCCAATTAAAACGCGCTCTTAATGGAAAAATGAGACTCTCCCTTTATGGTTTGCCTTAGGAAATTTGAAATTAATAATGACTACACATAACCCTTCACCTGAGAAAAAAGGAGACAAAAAACTCAACCGTGGCATGCCATTATCTTGTCCAGAATCAGCAACTTTTAGAAGGTTGTGTATGGAAAACAGAGTAGTGGGTACCTTAGAAGAAGGGGATGGGGGAAAGGCAAAGGGGTAAAAGGATCAACTGCATGGTAATGGATGGAAACAGAACTTTAGGTGGTGAGCAGGTTGCATGGTATACAAAAGTAGAAATACAAAATCTATTACATAATGTTACAAATCAATATTACCTCAAAGTAAATTACTTAACAATGAAGATAACAGTTTCCTCATTTAAAAAAAGGTAGTGTTTGGGCAAAGGCTTTCTTCTTTCTTTCTAGATTAGTTTGGTTCAGAGTTTAGAAGGGGATAAAATGAGGTGTGGAATTTCTGCGGCTGAGCTTGCTCATTATTAAGCGTGTAGGTATGATCAAGAACATAGGATATACATCCAAGGACAGCTCTGCAGGGGCTAAGAGGGACCGTTCCAGCCAGAATGGGGGAAGGCATGGAGTTCTGAGTGGGCCATCTGTCTGACACTTGTTGTAAACGACTAAAGCAACATTTCCCCACAAGAACCATGCAACGAGAGCAAACATTAGAAATTTTTAGGTCATCTCACCCTGTGGAGATAGCTATTGTGATACATTCTATCATAATAAACCAAAATCAAAGAAAAACAAGACTTAGAAATGATTTTAAAGTTATAAGTGTCCCTAATGGCATACAAAGTACTCTGCACATATTATGAAAAAATGTTCTTTTAAAAGCCAAATCAGCTTCAGTATTTGCTTATGGATTTTGTTAAAGATTAGCCACACATATCCATTTCCAGAATAGAGTTCAAATTCTCCTTTCTCCATTTACTTAACTCAGTAAGCATACCTATAAAAAGAACACATTTCTCAATTTGACCAGCAGTGCATGTTGGTACAACTTCCCCACAGAATACATTGCTAATGCATCAGATATCTTAAAAATAAGTACATCACCTGCTCGATCAATCATATTCCTAAAACATCAAGGAAAGACAGAGAACAAAAGATTTTACAAATAACAGTTACAAAATGGTCGTTTTTTAAAGAGGAAAATAAAAACTTGTAATCACACCACTTAGAGCAATCTTTAGTAATATTTTAACATGCTTTCTAGGCTTTTATATGTGCATACACACAATTTTTCTTTTTATGTGTGTGTATATAAAACTGCATATTGTTTTGTAATGAGCCTGTATCCAGGAAAAGCTCTGTCCATAGCATTACTGTAATTTTTAGTGGCTGCATTAAAATACCAGAGGAATTAAATTCAAAATTTTGGGAAAAATATGGATTAGCTCTCTCCTTTCAAAAAATGCAGCTGGTAAAATAAATCAAGCACAATCATAACAATAAATTACAGGTCTATTATCCTTGATCTGAAGTCCTAGGGGTCAAATGTGTTTTGGAATTCAAAGCTTTTTTGAATATTATAAAGTTAATGCAGTGCACTGCCATTTATCAAAACATTCCCTGGAGTGTCTGCAACAGCCCCCCTCCCCCCCATAATCATACACATTAGTGTTTCCACAGTGAATTTATGAAAACACAAATGACCTCACTTCAATTACAGTCGAGTGGGTTTCTGGGTTTTTGTGTGTATTTTAAGTTCTGTGCATAAGACACTATGACACTGTACAATACAGCTGCTAAAATGATGGCCGAGTTAGGAATAGAGCTTCTCCTGAATGCAGTCTTGTTACAAAACATACAATGCCGTTTTTGTATACATGCATTAAAAGGGAGAAAAATTATATGTATAACACATGCACCCATGGAAGTCTAGAAGGCATATCAAAATACTAAAGGTTTCTCTAGGTGGTAGAACTAAAGGTCACTTATTTTCCCATTTGCAGAAAGTCCAACAAATTCTACAATAACAACTCTAAAACTGGCTGAAGTTCCATAGAAACGTTATAATGTACTCTAATTCCAAATCAAACTTTCACTTCTCTCCTGTAAAACATTTTTCTACATAACTTTCTGAACAAGTCTCTGCTACATCCCAGCTTTATTTCTGGGATCCTCTTGCTCTTTCAGCAATAAAGAACTACTCTCATTTAACTGTCAATTCTAACAGTAGCTCCCAATACTGATACAGAGACGTGCAATCTGGAATCTTTAAAAACAGGAAAACTGGTAGATGTATGTGTATATGCATATGTATAAATACAACATCCAGGAAAGGACCTTTAAAACACAGACGTAATATATGTATAAAAAAATTACATTCAAGGCCCTTCATACATTTAAAAAATCAACCTGTTTATTCCTCAATGAAATGCTAATGATGTTAGTAGCTTTGCGTCTGTGTGTTTTAATGGTCCATCTTTGGCAACACAAAAACCATGTATTAAATCATACTATTTGTGAAATCCAAGGGTGGAAACAACTGCTTCAGAAGTTTCATAGGATATCAAGAAAATCTCTAGAAACAGAGCAGCAAACAAGGCAGATAAGGTTAGGACATTCACAAGCCTTCCATTCTAGTGGTACACAGTAATTAAATATTTAGGGAAAGTGCATGGCCAAGTACAAAATTTCAGAGATGGGAAAAAGGTTGGTATCTTCAAGAAATAGCAAGCAGGCCGGTGAAGCTGAGGTGGAGCAAGTGTTCTGGAAACTGTTCACTATGTGGATAAAGTAGTTGGGTCTGGCCCCTGTAACATTTTCCAAATAATGGGTCCTTATTTTGAAAACTTTATATAAATTCTATAAATTCCTCAATCAAAACACCTATGCTCATATTTAGTATAAAAACATCTACAAATTCAAATATAAAATATTTGGGTACTGCCAGACCATGCTTATCTGTCATTAAAAGAGGCAAATGAAAATTATCTTTGTACTCACAACACAATTTTTAGAGAAGAGAGTATCAAATTGAGACTCTGGCTAATCTATGGATTTTCTTTACCCCCAATATACACAGATGCCTGCCTAAGAACTCGTTTTTATAGAATTCTATTTCACACATCAGTGAACAATCAACAAAGTGAATAAAAATATCAACATCAAACATACCTTTGGTGAGATGATACTCTCCACACTGCTCTCTAAATTACACTCAAACACATGGGCTTTGGTTAGCTTCTTATCCCAGTGGGCCGCAAGCCAGATTTTGGCCAGTGGCCCTCTTTTACTGAGGACAAAATGTGCGTAGAACATTGTTCTGGTTGACTATGAAAACAGGAGGAAACCTGAGGGGGAAGAAAAATTAATACAAATGCCACATGAGAACTGAATTATCAAGATGTACAAGAAATCTGGCTCCCCTGATGGCTCAGTTGGGAAGGAACCCACCTGCCAGGCAGGAGACCCCGCTGGATTCCTGGGTCAGGAAGGTCCCCTGGAGAAGGGGAAGGCTACCCACTCAATATTCTGGCCTGGACAATTCCATGGACTGTATAATGGGGGTCTCAAACAGTCGGACACGACTGAGCGACTTTCACAAAAAATGTGAAATGTTTCCTTTTCTTTTAAATCTGAGAACTATGTATGAAAGGCTCAAGTGAAGTAGAGTATGAATTAAAGCAACCTATTGTTTAATTTTGATAGCATTAAGAAAAAGACTGCCCGCCCATACTAAGGTGAAAAGGGGACAAAGGTCAGATCACTTTCATGCCACACTGTCATCTTACAATAAAAGTGTTAGTATGTTTTCTCACTTTAAGTAAAAGTTGTCATCAGAAAACCTACTCTTTTTGAAGATCCATCCAGTGTTAATTCTATTCCAATCCAGATTACTAACTGTGAAAGTTAGTAAACTGTGAAAGTTTGCTTTTGGCCAGAAGTTAGAAAATGTGTTCCTCATGATAAGAAAAAAATGTCCAGGAAGAAAAACACTCGAGCAGAGATATTAATCAATGAGGAAATTTCCATTTTAGAACCCCATTTAAAAATGAGATTCTCAGCCAAATGCATTATACAATAATTGCTACCTCATGTCAAGCACTTTACATTTCACCAAGTTGATAAGTAAGTGGATTGACCCCATTTTACGAGTAGTTTAGAAAAGCTGAGCCTTAAAAAGCGTTACCAAAGTTTTCTCAACTCAGGAATCTGGAAAGCACTTGCCCTCTTATAATTTAAATACTAAATTGAGAACAATGATACAGTATACAATTCATCATGACTGAAATATTCTTAGTAGAAATACAAGTATGTTATTTTCCTTTTAGTAATCTAATGTATAAATACCTAAGGCAAAAAAACAGCCTGAAACACTCTAGTTTACAGAACACATGAACTGTGTAAAACGGTAACTTCCCTTACACCATGTCATTTTTTCTTTTCCACAGATTTTTAAAAACCTTTCACCAAATGAATCTCTATTTTTTTCTAAAATGTCCGTAACTGGAAAAAGGTAAGCATACTTTTACAGAAAGCATGAAAAGTAAGTAAAATATTAAAACTTATTTCACACCTATCCCTTGCTCCCTACCATTCCTAGGTTCTGGCCAAACACCAAATCTTCTTTAAACTTTATCATTTTGAGAATGCTACATAAATGGAATCATACAGTATCTGACTTTGGAATAGCTTCTTGGATTCAGCATCATGTTAAAAAACCCATCAAGGTCCTTGGTGCACGCATTAAGTCTGTCTCCCTCTGACGCTGAGCAGCACTCCCTGGGACGGGGATGCTACCAGTGTGCTTGGCCATTTTACCTACTGAAGGACATTTGGTTGTTTCTAAGTTTTTTGACTATATCAAATAAAGCTGCTGTAAATACTTGTGTATACAGACTTTAGGTGAATATAAGTTTTCACTTTCCAAGACAAATAGTCTGAGCTGTGACTGGACAGACAGCACAATAAATATTCTTTTAATTTTTAAAGAAACTTTAACACTGCTCTTATCAAAATTCTAGTGAGGCTTTCTTAAATAAGCTGCTGACAAGATTTTTCTAAAATTCATAAGGAGAGGCAAAAGACTTAGAATAATTAAAACTAATTTGAAAAACAAAAACTTTGAAGACTCATTCTACCCAATTTTAAGACTCATTTTAGAGGTAGAATAGTCAAATACTGTGTGACCAGAAAGACACACAAATCAACGGAACAGAGTAGAGAACACAGTAATAGATCCACACAATTAAATCCAACTGATTTTTCACAAAGATGCAGAATTCATAGGAGGGAGGTAGTCTACTAGTCTTTTTGACAAATGACACTTCAGTGATTAGATATCACCCCACAGGCAAAACAAACAACAACAAAAACACAAAACCCTCAACCCAAATCTCACACATTATATAAACATTAAATTACAGACTTAAATATAGAACTATAAAATTTTAAGGGGGGAAAAAAAAACCCACACGAAAACACCTTTAACACCTAAAGCTTTGTAAGAATTTTTAGACATCACACCAACAACATGTCCCATAAAGGCGAAGAACCTATTATGAAGGAACCCACTGAGGATGCAAAGACAAGACAGAAGATGAGAAAACGCACGTGCAGCTACGTATCTGAGAAGGACCTGGATCCAGAATATATATGAAGAACTCTCAAAACTAAAGAGTTTAAAAAAAAAAAAATCCAACTAGAAAAGGGTGGCGGGGGGGAATTTCAAGGAAGAGAAAATACTGAAGGCAAATTAATAACAAGAAAGATGCTCAGCTTGCTAGTTAGGAAAATGCAAATTAAGACTCAACGAGATATCACTGCACACCTCTTTTAAGAGCTAAAATAAAAAATAACGGCAACAGCTAATGCTGGTGAGCGTACAGAGAAGCCACATATCTCATAAATGGCTACTGGGAATGCAAAATTTCCTTTCAAATTAGCTTAAGAAAAAAAGATCCAGACTAAGTCAACTTGAATTTTCATGCTTTCATAAAGGGACCCTAACTTTAAATAAGAACTTTGCTTACTGTACTTTCAATTAAAAACTGTGCTCATTCTTTCCAGTAAGGTACAGAAAATACATACATATTAAGCAATTCCAGGCAAGAGATTTCACGCCTGTCAAAAATGTTTGGGAGGGTGGTGGTACAAGAGTAATACGGTCAGGTTTGCCTCATCTTGATGCCAATAATTTGATGGAATTTTCATTTTCTGAACCAGATGCTTTCAGGGAATCATTAATTCACACTAGGAAAATTTTTTCAAAAGAAAAAATTGGCTTCATCAACTGCCTAAAGTTGTGAAGTTTTTCTTGCACATGTGGAGTTAAGAAAAGAACTAAAGAAGAATTCAGGTCATTCTAAAGTAAAAGGACTAACCCCCCACCCCCCAAAAAGCAAAAAAAAAAAAAAAAAGCACCTCAAGTGTACCTTATATCCTAGTAAATCAAAATATGCTTCCCATAATCAAAAAGAGCCTCCTATGTTGTAGCATTTCTACTTCAAGCCTTAAAGTTTGTTAGTGTAAAAATCAGGCTGCCTCTATAGCATTATAAATATAATCCACAGGATTTTGTAGAAATCCAATATGGCTTTGAAATGTCACTAAAAACACTGACTTAGAAATATAGTCACTGTTACGCACAATAAGCCCCAAGTTTTACTACAGGAGACAGTCATGTTCCAAATAAGTTAAAAAATAACAAACTATTTACCTACTACAACACTCTGCTGCATGTCAAATACTAAATATGTGTTTAATGAAAATGGAAATGAAATACACCAAGTGATCTCATAATTGACACATGTAAAAAATTTTGGAAATTTTAGAAATTGAAACTGGCATGTCTCAACAGGTGTCAGTAGCTCAGGGCCAGCACTTCAGCTGCTGGTTAAGAGTTCCACGCTTAAAATACCCCAGCTATGTCCAGGCAGAGATTCCTAAACAGATGCTTTCTTGGCATTGGATGGGGAGTAACTAAAGCAGAGTGGTGCTAAAATTAATCTGGGAAACAATTAGCAAGAGGAAATCACGTTAATAACTAAAGGAAGCCTGATGGGACAGTAGTGATCAACTACTGACTTATATCTAAATAAGAGTAAAATTTGGTCATCCTCACTTTTTGCAGCATTTCTTTCCCTTACTGATACCAAACCTTTAGCCTGCCCCCCACCCTCACAAAAAAGGTTGGTAAAAAGTTCTAAAGATTCTAAATTTTGGAAATCCCTTGCAATAGATCTTAGCAGAAAGCCTACATTTCTGCTTACCAGAAACATAGCTTACCAATTTCATAATTTCTCCATTTTTTTTCTAAAGCAGCAAACAACTTTTAAAAACTGATCCTAAAAAGTAATTTAAAATATTTGATATGAAATGGCAGAGTAGTATTTAGGAACATATTCAGGAACGCAAAAAATGGCACTTTCTTTTAAGATATTTCGAAAAAACCAGTCAAATTACAGCTCATGTTTCTACAATGATGTTAAATCATTCTAATATTTCACTCATCTGTTGGAAAGCAGGGCAAGATAGTGGTTGTATAAACTGGTATGCCCTCTTTGAAGGGCAATTTGGCAAAATCTTATACTCTCCAGCCAGAAACTGGGCTTCCATTAATAAGCCAAAAGTATACTTGAGGATGTATAATAATGACAGATCAAAAATTAAACTTACTAAGATCTAAGAATTTTATCTGTCCATCCTCTTCATGACAGTCTTAGAAGATAAATACTGGCCCATTTTATAGACCAAGAAAGAAAAGAAGAGGTATAAGGAACTTGGCAAAGGTCACCAGTAATCAATGCAAATGCAACTTGAACTTCAGAGCCCACAAAGTCTAACTAAATGTTTTGTTGCCTTGCCAGCTCGACTACAAAGTATTAGGAAAAAACCTACCTAGCCCCTAATAAGTGATTTTAAGCAAATCAATACAATCATGCAATAAATAGAATTCTATGCACTCTCAAAACAATGATAAAGTATTGAAAAGAGTTCTCTCTAGACATGTATGTTAACACGCACTTGCAGGAGCATAAAATATCTGCAGAGTGAAAACAGAACTGATGAAACCGGTCACCTCTGAAGAGTAGGTCCAGTGAGAAAGTAAGGCCTACCCTTCTGCACTGCCGGACTTTTTTTTAACTCAAGGCATACACAAATGTCACCTATTAAAAGTAAAAACAATTCTATTGGGAGTGCTTTCCCAGTAACTAGTGAATTACGCTGGTTATTCTGTGGTGTTCATTTTTCCTAACCATAAAAAACTGGAAGGTGGAAATTCAGTGATTACTAACCTTGGAAAACAACATCATCTAACTCAGGTAAGAATGGAACAGTCTCCTCCGGGGTGTTTGTGGGGAGGTTCTCCAGAACAAAAGGTATTTGCAATGCTATACATCAGAGCTGCGTCCCTTTTGATACTAAAGTTCTTTGAAGGAGGGTTTTACAACCAGATAGTCCTAGGTTCAAGTTCAGCTCCCTCCTTAGCTGTTCTGTAACTCTTAAAAGCGATTCAACATGTGAGTCTCAGCCTTCTCAGCTCTAAAATGGGAATGTTTCCCAAACAGGATTTTGAGAATTAAACATCATACTTAACACAATGCCTTTATAGACGCAGTTACTCTGGGAAAAAATCTCCTCCAGAGTACATAGAAGTTATCAAGATCATGCCTAACAACTCTGATATCACAACATTTACACATAAAACACAAAATCTTTATTTTCAGTATCAAGAACTTTCCTTTCTGTACCAAATTATAAGAGATAAAACTCAGAATCTTTGTGTTCCAATAAATGGAAACTCACCAGGAAAATCTCATCCTTAAGAAGTTAATTCTAGAGTGCAGTAATATGTTGCCTCTACACACAAAAAAGGTAAAGATTATGCGCTACCAGCATAATTGACTTGCATATGAAAAGCAAAGTCCACTGAATTATGCACTACTGTCACCTCATCTGCAAGCTGTTAAATAATTTAATCACTGGATATGGCACAGGTCCCCATCAACGTCTTTTTAAAAGTAATTGATTAGCAGCCTCCAACAATAAGCAAAGAAATTTAATGACCCTACAACTTCAAAAAGCTTCCTCAATCTGTCTTCAACATTCTGCACAATCATACAGCTCACTAGCATTGACATTCGTTGGAAGAAAATAGAAATTTATTTTCTGGAATTCAATGATTACTCTAAACAGCGTAAGGAGAGCAGATGTTAAACTTTGGCTTGCAAACAGAAGCCGATAAACACTAGCCTTTACCCGAAACCCTTAAAAACACAAGCGTGTTTTTGAACGCTGGAAGCCTATCAATCAAATCTAAAGGTGGCCAAACCTTCCAGCGTTTCCCTCTCTGAAGAAGGTCGCGAAGTCTGGCAGCACAGCTCGACAGTGTCACCCCTAAACTATTACAGCAGATCCTTCTCAAAGCCTTTCTCAGCGAGGAAAAAAAGACACCACCTATTTGTCAGAAACACACACCTCCCTCCCAAACACAGCATTCAATATCCTCAATCTCCAGGAAAAGTCTGGGAGGAAAACCAATTATGCTAATTTCCCAAGAATCAGAGGCAACTTCCCTTGGTCGCGTTTTCTATTGGTCTAACATTTGCTATCCCCATCGTAACCATTTTCCTTAAAAAAACAAAACAAAACAAAACAAAACAAAACGGGTAAAAGGGGAGCAGCAGCAGTCCCCGGCTGGGGGCCCGCCGCATCCTCCGGGCCCGCGTGTCTCCGATCACCGCACCCGCGAGCGAAAGACGGTTGCGACCCCTCGGAGCTGGCGTCGCGGGCTCCCGCCGCCTCCCGCCCCGAATCCCGCGTCCTCCCAGACAGCCATTTTTACCCGAGGAGTAGGCGGCCCGGTCGGAGAGCGGGCTCGTTCAAACCTCCTCTTCGCCCTCCGCGGCCCAGGCTTTCCCCTGCTCCCCGAGGGACCCGCCGAGTAACGGCTCCTCTGGCCTAGAAACAGACCTGGACCATTTGTTACCCAACAAGAGACGATGCGGGCCCAGGCGGCGCGGGTCCCTGGCCGAGGGCGGGCCCGGGGCCAGGGACCCGGGGCGGGCGGCGCTGCCGTCCCGGAGCTCAGGAGGGTGGCAGCAGGGCTCCGTCCCGGGGCGCGGGCCGTGCCGCGGTCTCCCTCGCCCTCCCGCCCCGCTCCGGAGTCCGGCTCCCCGACGGCAAGGCGGCGGGGAACGGGTGGGGGGGGGGGGCTGGAGCAAAAGAAGGGGTCGGCCGACTCTCTTACCTTGCTCTCCGCCGGGAGTTGGGCGGGCTGGGTGGCCTGGGGAGGGGAAAAGGGTCGGGGAGGGGGCGGGGAAAGGGAGGGGAGCCCTAGTGCGGTGTAGCTTCGCAGCAGCTCCCGCCGCCGCCACAGCCGCCGCCTCCTTTTCCGATTCACTCAAACAAACAAGATGGCTGCCGTTACGCCGCGGCTCTTCCTGCCGCCCAAATCCTCGGTTCAAATCGGCAGGATGTTTACGGTCAAAATGGTACCTGTGCGCCTGCGCAGCCAGCCTCGGACCCAGAAGGAGCGACGCAGGCGCAGCGACCATTTCCTTTTCCTAGGAACCCGCCCTACGGGTGAGCAGCCCCGGACTGAGCTAGCGCAAAGGTGATTCTCTTGCTAGAGGGTCTTCTAGTTTCGCGACACTGGCAAGTGGCTCACGCGCGGTGCTTGCCAGTGAAGCGCTAACTGGACTCAGCTTTATTCTTGGGCTTATTTTAAAGGGGGAAAAGAAAAGACAACTTCTCTCTGTGCAGTTTTATGTGCCCCTGACACATTCACTTTAATGAGTCTGCAGCAACTAAGGTAGCATAAAACCATTAAATATGGTATTTAAAATGTAGGGGTTCATTCATTCAGTCAACCTATATTTATAGACCGTCTTCTCTGAAATACATGCTAGGGTCTGGAATCTAATGAGTAGATAATGAGATAATATCTGCCTAAGTGCTGTGACCCAAAGTGCTTAAGAAAATACAATGGTCTTGCCCCCGCCTCCTGCCCAAGCTTCCTGGCCCCTCTCTTCCTCACTGTGCTCTAGTCACTGCGCCTTTTAAATTACCAAATACACCACGAATGCTCCTGCCTCACGATTTTTGCACTCGCTGGTCCCTGTGCTTAGAGCAGTTGCAATTCCATCCCTTCCCCTTTTGTCTAATTTCTTTTGCTTTTAACTTAAAAATGTTTTATTGGAGTATAGTTGATTTTCAATGTTGTTTTAGTCTCAGGCATACAGCAACGTGAATCAGTTATACAGACACACACACAGTCTATCCACTGTTTGATGATTTTCCTAAATAGCCATTACAGAATATTGAGTAGAGTACTCTTTGCAACCCCATGGACAGTAGCCTGCACCAGGCTCCTCCGGCCATGGGATTTTCTAGGCAAGAGTACTGGAGTGGGTTGCCATTTCCTTCTCCAGGGAATCTTCCCGACCCAGGGATCGAACCCAGGTCTCCCACATTGTAGACAGACACTTTACCGTCTGAGCCACCAGGGAAGCCTTCTCTGTGCTACAGTAGGTCCTTATTATTTTATATATAGTAGTGTGTACATGTCAATCCCATTCTTTCCATTTATCCCCCACCCTCTTACCCCCTGGTTATGGTAAATTTCCTACATCCCTAACTTATTTCTGTTTTGTTAATCTTACACATCTTAGTTGAAAAGCCACCTCCTCAAGAGAGTCTTCCCTGATCCTCTGTATTATGTAGGCTAACACTATTACTATAAGAAAAGGTCTCTATCCTGCCCCAAACTTAAGGGCTTTACAACATGGCCCTGCCAATTTCTGCTTGTATGACCACGAGTAAGTAACAGCCTCTCTCTGTGCTTTTGGTTTATCACCTGAGAGGACTGTTGCGAGGATTCATGAATTAATATGTGTAGAAGATTTTGGAATGCCGCATGGCCTGTTACAAGTAATCTAAGTTTTATTACTTATATCTTCATTATCATTATCAAAATTATTCTCCCCTATAATTTTCCCCCCTAATGAATGGCACCCTGAGCTAGACATAATGCTCCAAGCCAGAGTAGAGGAGAGTAGGATCAGCATTTTTGGATGTGGACACCTAGCACTTATAATCCAGCCCAGTTGCATGCTAGTTTTTCAACTGCCCTGGACCCTTCCAGGGTTTTCACACTATACAATACAACTCACTTTTAAATTTATTGTGTTGTAGCAACAGGTGGATAAGAAAGTGAGCAGCTTTCTGCTCCACTTATTCTGGGTCACCTGATTTTGGCTTGGGGCAGTGTTCAACTCACAAGCTGAAGTCCATGAGCCAAGTGGTCATGGCAGCTGGAACTCAGAGCTTCATCAGGTGACTCCTATTTTAGTTGTGCAATTTTTTTTATTTGTTCTTTTTTAATGGGGACTTTGCCGACTGGAAAAACCATAGCCTTGACTAGATGGACCTTTGTTGACAAAGTAATGTCTCTGCTTTTTAATATGCTGTCTGGGTTGGTCATAACTTTCCTTCCTAGGAGTAAGCATCTTTTAATTTTATGGCTACAATCACCATCTGCAGTGATTTTGGAGCCCAGAAAATAAAGTCAGTCACTGTTTCCCCATCAATTTGCCATGAAGTGATGGGACCGGATGCCATGATCTTAGTTTTCTGAATGCTGAGCTATAAGCCAACTTTTTCACTCTCCTCCTTCACTTTCATCAAGAGGCTCTTTAGTTCTTCTTCACTTTCTGCCATAACTGAGGTTATTGATATTTCTCCTGGCAATCTTGATTCCAGCTTGTGCTTCTTCCAGCCCAGCGTTTCTCATGATGTACTCGGCATATAAGTTAAATAAGCACGGTGACGATACACAGCCTTGACATACTCCTGTTCCTATTTGGAACCAGTCTGTTGTTCCACGTCCAGTTCTAACTGTTGCTTCCTGACCCGCATACAGGTTTCTCAAGAGGCAGGTCAGGTGGTCTGGTATTCCCATCTCTTTCAGAATTTTCCACAGTTTATTGTGATCCACACAGTCAAAGGCTTTGGCAGAAATAGATGTTTTTCTGGAACACTCTTGCTTTTTCAATGATCCAGCAGATGTTGGCAATTTGATCTCTGGTTCCTCTGCCTTTTCTAAAACCTGCTTGAACATCTGGAAGTTCATGGTTCACGTACTGGAGAATTTTGAGCATTATTAGCGTGTGAGATGAATGCAATTGTGAGGTAGTTTGAGCATTCTTTGGCATTGCCTTTCTTAGGGACTGGAATGAAAACTGACCTTTTCTAGTCCTGTGGCCACTGCTGAGTTTTCCAAATTTGCTGACATATTGAGTGCAGCACTTTCGCAGCATCATCTTTTAGGTTTTTCCAGTAGTCATGCATGGATGTCAGAGTTGGACTAGAAAGAAAGCTGAGTGCTGAAGAATTGATGCTTTTGAACTGTGGACTTGGAGAAGACTCTTGAGAGTCCCTTGGACTGCAAGGAGATCCAACCAGTCCATCCTAAAGGAAATCAGTCCTGGGTGTTCATTGGAAGAACTGATGTTGAAGCTGAAACTCCAATACTTTGGCCACCTGATGTGAAGAGCTGACTCATTTGAAAAGACTCTGATGCTGGGAAAGATTGAGGGCAGGAGGAGAAGGGGACGACAGAGCATGAGATGGTTGGATGGCATCACCAACTCAATGGAAATGAGTTTGGGTGGACTCTGGGAATTGGTGATGGACAGGGAGGCCTGGCGTGCTGTAGTTCATGGGGTCGCAAAGAGTCAAACACAATTGAGTGACTGAACTGAAGTAAATGGGGACTTTAAGAGGCTGGCAATAAGGATAGCTGTTGAAATTCCAAGCTAAGTCGGGAAGGGGTGCAAGCACTGTTATTATTTTCAACGTTATTTCCCTCAACCAATACAGATTAAATGTTTAAAACATTTACAGAACTTCTGTGGTGGTCTAGTGGTTAAGAATCTACCTGCCATACAGAGTGAAGTAAGCCAGAAAGATAAAGAACATTACAGCATACTAACACACATATATGGGATTTAGAAAGATGGTAACGATAACCCTATATGCAAAACAGAAAAAGAGACACAGAAGTACAGATCAGACTTTTGAACTCTGTGGGAGAAGGTGAGGGTGGGATGTTTCGAAAGAACAGCATGTATATTATCTATAGTGAAACAGATCACCAGCCCAGGTGGGATGCATGAGACAAGTGCTCAGGCCTGGTACACTGGGAAGACCCAGAGGAATCGGGTGGAGAGGGAGGTGGGAGGGGGGGATCGGGATGGGGAATACATGTAACTCCATGGCTGATTCATGTCAATGTATGACAAAACCCACTGCAATGTTGTGAAGTAATTAGCCTCCAACTAATAAAAAAATAAATAAATAAAAATTAAAAAAAAAAAGAATCTACCTGCCAATGCAGGGTACATGGGTTCGATTCTTGGTCTGGGAAGATTTCACATGCAGTAGTGCCAACTAAGCCCATGTGCCGTAACTACTGAGCCCATGCTCTAGAGCCTGTGAAGTGCAACTTCTGAGCCCATGCACCCTAACTGCTGAAGCCTGCACACCTAGAGTCTAGGCTCAACAACAAGAGAAACCACCATAATGAGAAGCCCACACACTGCAACTAGAGAGTAGCCCCCCTCCATACAACTAGACAAAGCCCATGTGCTGCAGTGAAGACCCAGTTCAGCCAACAAACAAAACTGTTACAGAAGTAGATGATCAACACACAGTAATAGAGTTCTTTAAGATTTAAACACAACTTCATAGACTTAATCATCAGAATTGCTAGACTTTCAATACATAATTCTCTATGACATAAAATATATAGTGTAAGTAGGAGAGGTTAGATTAAAAGGAGAGGTTAGATTAAGAGCAATAAGGCAAATGGACAGATTTTTAGTATTAATAATGGAGTGTTAAGTATGTTAACACTTGCAGAGTGTTAAGTATGTTGTAACAGAATTTAAAAGTTATTTAAATAAAAAATCAAAGTGTAAAATATTTGTTTTATGAAGTTACTAAAGTTCATTAGAGTCCAGAAAGAGTGAATAAACCCTTTAAGATGTGGTATAAACATTTTCCAGTCATTATCCGTCCATTTTTCTCTGTTTAGATTCTGACTTTTCTTCTAATGTCAACAATATTTTTTATCCCTAAAAAGGATGGTACTATTTTGATCAAAAAGGGAACACATTCTAAGGACAACATAGTAAAAAATGTTATAATCAGATGCATTATATTTAAGAAAAAGCAGGACTAAGGACAAAACATTGGTTTTGAAATATCATATTAAGATAATAAAATAAGTTAGCTAAATCACAGAAATCTTAGATTTCATTCACAATCACATGCTCAGCTTCAGGCATGTGGGTTTGAATCAGGATCCTGCTCTGGAGAGGGGCTGCAAACATCCCTGTCAAGGCCATACTAAGGGTCTGTTCAGGCAGGTAGGTATCTGCAAAGAAATATTGCCAGGGGCCAGGAGTGGCCCCAGGGATGCTGCAGATCTCTGGACCTGGTGGGAATGTGAATTTGTCAACCCCTGAGATTGAGGCTTCTCAGGTGGCTCAGTGGTAAAGAATCCACCTACCAAGCGGGAAAGGTGGGTTTGATACCTGGGTCTGGAAGAAGGAAATAGAAACCCACTCCAGTATTCTTGCTTGGAGAATCCCATGGACAGAAGAGCCCGGTGGGCTACAGTCGATGGGACATGACTAACTACACACACACAGTTAGTCCCATAGTCTTCTTTTATCTTGCTTCCCTACTGTTAGCATTCATTTCTTTCGTGCAGTGAGACCATGAGAATCAGAGGCAAAGGTGATCATTGTACCTTATGTTTGGGATCTAATCAATGGCTCTTCATCCAGTGCTGCCACCCTCTATGTCTGTGTGGTAACCATACACCTAATTACCATTCAGCAAGTACATATTTGATAATTACTATATGATAATACTGCTTTCAATATATTTTAAATTTTTTAAATATTTTAAAAACTTTCCTTTCACTCTATATCCCCTTCCTGCCATGTACCATGTTCAACTACTCTTTACATCAAAATTTCTTTAAAGAATTGTTCATGTTTTGCACCTCCAGTTCCTTCCTTTCCACAATCTTTTCATTGCAGTAAAATATATGCAATACAGAACTCACCATTTTAACCACCTTAAAGTGTATAGTTCAGTGGCATGTAGTGTAATTACAATGTCATAAAACTATCACTACTAATTCTAGAACCTTATCAACCAAAAAGAAAAACCTATACCCATTCAACTATCTCTCCCTATTCCATCTTTTCTCTGGCCCCTGGAAACCACTAATCTCTGGATTTTCCTGTTCTGGATATTTTATATAAATGGAATTATACATCTTGTGACCTTCTGTACCTAATTCTTTAGCTTAGCATAATGTTTTCTAGGTTCATTCACATTGTACTGTAATCTGTACTTCATTCCTTTTTATATCTGTATAATATTCCACTGTATGGATATGTCACTTTGTTTAACCATTCATTAGCTGATGGACATTTGGCTTGTTTTCACCTTTTGTCTATTGTGAATAGTGTTGCTATCAACATTTGCTTAGTCATTTGTTTGAACACCTGTTTTCAATTCTTCTGGGTTTATCCCTAGAGGTGGAATTACTGAGTCATATGTAATCACTGAGGAATAGCCAGACTCTTTCCCCAGTATCTGTATTATTTTATATTCCTACCAGCAATGTATTAAGGTTCCAACTTCTCTAAATGCTCACCACCACTAATTATTTTCTGTTATATTTCTTAGTTCTATCCATCCAAGTGGATGTGAAATGGTATCTCATTGTGGTTTTGACTTGCATTTCTTTAATGACACTGAGCATTTTTTCACCTGTTTGTTGGCCATTTATATTTCCTCTTTAGAGAATGTCTATTTAAATACTTTGTCCATCCTTAACTGGATTGTTGGTCTTCTGTTGCTGAATTGTATGAATTCTTAACATATTATGGACTCTAAGTTCTCAACAGGTATATTATTTGTAGATGTTTTCTCTCTGTGGGTCATTCTTGACAAAGATTAGCACAGAACCCAAAAATCTCAAATGTTATGATATTCAATTGTGTGGGTCGAGAGTAGAGTTTTGTTTTGTTTTTTGACTTAGTTTGCCTACAGGCTTATTATTTGTAGAGATACATTCGTTGTTGTTGTTCCATCACTAGGTTGTGTCCAATTCTTTGCAATCCCATGGACTGCATCATGCCAGGCTTCCCTGTCCTTCACTATCTCCTGAAGCTTGCTCAAATTCACGTCCATTGAGTCAGTGATGCCATCCAACCATCTCATCCTCTGCCACCCTCTTCCCCCTTTGCCTTCAATCTTCCCCAGTATCAGGGTCTTTTCCAATGAGTCAGCTCTTTGCATCATGTTGCCAGCCAAAGTATTGAAGTTTCAGCTTCAACATCAGTTGTTCCAGTGAATACTTAGGGTTGACTTACTTTAGGATTGACTGATTTGATCTCCTTGCAGTCCAAGGGACTCTCAAGAGTCTTCTCTAGCACCACAATTTGAAAGCATCAAATATTCGGCACTCAGCCTTCTTTATTGTCCAACATCAGTACATGACTACTGGAAAAACCATAGCTTTGACTATATGGACCTTTGTTGGCAAAGTGATATCTTTGCTTTTTAATATGCTGTCTAGGTTTGTCAGAGCTTTTCTTCCAAGGAGCAAGCGTCTTTTAATTTTATGGCTGCAGTCACTGTTTGCAGTGATTTTGGAGCCCAGGAAAATCTAATACTGCTTCTACTTTTCCCCCTTCTATTTGCCATGAAGTGATGGGACCAGATGCCATGATCTTAGTTTTTTAAAAGTTGAGTTTTAAGCCAGCTTTTTCACTCTCATCTTCTCAAATCCTTTAGTTGTAGGCAATTCTAGAGCCTATATCTAATATCCAAATATTTCCCTAAACATTGGAGTTTTTACACATGCAATTTAGTTCTCAGACTATTTGAAATAGTACCATGGAACCATAATTAAAATAAATGTTAATGGCTTTAAGAAAGGCCATCAACAGAAATTCAATGTCTCTGAATCTTTCCTGATTTCTGAACCTTTGCAAAAGAATTTAAATTTAATGTACTGGATTATCAGGCTTGGAAATTTGGTTGTACATGTCTAACATTACAACTGATAGGCTGATTTATTTTGGAAGTTAGTAGACTCCTGAAATTTTTGTAAAATAAAGACAGCCCAAGAAGAATTGCTATGAATGACTTACAGAAGATGTGTCAGTCAGGGTCTAGCCAGGAGATAGAAACCACTCAGTAAATTGAATGGAACATTTAAATGTAAAGCATTATTATCTAGTAATGAACTACTAATAGCAGGGAGTAAGTAAGGGATAAATAATTAATAGTAAACTAAAGAGGAGATGACATCTTAGCAATAAAGTAAACTTGACAGAATACAAGAAAAGCAGACATAGGGAGGGGGATGGGCTACTACTTCTACAGCTGAGGCTAAAACCCATGGAAGGAGAAGATTTGGAAAGAAGCCAACACTGACATACAGGTCCTGTTGGAGAGGGTGTGGCTGTGGCCTACTTAATGACAGAATTTGCTGAAGTGCCAGCAGCCAGGGCTGGCTGGAAACCACCTGTTGGGGCCCCAGTAAAACTAGTTGGGAATCAGCCCTCTGGGATGCTGGTGAAACTCACTGGGAAGTCACTTTCTGATTTTTTGCATGTTGCTGGCAAAACATGTTGGTGCATGAGTGCCTATGTGCTGCATGGGTGTCCTATATGTTGCTTTCTGTCAAGAGCTGCAGGAGCAACCTCCTCTCACCGCCCCAACCCTCCATCTTCACACAAGAACCCAAAAGAGCAGTTCCTGCCTCCAGCAACGTCACTGCCTCGCCCTCTGCTGACAAAGACTAACATTGCACTAGCTGACATGGGGAAATGTTTGCAGGGTCCAGTTAGCACAATGCAAAACAAACACAGGTGAATTAGGAGCTCAGAGACAATAAATTGATAACTGGCACAGATGGTGACTTGTGACTATTTGTGGGGAGAACCCAGGTTTATGGTTTGTGAAGAAAAGTTTTAGAGGTGGTTATTTGTGGAATACATGCTAGCACTGTGATTAGTTTGAGAACAAAAGCTTAGCAATGGCTGAAGCAGGAAACCTGTAATAATTGAAAAATAGTTTATGTTGCAGGTTATCTGAATTTGTGAGCCAAGAACTTCCCCAAACAGGAAATTCTCTCTTGGAACAGACCCAAAGATAAGGCCAAAATAGGTACTATACAAATACGTATGAGTCAATATCACATGTTCTAGATAAAGTGTTCTGTTGCATGAAGAATTGGAGATACCAGCAAACAAATGATTTTGTGTTTTTCTTTATCCAGGAGGACTGTTGTGACATCAGATCAGGCCTAGCTTTCAGGACCTGGAAAAAAGATGTACTCTTCCTTTTTAGGGGTTTATCAGTGAAGAATTCCTTTTTTTTCTACAATAACAGTGGTTTCAGGGACAAAGAATAAAACATTTACACTGGATATTAATCCCTTATGGGTCATATCATTTGCAAATATTTTCTCCCATTCAGTAGACTGTCTTTTCATTTTGCCAATGGTTTCCTTTGTTGTGTAAAAGCTTTTAAAATTTAATTAGGCCCTATTTCTTTATTTTTGTTTTTATTTCCCTTGCTTTAGGAGACAGATTCAAGAAAATATTGCTGCAATTCATGTCACAGAATGTTCTGCCTATGTTTTCCTCTAGAAATTTTACAGTATCTAGGCTCTTACTTTTGTACATGGTGCTATAGAATGCCCTAATTTCATTTTTTTACATGTAGCTGTTCCATTTCCCCAGCACCACTTAGCAGAGACTTTTTTCCCTTCATTGTGAATTATCGCTTCCGTCCTCATAGATTAACTCACCATTAGTGTGCTGGTTTATTTCTGGGCTGTCTATCCTGTTCACTGATCTATGAGTCTGTTTTTGTGCCACTACCATACTGTTTTGATTACTGCAGTTTTGGAGCATAGCCTGAAGCCAGGAAGTGTGATTTATTTAGATCTGTTCTTTCTCTAGATTGTTTTGGCTATTTGGTGTTTTTGTGTTTTCATACAAATTTTAAAATTATTTGTTCTTGTTCTGTGGAAAATGCCATTAGTATTTTGATAGAGATTGCACTGAATCTGTAGATTGCCTTGGGTAATATGGTCATTTGAACAATATTGATTCTTCCAATCCAAGAACACAGTATATCTTTCCATCTTCAATTTCCTTCATCAGTGTGCTATAGTTTTCTGAGTACAACTCTTTTTATCTTCATAGCTCATACAGCTCAACACCAAAAAAAAAAAAAAAAATCAGACAACCCAATTAAAAAATGGGCAGAAGGACTGAATAGATATTTTCCAAAGAGGAAATGCAGATGTCTAACAGGCACCTGAAAAGGTGTTCAACATTATTAATTAACAGGGAAATGCAAATCAAACCACAATGAGATATCACCTTATACCTATCAGAATGCTGCTGCTGCTAAGTAACTTCAGTTGTGCCCGACTCTGTGCAACCTCATAGACGGCAGCCTAGCAGGCTCTTCTGTCCATGGGATTCTCCAGGCAAGAATACTGGAGTGGGTTGTGATTTCCTTCTCCAATGCATGCATGCATGCTAAGCTGCTTCAGTCATGTCTGACTCTGTGTGACCCTATGGATGTGCAACCCTTTGGACAGCAGCCCACAATACCCCTCTATCCATGGGATTCTCTAGGCAAGAATTCTGGAGTGGGTTGCCATTTCCTTCTCCAGAATGGCTATCATAAAAAGTCTACAGGGACTCCCCTGGCAGTCCAGTGGTTAAAACTCTGTGCTTCCACTGCAGGGGGCATGGGTTTGATCCCTGGTCAGGGAACTAAGATTCTGAATGCTGTGTGGTGTGGCTGAAAGCAAACAAATAAGTTGGCAAATGTTGGCAAGGATGTGGAGAAAAGGGAAAATTTGTACGATGTTGGTAGGAATGTAAATTGATGCAGCCACTGTGAAAAATAGTATAGTGGTTTCTTAGAAGAGTAAAAATAGAGTTGCTGTATGATCCTGCAATCCCACTGTTGGGCACACACCTGCAGAAAACCATAATTCGAAAAGATACATGCACCCCAATGTGCATAGCAACACTATTTACAACCGCCAAGATATGGAAGCAACCTAAGTACCCATCAACAGATGAATGGAAAAAAAAAAAAGATGTCACACACACACACAATGGAATACTACTTGGCCATAAAAAGAATGTAATTTTGACATTTGCAGCAACATGGATGGACTTTATGCAAAGTGAAACAATTCAGAGAAAGACAAGCATTACATGTTATCACTTAAGTATGGAATCTAAAAAAATACAACAAACTAGTGAATATAACCAAAAAAAAAGCAGATTCACAGACACAGAGAACTAGTGGTTACCAGTGGGGAGAGGGAAGTAGGGGCAATATAGGGGTAGGGATTAAGAGGCACAAACTCCTGGGTATAAAATAAGCTATATGGATATATTGTACACTATGGGGAATACAGCCAATATTTTTTTATGTTTGTCGGCAAAGTAATGCCTCTGCATTTTATTTATTTTATTTATTTATTTATTTATTTTACATGTGTGTGTGTATTTTTTTTTTAAATTTTTTTATTAGTTGGAGGCTAATTACTTCACAACATTTCAGTGGGTTTTGTCATACATTGATATGAATCAGCCATAGATTTACACTTATTCCCCATCCCGATCCCCCCTCCCACCTCCCTCTCCACCCGATTCCTCTGGGTCTTCCCAGTGTACCAGGCCCGAGCACTTGTCTCATGCATCCCACCTGGGCTGGTGATCTGTTTCACCATAGATAGTATACATGCTGTTCTTTTGAAACATCCCACCCTCACCTTCTCCCACAGAGTTCAAAAGTCTGTTCTGTATTTCTGTGTCTCTTTTTCTGTTTTGCATATAGGGTTATCGTTACCATCTTTCTAAATTCCATATATATGTGTTAGTATGCTGTAATGTTCTTTATCTTTCTGGCTTACTTCACTCTGTATAAGGGGCTCCAGTTTCATCCATCTCATTAGGACTGGTTCAAATGAATTCTTTTTGACGGGGAATACAGCCAATATTTTATAACTACAAAGGAAGTATAACTCTTAAAAACTGTGAATCACTATTTTGCACACCTGAAACTTACACAATATCGTAGGGCAACTATACGTCAATAAAAAAATAGAAAAAATATAAATTTGCACTTGGAAGCAAAAAATATATATTAACATAAAACATCTGGAGCAGACAGCTCCTTGATAAACTCAAAGCCTCGCATCTTTTACATCTTCCTGCCCTATCAACCTAAGAATACTGGCTTCATGGTTGGGATATGATGCCTGTTGTGGTATGTATCATTTCATCTTTTAAGTCAAGAGGAAGGAAGAAAGGAATTGACATCTATATATGTGCTCAACAGGCATCGTTGGTATCAAATTGTTTCGCCAACATTTATTGAAACACCATGTGTGTGGCAATGTATCAGACTGGAATTTAGTGATTAATTAAAATATGTATATTCTGGGCCCTTTAACAAATCCTACAGGTTCAAATATGAGGCTTTTCCTAACGAAGGTTTCCTTTCCCACCTCATTCATGCCTGACTGCAAAAGCACACTCTGTCTTGAATCCCTGCATACTCACAGTAGGAATCTTCCTCTGTCCTGAGTCTTCTTGGTACATCCTGGGACTTACCTTATTTATACTCACTATATCATATGTTTAGGATAATATTTTATGTAATGGTGTTTTGTGGCAGAATTCCTTAATGTAAAACCCTTAAAAAATATACATTTTATTGATGGTAGTCAATATTTATTCTGTGTCCTGCTTTCTCTCTTCTTCTCACATCAAAACCTAACAAGCTATTATGTTAGATGATATAAGACTGCCATTTTTAAGGAGCATTCTCTTTGTTGTTAGGGTCTGACTTTCATCTGAAGTGGGAAATATACTGACTAGGACAACCAAAAGAGAAACTCTCTTTTGAAAAATAATTTTCAATAATAATGACAATTTCTCCTGATATAAATGACAACTTTATTTTTTTTCATTTATTTTTATTAGTTGGAGGCTAATTACTTCACAACATTGCAGTGGGTTTTGTCATACATTGACATGAATCAGCCATGGAGTTACACGTATTCCCCATCCCGATCCCCCCTCCCACTTCCCTCTCCACCCGATTCCTCTGGGTCTTCCCAGTGCACCAGGCCCGAGCACTTGTCTCATGCATCCCACCTGGGCTGGTGATCTGTTTCACTATAGATAATATACATGCTGTTCTCTCGAAACATCCCACCCTCACCTTCTCCCACAGAGTCCAAAAGTCTGTTCTGTACATCTGTGTCTCTTTTTCTGTTTTGCATATAGGGTTATCATTACCATCTTTCTAAATTCCATATATGTGTGTTAGTATGCTGTAATGGTCTTTATCTTTCTGGCTTACTTCACTCTGTATAATGGGCTCCAGTTTCATCCATCTCATTAGAACTAATTCAAATGAATTCTTTTTAATGGCTGAGTAATATTCCATGGTGTATATGTACCACAGCTTCCTTATCCATTCATAAACGACAACTTTAGAAGGGTCAGTCCCTTCTGCACTTGTTGGGAACCAATTCTTTCTGGCTGTGCTGTGAAGGTTCTGGGTTCTTAGTTCCCCAACCACGCACTGAACCTGGGCCCTTAGAAGTGAAAGAGCAGAATCCTAACACCTGGACCACCAGGGAATTCTCTGGGAACCCACTCTTAAAAACTCGTACAATAACTCTTTAACAAATAGAAAAGAAACCCACAGTATGTTAAAAGTGCAATATAATTGACTCACATGTTATTTAATAACTTTGTATTACAAATTTTCATACCCATGAAAAAATATGTTGGCCCTATCCATCCTCTGATACCTTCTGCTTCATCCACTTTCTGTATTAAGAAATCTCCTAACAGTTTGGAGATTTCTTAAAAAACTGGAAATAGAACTGCCATATGACCCAGCAATCCCACTTCTGGGCATACACACTGAGGAAACCAGATCTGAAAGAGACACGTGCACCCCAATGTTCATCGCAGCACTGTTTATAATAGCCAGGACATGAAAGCAACCTAGATGCCCATCAGCAGATGAATGGATAAGGAAGCTGTGGTACATATACACCATGGAATATTACTCAGCCGTTAAAAAGAATTCATTTGAATCAGTTCTAATGAGATGGATGAAACTGGAGCCCATTATACAGAGTGAAGTAAGCCAGAAAGATAAAGACCATTACAGCATACTAACACACATATATGGAATTTAGAAAGATGGTAATGATAACCCTATATGCAAAACAGAAAAAGAGACACAGATGTACAGAACAGACTTTTGGACTCTGTGGGAGAAGGCGAGGGTGGGATGTTTCGAGAGAACAGCACGTATATTATCTATAGTGAAACAGATCACCAGCCCAGGTGGGATGCATGAGACAAGTGCTCGGGCCTGGTGCACTGGGAAGACCCAGAGGAATCGGGTGGAGAGGGAGGTGGGAGGAGGGATCGGGATGGGGAATACATGCAACTCCATGGCTGATTCATGTCAACATATGACAAAATCCACTACAATACTGTAAAGTAATTAGCCTCCAACTATAAAAATAAATGAAAAAAAAAAAAGAAATCTCCTCTTACCAGGTTTGTCTTTTCAGAGGAATAGCCCTTGTCTTGCCTCTATAAAATTATACAAACAATGAAGAGGATTTTCCCTCTATGATGTTTTTCTGAGATGGTTTTCTCTTTGAAAAATGTTTTCAGTTTCAAAGGCAAACACCACAGACATACAAAAAAAAAAAAAAAAAAAGAAGGAAAAAACCACACTAGACACAGAGTTTAGCTGCTTCAACAGAATGTACAGAAGACAGGAAGCAACAGCCAGATTCTCAGGCTCTGACTGTCCCAAATCACACAAGTCATCAACTGAGTAATCAGAAAAGGAAAACAAGCCATTTTTAGTTGAAAGAAGATTTGAATCCATAATATGCACTGTAAATCCACAATGGTGGATGGTTTATAACCAAACAGCTGGTTTTTGTGACTTAATTTGAGTTACCGTATCTTGAAAATTCCACAAAATATCCTACAGGATACATTATGCAAAATGCTCAAATATTGAGATGCAAAATTTTCTTGCCCCTGGGGAGCAGTCTTAACAGTCATCCACAGCAGGTGCAAACTATTCCAGACAGAGGGCTGGCCTGGAAAGAATATATTTTTTCATCAGTTCCAGAAATCCATGGTTGTGAGGGATTAGGAAGAGAAATTTCTGGAATGGAGTAGGTGTTACTCGGTTATTAGAAGAGGAATCTAGAATTGTTCATTTAGTTTGTGGGATCATATAAACTTGGACGTGACTTATTATGGTCATTTAGTGTTCCTGATGATCAGCTTTCTTGACGTCAGATGGGGGTGTAGTATTAGTCAGGGTTCAGTCGTAGATAACAGGGCACATTTGGATAAACTAAGATGAATGAGATAGATGGTGAAGAAAAGCTGACTCTTTCTGGGTCTTCAGGAGAGACTCCCAGAATATCCTCTAAAACAAGGCCTACCTCTGCAACTGTCAGGAAGCTGGGGAATCAAAAAGGCACTGATAGCGCACTTCCAGAATCACGCTCCATTAGCTATGGACTGGAGTCAGGAGCTTCCTCCAGCATTAGAGCTCCAGAGACAGACCATGCCTACTGCACCCACTCCAGCAAAACCACGTTACTGGCATCCTCACCTTTCCTTCCTTTTATTTACTAAGTGAACACACACATATTTATTGAGTACTTACCACAACAAATGACTAAAATATATAGTACATTAAAAGGTGATAGGGCTTCCCTGGTGGCTCAGCTGGGTAAAGAATCTGCCTGCAATGTGGGAGACCTGGGTTTGATCCCTGGGTTGGGAAGACCCCCTGGAGAAAGGAATGGCTACCCACTTCAGTATTCTGGCCTGGAGAATTCCATGGACTGTATAGTCCATGGGATTGCAAAGAGTCAGACACAGCTGAGCGTCTTTCACTAGAAGGTGATAAGTGCCACGAAGAAAAATAGTGTAGGACAAGTAGAGAGTACTGAGTGGATGAAGGAAGGCTCCCTAAGAAAACGATACTTGGGACTTCCCTGGCGGTCCAGCAGTTACCACTCTGCACTTCCACTGCAGAGGGCACAAGTTCAATCCCTGATCAGGGAACTAAGATCCCACATGCCACATACTGTGGCCAAAAATTAAAAAAAAAAAAAAAAAGAATGATATTAATACTTGTGTGAAGATTTGAGGGAAGTGAGAGGATGAACCCTGTGAGTTCCTAGGGAAGGAGTATCCAGGAGAGGGAACAGAAAGTGCAAAGGTTCTGAGACAATAGGCTCCCTGGAAGTCTTAAGGAACAGAAAGGAGACCAGTGTGGCTGGAGTGGAGTGGAGCGAGGGGATAAGCCTTCTATGAGACAGTCAGACTTATTTCAAAGTAGAAATTTCTTAAGATGCTTCTCAAATAATTCATTGCTTGCTTTGATTTGGACAGATTTTAAACTAACACTTCTTGAAATCAAAGAACAGATCTATTAATACTAATCTGTTTGAAGCTATTGTGCTTTCAAATAATGTTCTGTACTTAAGGTATCATATCTAGTTTAGTGTTTTTTCTTTGTAATTGTTTAAGTTTTATCATAAAGAATTTAAAAACACCCATCTTTGATGGAATGGTTTTGTGTGAAGAATTAATCAGTTATATGATTGAATTCTATACTTTGGTAGAGTCTTACAGTTGGCTTCGTCTTTATTATGGTACAACTATTACATCCAAAAGAAAACATCAGTATAAGTTTTGTCAGATGCATCACTGAAACACGTCTTTAGGATGGAGAATAATAAGTAGGCCAGCTTTGATAAATATCTCTTTTCAGTGGAAGGCTAAACATGAAATAATGAACTCATCTCTGTGTGAGATAGAAACTTACATTTGACCAAATACTTTCGGAAATAACATGCATATTCTAAGAATACTGGTTTTTATCTGAGACACAAGTGATCTTATTGTCCACTGGACCTCCAGGGAATTCCCTGGGGGATACTTTTATGTTGCTACTTGCCTGTTTGAAGATTATTCAAAGTGGCAAACAAAATCAAAATCACAATGAGGTACCACCTCACACTGGTCAGAGTGGCTATCATTAAAAAGTCTACAAATAGCAAATGCTAGAGAGGGTGTGGAGAAAAGGGAACCTTCCTACACTGTTGGTGGGAATGTACATTGGTGCAGCCACTATGGAGAACAGTATGGTGGTGCCTCAAAAAACTAAAAA